>NC_133651.1:225082122-225449479 GCF_009905375.1 Apium graveolens | reverse complement strand
CTTGGTCTTCGGTTCCTTCTCGCACCCGGAAACATTAAACCCTCCGCTCTCCGCACTGCAGCTGATATACGTCTGGTCCGGAAATGTCTAAACCATCGCATTCTACCTTCCCTTATTTTTTTTATAACAGATGCAACTCATAATTGACTTTTGAAGAATCCAATCGACAATCTTATATCATCACTGTCACTCCATGACCCTGTTGATAAGATACAAACAAACTAATATCACCACAAATATGTACATTAGCTCCAGTATCAACGAACAACTCATGTGACAGATTAGTGGAAAGTAATACAGGGTTGTTGTTAGGAATATATGTGCATTAGTTTGATGATATGTTTAACAAAACACTTAAGTAGAAATCTAGTGTTTGTAGCCTCAACGGATAAGACCACTTTGGCTATCCGTTGATGGTGTAGCTTTACTTAGAAATAAGTCTAGTGTTGTAGCACATTTCAGTCTCCGAATTTGAGATATAATTCTTAAATGTTGAGGGAAATTATAAGTCATGTTGACTACTAAAGGATATGCAGATAGGAAGGCCAATTGTAAATATTTCATGCCTTGTAATTTTGTATAAATGAAATGGTGTCAACGGATAACTTAAAGACCTTCAACGGATGAGAAACAAAGCTTCAACGGATGTCTCTAAAGCTTCAACGGATAACATCCTTCAACGGATGAGTGCATCAACGGATAGAGCTTCAACTGCTAACACATCAACGGATAAAGCCATCAACGGATGAAGGCTTCAACGGATGTTCTGTTAAATAGCAGTTGACAAGTGGTAGTTGTACCTACAAACAAAGGCACATGGGTTGACAGAGACAACTGAGATGTGGTAGCCTATTTCAGGAACATCAGAAAAAGCAGCCGTTCTACTCTAGTATAAAGAGGCAATAGTCAACAATGCACTGGAGTAAAATGGAGAAGAAACAAGTGGAGAACTTATTTTATTATTATACTTTTTATCTTTGTCTTCACTTGTAAACTTGATGTTATATAAACCAAGTAGTAGCTAGTAATTAGAACAGAATTTTTCCAGAGCTGTTTAGAAAAATCTTGAGAAAAATTATCTAGTTTGTACTAGGATGCAGCTGTGATCAACTTCTTGAATCACAGATTTTCTGAAATACCATCTCTGGTGGAACAACAAATCCACCAGAAAAGTTTTTAAGGTCTGTTGTGTTCTGTACTTTTGTGCTTGAATATATATCTGTCTGTATTAGCTTAAAGCAATTCACACACTTGTTTATCTTAAACACACAGCCTTTGAAACTGCTCAAAACTTGAAAAAGTTTTGAGATTTACATTCAACCCCCCTTCTGTAAATCTCATTGTTAGTTCACTAGGAATAACAATTGGTATCAGAGCAGGCTCTTGACACACAAAGAGTTTAAAGTTCTTGGAAGCTAACAAAGATGAGTAAGAAGGATATTGGAGTAAAAATCCCAGTTCTTGACAAAGACAGTTATCACCATTGGAAGGTGAAAATGCACCTTCATCTACTCTCCCAAGATGAAGGTTATGTAAACTGCATTGAGAATGGTCCTCACATTCCCCACAAAGTAGCCACAGTTGCTACAGCCACAATTGTTGTTGGTCAATCCATTTCAAAACCTAGAGCAGAATGGACAATGGAAGACACAGAAGAAGTCCACAAGGATAAGAAGGCTATGAACATTTTGTTTAATGGTCTTGACAAGGATATGTTTGATAATGTGATAAATTGCACAACTGCCAAAGAGGTTTGGGACACAGTTCAGCTACTGTGTGAAGGTACAGAACAAGTAAAAGAAAACAAAATGCAGCTTCTCATTCAACAGTATGAGTATTTTCATTTTGAAGAAAATGAATCTTTAAATGACACATTCAATAGATTCCAAAAGCTGTTGAATGGACTGAAGCTGTATGGTAGAGTGTACCAGGTGACGGATTCAAATCTTAAATTTTTAAGATCCTTTCCAAAGGAATGGAAACCCATGACTGTCTCCTTGAGAAACTCTCAAGATTATAAGGACTTCACTCTTGAAAGATTATATGGAATCTTGAAGACTTATGAACTAGAGCTGGAACAGGATGAGGTATTGGAGAAGGGAAGAAAGAAAGGAGGTTCAGTTGCCTTGGTAGCTGAAAATGAGAAAGAATGCAGACAAGAAACTGTGAGATCAACATTAAACTCCAAAGATGGCATAAGCAAATCAGAATCAAGCAAAGGGAAGGAGCAAGTTGCTGAGAATGAAGACAACTCCAGCTAAGATGACTCTGATGGTATTGATGAGCATCTTGCATTTCTGTCCAGAAGATTTGCAAAGATGAAATTTAAGAAAAACACTAGAGCCACTAAACCTCATAAGAACATGGTGGGCAAATCCAAGTTCAAGTGTTTCAATTGTGGTATAAGTGGACACTTTGCAAGTGAGTGCAGAAAGCCAACTACTGAAAAGAAGAAATTTGACCAAGTAGATTACAAAAAGAAATATTTTGATCTGCTCAAGCAAAAGGAGAAGGCTTTCATTACTCAAGAAAAAGACTGGGCAGCTGATGGAGAAGAAGAGGATGAAGATGTGGAATATGTCAACTTGGCTCTCATGGCTGATTCTGAGGAAAATGAAGTTAGTTCATCAAGCAACCAGGTAATCACTACTGATTTAACACAGCTTACTAAAGAAGAGTGCAATGATGCTTTTAATGACATGTCTACTGAATTGTATCACTTGCGTGTGTCTCTTAAATCTCTTGCTAAAGAAAATAGTAGGATTAAAGAGAACAATCTATTTTTAAGTAATAGAAATGCTGTGTTAGAAGATAAGTTGATTGACCTAGAGAAAACTAAGCTACATTGTATATCTGTTGAAAATGAACTAGCTGAATCTGTTAAGAAAGTAGAAATACTTTCTAATCAATTAGAGAGAGAGCAAGAGGTGATTAAAGTCTGGAAGACATCTAGGGATGTTAGTGCTCAAATTGTCAAGGTCCAAGGAATTGAATCATTTTGTGAGACTGCCTGGGATAAAAACAAAAAGAAAATGGAATTAATTGATGGGCTGTCAACGGATGTGGAATCAACGGATGATGAAAATTATCCGTTGAAGGAAGAAAAGGAGCATCCGTTGAAGGTTCCTCAATTAAAACAGGCAGATGTTTCTAACAGTGAAAATCTAAAGAAACTCAACAAAAAGTTTGGTTCAACTTCCAAGAACTTTGTCAAAGAAGAAGCAAGCACATCCAAAGATTTCAGTAAGGTGAATATAGGACACATGACCTTAGAACAGTTAAAGAATAGGCTCAAAGTGGTTGAGGATAAAAAGGAAACTAAAAGGAAATCTAATAGAAATGGGAAGGTAGGGGTTAACAAACATAACAATTACACACCTGATAAGTATGCTCCTAGAAAAAGCTGTGTGCATTGTAATAGTGTTAATCATCTATCTGCTAATTGCAAATCTATTAAGAAAACTCCCATACCTGTACCCTCTTCCATGCCTAATATGTCTGCATCACCTCTGAATGCTATGCCTGTTATGTCTCAACAGAATCCTTATGGACATTTTGCAAACATGCCATATTTTAACAATCCTTATCTTGCTGCATTTAGTATGCCTCAAATACCATACAATATGCCTATGTGGAATAACATGTTTGCACAATCCATGCCTTATCAAATTCCAAATGTGCTAAATGATTCTGTGACTAACCCTACACCTCAACCAACTACATCTAAGATCAAGGTTGACTCAAAGTTACCTAAGTCTAAAGATGCAGGAGGAATGAAGTCTAGGAGAAAGGCTAACATGAATGGACCCAAGGAAACTTGGGTACCAAAATCAACTTGATTGATTTTATGGTGTGCAGGGAAACAGAAGAAATCTATGGTACTTGGACAGTGGCTGTTCAAGACACATGACAGGAGATTTCTCCCTGCTCACAGAGTTTAAGGAGAGAGCTGGCCCTAGCATAACCTTTGGAGATGACAGCAAAGGGTTTACTATGGGATATGGCTTGATTTCAACAAGGAATGTCATCATTGATGAAGTTGCATTAGTTGATGGTCTCAAGCACAACTTACTGAGCATCAGTCAACTATGTGATAGAGGGAATACAATTTCCTTCAATTCTGAAGCCTGTGTTGTCACCAGTAAGAAAGACAACAAAGTGGTTCTAACTGGAGTTAGAAAAGGAAATGTGTACTTAGCTGACTTCAACTCTACTGATGCAGAATCTATTACTTGTCTCTTCAGCAAAGCAAGTCCAGTTGAAAGTTAGCTATGGCACAAGAAGCTATCCCATTTGAATTTCAAGACAATGAATGAACTAGTCAAAAAGGACTTAGTTAGAGGAATTCCTCTTGTTGAATTCTCAAGGGATGGTTTGTGTGATGCTTGTCAGAAAAGCAAACAAAGGAAAACATCATTCAAAAAGAAGCTTGAAACAACAATTGATGAACCATTACAGCTGCTACATATGGATTTGTTTGGACCAGTCAATGTATTGTCAATTGCAAGAAAAAGATATTGCTTAGTGATTGTAGATGATTTCTCAAAGTTTTCATGGGTCTATTTTCTTGGATCAAAGGATGAAGCAAGTGAAATCATTATCAATCACATCAGGCAAGTCAATAATCATCCTGACTTGAAGGTTAGGAATATCAGGAGTGACAATGGAACTGAGTTCAAGAATTTGACAATGAGGCTGTTCTGTGAAGAAAATGGAATCATGCATGAGTTCTCAGCTCCAAGAAAACCTCAGCAAAATGGGGTAGTTGAAAGAAAGAACAGATCTTTAATTGAGGCTGCTAGAACAATACTTGAAGAATCAAAGTTACCAACATATTTCTGGGCTGAAGCTGTTAATTGTGCCTGCTACACTCAGAATATTTCTTTGATCAATCAAGCTAAAGGCATGACTCCTTATCAGTTGTTCAAGAGAAGAAAACCAACTCTAAACTTTCTTCATGTCTTTGGATGTAAATGCTTTATACTGAGAAATCAATCTGACCATAAAGGGAAGTTTGATGCAAAGGCTGATGAAGGGATATTAGTTGGTTACTCAGCTGGAAAATCTTATAGGGTCTACAATCTAAGAACCAACATTGTTATGGAATCTGTGCATGTTGTGTTTGATGATAAAAAGATTGATGGACTAACAGATGAGGGACACCATGAGAGACTCAAATTTGACAACATTGAGATATATTGTGATGATAGTGAAGAGGAGACTGATGGGGATGACACTTCAAAAGGGATTCAAAACATGCCCTTGGATAATGCACAAAATTCTGCATCCGTTGATAGAGGCAATGCAGTATCCGTTGAAAGACATAGTGCATCATCCGTTGAAGTACAAAATGAAGCATCCGTTGATCATAGTTCATCAACGGATAATCGATTTACATCATCAGTTGATAAAACTCCAAGTTCCCTGCAAAGGACCAACAACTTAGGGGGAGTTTCAACTAATCAACACTCTGTCTCACATCATGACAATACTGAGGCCACCTCATCTAGAGTATATCTTTCACCTCAAAGGAAATGGACCAAGAATCATCCCTTTGAACTGATCATTGGTGATGCATCATCTAAAGTGCAAACAAGAAAAGCTACTCAAGATGAATGTCTGTATAGTAGTTTTCTATCTCAGGAGGAACCTAAGAAAGTGGAAGAAGCTTTATTGGATCCAGATTGGATATTAGCTATGCAGGAAGAGCTGAACCAATTTGAGAGAAACAAAGTTTGGAAGCTGGTACCCAAACCAAAGAACAAGAGTCCTATTGACACAAAATGGGTATTCAGAAACAAGATGGATGAAAATGGCATTGTCATAAGGAATAAAGCCAGATTGGTTGCTAAAGGCTATTCTCAACAAGAGGGAATAGATTTTGATGAGACATATGCTCCTGTTGCAAGACTTGAAGCCATCAGAATTTTTCTAGCCTATGCAGCCCATGCCAATTTCAAAGTCTATCAAATGGATGTCAAGAGTGCATTTCTAAATGGGAAATTGGAGGAAGAAGTTTATGTAAGTCAACCTCCAGGGTTTGAAGATCCAAATTTTCCAGACTATGTGTATTATCTGTTGAAAGCACTCTATGGACTGAAGCAAGCACCTAGAGCCTGGTATGAAACCTTATCAAAATTCCTTTTGGAGAATTACTTCACTAGAGGTACTGTTGATAAAACTCTCTTCTTTAGGAATGTTAATGGCTCTAGTATACTTGTTCAAATTTATGTAGATGACATAATATTTGGATCTACAGATGATAAGCTTTGTAAAAAGTTTGCTAAGCTAATGCAAAGTAATTATGAAATGAGCCTGATGGGAGAACTAACCTATTTTCTTGGTTTACAAGTTAAACAAGTTAGTGATGGAATTTTCATTAGTCAAACTAAATATATTTATGATCTTTTAAAGAAGTTTGACTTAATAGAATGTTCATCTGCAAAAACTCCCATGGCCTACTGCCACCAAACTTGAATTAAATAAGACTGAAAGGTCTGTGGACATTACAAGTTATAGAGGCATGGTTGGTTCACTTTTATATTTAACTGCCAGTAGACCAGATATAATGTTTTCTACATGTCTCTGTGCTAGATTTCAAGCTGACCCTAAAGAATCTCACTTAGTAGCTATTAAAAGAATTTTCAGATATCTCAAGGGGACTCCAAATCTAGGAATTTGGTACCCTAGAGAGTCTGGTTTTGATCTAATTGGCTACTCAGATGCAGACTATGCAGGTTGCAAAATAGACAGGAAAAGTACAACAGGCTCCTGCCAATTCCTGGGAAACAAGCTTGTATCGTGGTTTAGCAAAAAGCAAAATTCAGTCTCTACTTCTACAGCTGAGGCTGAATACATTGCTGCTGGAAGTTGCTGCTCTCAAGTGTTATGGATGAGGAATCAACTCCTTGATTATGGACTACATGTTGATAGAATTCCTATTTTTTGTGACAACACAAGTGCCATAGCCATAACAGAGAATCCTGTGCAGCACTCAAGGACCAAGCACATTGATATCAAGTACCATTTCATTAGGGAACATGTGATGAAAGGTACAGTGGAACTTCATTTTGTTCCAAGTGAACAACAAATTGCAGACATATTTACCAAGCCACTTGATGAATCAACATTCACAAGATTGGTAAGTGAGCTAGGTATGCTTGATTACTCTTAAAATTCATGTCCTTATTGCAATTTGAATTGTAGCCTGAAATATATTAGCTGCAAGAACAAATTTGATTTTTAACATAGATTATTCCATCAACGGATATTCCCTATCCGTTGAAAGTCAAAATTGTTCTATCAACGGATGTTCATTATCCGTTGAAAGTCATATACATTTCTGGAATTTTTATCCGTCAACGGATAAAACTGAAGTGCTCTTCAACGGATGACAGTTTACCTTATCCGTCGAAATATCACATCAGTCGATTCAAGTGTTTCACAGCCGTTGATTCTATTGTCTTAACCGTTGATACTCATACATACAGCTGTATGTATTTGTTTTAAAGGTAGTTTTTAGAATACTTATAGTTTATTCTTAAACGGCTGAAATTCACTTACACATGTTTATTTTTAATCTCTTATTTATGTTTTTTTTTTAATTTGAGAAAGTATATAAGCCCTTATGATTTTTCATTTTTACTTTACGCTTTCTTGAAATTTCAAAGCTTTTACCATTTTCTCTCTGCAAAACCTTAAAGTTATTCTCTGCAATTTCTACTCACAACAATGGCACCAGTAGTAAAGATTATGTCTCAATCTGGGTTCATCTATGAGAAGAACAATTTCATAGCTTTGGTAGAAAAGAATGAAGCCCACTCAGATTATCACAAAATGATGGACTTCATCAAAAACTGTAAACTTAGCTATGCAATGCTGGAAGCCCCAACGATTTACTGTGAAGTAGTTGAGGAGATTTGGACAACTGCTGAGTTCAACTCCATAGATATGACTATCTCCTTCACTCTCAAAGGTAAAAATCACTGTGTTAACTGTGATGACTTACTAGCATGTTTTAAGTTACCTGAGAACAATGCCATGACACCACACACTGATAATGATGTATCCAGCATGTTAGATTCCATAGGTTATTCTCTTAACTCTGCTAGTTTAGGGAGTATTAAAAGAAAAGGCCTTAGGAAAGAATGGAGTTTTCTTGGGGATGCCTTTATCAAGGTTTTCTCTGGGAAAATTAGCAATTTTGATGCCATAACTTCATCTCTTGTTAATATGCTCTATATGCTTGTTTCTGATAGGTATTTTAATTTTAGCAACTATGTTATGCTAGAATTGGGTACTAGATTAGGTAACAAAGCTAACAGACCTAATAACATCTATTATGCTAGATTCTTTATGTTATTGGCTAACCATGTTGCTGAAGGTTTGGTCATTACGAATGAGAATAATAAACTCAAGTGCTGGGCACAAGAGAAAAGAGTTCTTGCAGATTTATTGAGAATGGATCTCAACAGCAGTGTGCCATTGGTATATTTACCAATCATGAATGCACCTCAGGTAGGTGAGGTAATTGCTTCTACAACTCCTACTTCTTCCAACCCCTCTATTTTTTTATCTTCTAGTGTGGCCATGGAATCTATGACAATGCCCCAACTAATTCCTACCAAGGTCACCAAAACTAAACTTTCAAAATCAAAGATAAAGAAAATCACCTCTGTTGTTTCTCAAAAGACAACAGTTGTAACACCTACCATTAACCCTGAGGGGAGTGAACAGGGTGTGAGTGGTGAGGGGAGGGGTGAACATCAAAGAAACCCCCAGGATAAGGAAGGAGAGAAAAGTGCTTCCCAAGCTAGCCAAGCCACAGTTTCTCAAAAAGCTGTGGTGGTTGAAAAGGTTACTAGCATATCCCTAGCTGCATCCTCCCAAAAGGATGTAACTATTGAAAATAGTTCCCAACCAGGAACACACAAACGAGGGAGGGACACTAAAGCCAAACACTCACCAACAAAAGCCTTTATTAGAAGAAAGAGAGCTAGAACCCAATCTTCTACAAAGGGTGCACACACTGCACAGATACATCCATCTGTATCTATGCCTTCTCAAACTCAGTTTGATGTGGCTCCAACAAATGTGGAGTCACAGCCCCATTCTCTCACAATTAACACACATCAATCACCACACACTTCTTCACCATCTCTAGTTGTGGATATGTTATTCCCATCAATTCCTGATTCTCCCTCTTTACAACTCAGGGAGGAGCCCCACTCAAATACAGGTGATCATCATCTTTTAGATGATTTGTTGGATCACCCGCAAATTCTTTCAGATGTAATTGAAGGATCTGTGTCACCAAAACTCATATCAATCTACACAGATTCAACAGTTATATCACTTTCAATTTCAACTTCTTTTCTTTCTTCAACGGATATCACTCATCCGTTGACAAGTGGTTGTTCTTCAACGGATAAGCTTAACAACAGTTATCCGTTGATACCATCAGTTTCACCTTCAACGGCTATTCCTCATCCGTTGATAGTCTCTACACACACAACTGAAACAATTCCAAGTGTAGAAGACTTGATTACTGTACAATCACTTCTAGGACTGAGGGAAGGGAGTGACAATTTGAGTGAGACGCTGGGTTGCTCCCAGGCAAAAGGAGAGATTGAGAGCTCAAATATGCATGCTATTTCTTCCAGCATGGCAAAAGTAAGTGAGAGGAGTACCACCTTAGTAGGTGAAGGTGAGGGAGTGAGTTGTGTGAGCCAGGGGGAGCCCCTAATGCAAGAACATAGAGAAAATGAGAGAAAGGCAGGTACAACAGATATAAGGATGGATCCAGCCATTGCTAGTGAGTCAATGATTGTGAATGATGCTGAAAAGGAAAGACAATTTCAGCAACATTACAAAGCTGTAATTGATAACATTTCCTTGGATGCTGACACTTTTACTCATCCTGTTTCAGCCTATCAAGTATTGGCTGCACAGGGCAATGTGGAGGCAGAAAAGACACTACATCTAGTACATACAACAGCATCTCTTCAAAGGGACAAAACTGCTATTAACAAGATGCCTTCAACAGCTGGTGAGTCATTTGAAGAATTTGGAGTAAATTCTGATGATGATGACTTTGTTTCTTCTGATGGAAGCATGAACTTAGGGGGAGATGAAGGCCCTAGTTCTATTCCAAATCTACCTGAATGGGCCTTCACAAAGGAGTCTACAACAGGGCAATTCAATGTCTCCTTAGTCAAACAAATCAGTACTATCAAACAGGCCATTCAGAAAACTTCTCATGCTGGTACAAAGGCTATCCTTACAGCTCACTTGGACTCACTGCATCTCATGAAGTTGCAGCAAGTAAGACAGAATCTGAGTGTGGATGAACTCAGAAAGGATATTGCTGACTTGAAATCCTACAATTCTGAAAAATTGGATTCAGTCATGCCCTTTGGTACAATGCAGGACATTTTGTTGAGATTGAAAAAGGAATCACATACTGAAAAGAGGCTGGCCAAATTGGAAGACAGAGTTCAAGTTATTGAAGATTCTGTGGCCACCATTCTTCACAACCAACAATCTCACACAAATCTACTTATACAGCTGGCAAAAGCACAGGGCTTGACCCCTTTCCTTGATGATAACGAAAAGGGGGAGAGTAAAAGGGAAGGGGAAGGAGAGCCATCTACAAAAATCCAAATATCTAAAGTGCTAGTTCCTGCCATCACTACTTCTCCAATCATTCAAATCAAAGGAAAGCCTGATGGAATTGATTTAATCCAGCTAGCAGCAGCTGAAATTCAAGTGAAAGAGCAAAGGAGGAGAATTGATGAAAGGATGCAACAGCTGTTTGGCTCAACACAAGATAAATCAATATCTGTGAAACATAGCACAAAGGTTGAACCAATCAATATGGAGCACAAGCCAGAAAGGAGAAATAAGGTTGGAGAGACTTCTTTCAAGAATCTAAAACCTATGGTTCTCAAGCCCAACACCAGATCCAGCAAGGACTCCACAAAGAACCCTCTAGACTTTGCTCAGATGAAAGAATTGGACTTTCCTCTTCCAAAGCCTGATGAAGACAAAGTTTTGGGTACAAGCATCATAAAACACAAGGAGACCATGGATGAGGCAGTAAGGAGAAACATGGCTATTATCTTTAGAGAGGGAAAGAGCATATGTGTGATGCAAGGACATCCCAAATTCTCAATAGCCAAGAGGGAAGAAACCAAAAGGTTAAAGAAAGAAGCTGAAAAACTCAAGGTTGACAAAAGAGCACAAGCAAAGCTTGAACAAAAGCTAAAGTCAAGTCTAGTTGAAAATGAGAAAGGAATTGAAGTCAGGGGTGAAGACAAGATTGCAAACTTAGATGAGGTTTTTGGGAGTATATTTGGTGAAAGCATTGAGGAAAAAGAGGAATGGCAGAAGGGAAACAGAAGAAAGGCCAAGGCACATAGAAGGAGTGAAGGCAACACTGAAGAAACTAAATCTCTACCTTCCATACCTGAACCCTTTGTTGCTGATCCCACTATAAACATCCATGGTGAACCAATCATCCCAAAAGAGGAACCTATTGATTGGGACACCATCAATTTGCCTACCTTTTTAACCACTCTTCCACTACCAAAGAAACAGAAAAGAAAATCCAAATCTACACCTCCCCTAAACTCTAAGAAATTCACTCAAAAACATAAACCTAACCCTAAGCCACCCATTTCTAAAGATGATTATGTTCACATCTGTGACATAAAAGAAATTTCAGACATTGAACTCTATCTGGATGAGCTGGAGGATGTAAGGGGAATTGCAGCTTACAGACAGCTACTAGAGAGATTGGTGTTCAGATACAAAGGAGCCGGGGAAAGAACATGGCCTCTCTACAGGATTCTGAATGAAGGCTACTCTACCTTGATCAGAGTCTTTTCAGCCATACAAAAGGATTCTGGCTTTACCAGGACTGCCAAGACTGAAATTCTCAACAAGATTGCCAACATAAGGAAAACTTGGAGGGAGCCCAATGCTTTGCCCAGAACCTTACTCATTCAAGAAAGGGGAACTACAATTCACAAATCACCTCATTGGTTGATGGAATTCAGAGATGATAAAGGAGTCAGAAGATTTTTCAGACTTGAAGACCAACTCAAGATTGCCAGCAATGAAACTCTCAAAGAAATGCAATCTAAGTTGGATATCAGTGATGAAGATGAAGCTGAATTCTTCAGACAACTCCAACTCCAAATTGAGGAAAATGACAAAGGGCTAGGAAAGAAAACCAGGGATCAAAGAAGAAAAAGATGATTTGCTCAGGCTAGAGGAGCACCCTTGGAAACACTGTAAATCTTCAATTACCTTCTAGTACATACACTTTTGCAGCACTTTTAAATTTCTACTTAGTTTCAGTTCATATATTTGTTAAGTGTTTTGTTATCATCAAGTTAACCTTGAATTTATGTCTACAATTCTTATAGACATAAATAGGGGGAGATTGTTAGGAATATATGTGCATTAGTTTGATGATATGTTTAACAAAACACTTAAGTAGAAATCTAGTGTTTGTAGCCTCAACGGATAAGACCACTTTGGCTATCCGTTGATGGTGTAGCTTTACTTAGAAATAAGTCTAGTGTTGTAGCACATTTCAGTCTCTGAATTTGAGATATAATTCTTAAATGTTGAGGGAAATTATAAGTCATGTTGACTACTAAAGGATATGCAGATAGGAAGGCCAATTGTAAATATTTCATGCCTTGTAATTTTGTATAAATGAAATGGTGTCAACGGATAACTTAAAGACCTTCAACGGATGAGAAACAAAGCTTCAACGGATGTCTCTAAAGCTTCAACGGATAACATCCTTCAAAGGATGAGTGCATCAACGGATAGAGCTTCAACTGCTAACACATCAACGGATAAAGCCATCAACGGATGAAGGCTTCAACGGATGTTCTGTTAAATAGCAGTTGACAAGTGGTAGTTGTACCTACAAACAGAGGCACATGGGTTGACAGAGACAACTGAGATGTGGTAGCCTATTTCAGGAACATCAGAAAAAGCAGTCGTTCTACTCTAGTATAAAGAGGCAATAGTCAACAATGCACTGGAGTAAAATGGAGAAGAAACAAGTGGAGAACTTATTTTATTATTATACTTTTTATCTTTGTCTTCACTTGTAAACTTGGTGTTATATAAACCAAGTAGCAGCTAGTAATTAGAACAGAATTTTTCCAGAGCTGTTTAGAAAAATCTTGAGAAAAATTATCTAGTTTGTACTAGGATGCAGCTGTGATCAACTTCTTGAATCACAGATTTTCTGAAATACCATCTCTGGTGGAACAACAAATCCACCAGAAAAGTTTTTAAGGTCTGTTGTGTTCTGTACTTTTGTGTTTGAATATATATCTGTCTGTATTAGCTTAAAGCAATTCACACACTTGTTTATCTTAAACACACAGCCTTTGAAACTGCTCAAAACTTGAAAAAGTTTTGAGATTTACATTCAACCCCCCTTCTGTAAATCTCATTGTTAGTTCACTAGGAATAACAGTTGTAAGTAATATACCCGTCATTGGTTTCAGAGGAAACAACCTCACCAACAACCATGTTAGCTACAGGTCCACTCGTGGTTCCAAGTCCAAGCACAATATTTTCTTGAGCTACCACTCCATCTTTCTTACTAGGACAGTCCTTGCTCCAATGACCAACCTGTCTACAAGACCAACATGGTTTGTTCACCTTTGGTTTTTTAGTCTTGTTCTTGTCAGGTTTAGTGTTTTCCTTCTCAGTGTCTAACTTTCTTTTATGTCCTATAGTCACTACATTCACCTTCGAGCTCCCATTTTCAGCAGGCATCACATGTTCTTGTTTGGACTTGTGTTGCTCTTGCACAGAGATGTCCAGCGTCAAGTTAGTCCATGTGATCTCTCCTTTCTGTTTTTTCAGGGAGAGAACAAACTCTTCTCAAGACTTAGGGAGCTTTTCAATCACTGACATAACCCAAAACTTTTCAGGCAAGACCATACCGGACTCACCCAAAGCATGAACCAACATCTCAAACTCATGAACCTGTTTAGTCATGGATTTTCCATCCACCAGCTTGAAGTCAAGGAACATAACCACAAAATACTTCTCAAGTACTTGAAAATCAGTATTGTAGGTTTGGTCCAGCTTATCCCATAAGACCGTAACAGTATAAGCATCTGATGAATAAACATCGAACAAGATGTTCGGCAAGGCTGCTAAAATGGTTGCCCTAGCCATCCCATCTTTCTCAGCCCATAAAGCATAAATCTTAACAGATTCAACCTTCTCTTGATCCAACACATGAGGATCATACTGTACCACTGGCCATAGACCCTTAACCGTTAACCAGAGCTTCATCTTTTTGTACTAACGAGAAAAAGAAGTTTACCACTGAATTTATCAAGCATACCCGATAAATCAATAGGCTGGGGAAAACGATACGTAGTCCAATCAATTGTAGAAGTACCACCAGAACCAGAACCTATCTCAACAATCTTAGGAACATCTACAGTTTCTTTAACTATCTTGCTAATAACAATATAACACAGGTAATCTCTTCAAGATTGTTGGGTATAATTAACACTACGCGTAACAAAGGGACATTTATATAATCAGGATTTAAGCAAGAACATGCAAATTAACCAAGTAACGAAATAAAACACGAAGGCAAAGAACAAGATAAATCATTAACTGAATTTGACAAAGAGATAATAAAATACTTAGCTCTATCAGAAGTTTTAACAAATATGAAAGAACTATGAACAGCTGAGGCACCTAACTTTCGAGAAATCTAGACTATTCTTGAAGAGATTATTGTCCCACTTACGCTGTGTTGGGTTGCAGTAATATCACTTTCAGGATACAACATCACAAAACAATTCGTCCATAGTTACGTAAAGTTCAACAGCGACCTGACCTCAGTTCGCCTAGAAAACCTAGCTATGATCTGTATGTTATGGAGGATAGAAAAAGAGAGAAGTAGTAGTTACGGTTTTCACAAGTCTGTGATTTTGGTATATTCTTTCCCAAATGTTTAGTTCTGTATATAATACATAACCAAAGCGTAACTAAAGATATTACATTAATTAAAATAAAAATCTTAACTTAAACATCATTTAATTGAATTTTATCAAAATCAGAAATGTAACAGGAAAACCCAACCCATCAGTATTTACACTCAGCAAATCCTGATCCAGGCGCGTCATAATTTATCAGTCTCAACAAATCCTGATCCAGCCAGGTTTCAAATCGCCCTTCGACCCTAGTCGCAGCGGCACGCGAGTGTGCGCGCAAGACACACAAAAACACCATACACACAAACATGCCTTAGTAGTTGGTATACTACTCTTACTTGATACTATATAAAACACTATAACCCTCTTTACTTAATCAATGTGGTACAAAACCCACAAACTCATTTCAAATTAATAACTTCACCTCAATTTTTATATGAATTAAATTAAAAAAATGACTTAAATTAAAATATAAAAATTTAAGTTATCATTATAAGAAACAACCTATAAAAATTAATTTTAGGAAATTACATGCTAACACATGAGCCCGAAATTTCCGATATAACTCTACGTTACATTCTTCTAACTTCTTTAATCGCGGACTTCGTCTCTTTATTAATAAAACGCACCCAACAATAGATTATAATACAAATTTGTGGTTTACCACATTAATTAAGTTTTGTAAAGTGACATACATATCCAAAATCCCTTCATCTTAATTTGATACAGTGCGAATCTAAATCAAGGAGGCAGCAATTTACAATCTTTCTAGAAACCTGATCACATTCTCATCCACACAATTTAAATTCTTCAGATTTGATGGCTCGTATGAGTTTTACTTTACAAACTTGTCCCCCCCCCGGTGAAGTGATATGTATTCTGGCACCGGCAATTTTGCACGAATTGGAGGTCCCAACCTAGTAGTTTTAGCTAAATTAAAGGAAATGAGCATAGCACTAATACATTATAAAATACAAAAACTAACACCAGCATGTGATGTTTCAACTAATCAAAACAGTGACAGCCAGGCCATGCTTAAACTCACAAACAATGTGTTCATCATGCACCCTTTCTTATGCACTCAACTAAAAAGTACTCAACGTTCCTTGCCAGTACAATAAACGATCATCCCTTCTAGCAACAAACAACAAGAATGAAATTCACATCAATATTGCGTTCCATGACTTTGCACCCTTCTTAAATTATTGGTACAGGTGTCCCTTTGTTATGATCAAAAGTTGGACAATTTTACCGATTTTGTGTATTTGAATCATTTCGATGTTATTGAAATTATCCGATTTTAAAACCGAGTCAAATTACACGTACCAGCTCATGTGAAAGCTGGGCCGTTTCAACAACTAAACCAATTAAGTCAAGTTCTTAAATAGATAAAAGTGTTAAATATACTTATCGTCATCTTTCAAGATTTTACAAAAGCTAATTACTTTAATATCAATAACCTGAGTGGGAACAGATAATATGTAAGATACCCGTTTAGCAGCCGTTCGTCAAGCCAGCCATAATATTCAAGATTTTGAAGCTACACGTGTCATCTTTTTAGCTTTTCAATTTTTTTTTCGTTCCATCATTATAATAAAAAAAATGAAGAAAATAATAAACAATGCATAACAAACAAACCATGATAAAAGTTCATAAAAAAAAACTAGGAATAAAAAAATAAAAGAGCCCACCCACATCCACATCCCTTTATTTCTAAATTGTCTGCTAATGGGATTGTCAAATTTCAATGTCTTAAAAAGCCCATTTCATACAAACTCACATATCCAATTAGTACAAAGCTATCTAGAGAGCACATACAAAAATACACGCTTACACACCAATGTTGTCAAGTTCCTCCTGCTCCTAGCTCCTTCAACATTTTCTCTCTGAATAATTTTCTTTCTTTGTGTTCTTAACACACTAGTACTCTTTCATGCCTCAGTACCAACATACATAACTAGCTTGTTCCATCCACACGGTGGATCGCGCCACGATAACTCAACATATATAGGCAATCATGTGGCATGATATGAAACAGATTAGGGTTGCATTTCTGATATTTACGATATTTGTAGCAATTTTATCGACGGGACGATCAATGAGAGTAAAAGAGATGGGGTTCTACAATTCAATACAAAATGAGCTGCCAAGAGGGCCGGTGCCCCCTTCAGATCCCTCGCCATGTCACAACAGGGTAAAGCTTATGCATGAAGGCGAGGATACTTATGGCCAAGGTCATTTTGTCATATGTCCATGACCTTATTTGTGCAACAACAATATTTATTTATGTTATTAATTTCGTATTTTTTTTGGGAAAAAAATTCCTTTTCTTTTTTTGGGAGAACAAAGCTTGTTGTTTTCTCTCTGTAAATAACACAGGAGTTTGATGGAATACGAACAAGTGTAGATTTTTGACATTATTTTGATGATGATAAATTGGCTTTCAAATATCTTTCATACATAAAATATATATGTATGGTGGCATGGGTTATTTTTTTAATCTTTAATTTTCTTTTTAAAAATTTATTTTAGATGATTGAATGCATAGCAGTATTCCTATATAAGTAGTGGTAGGCTGGTAGCTAGGTAAATATTATTTCAAATATATTGATTTTGTATATTAGTAAAATGATGAAGTTTTAATATGATTAAAAATAATGTAAATCCACATGATTTCTGTTCGAGTATTGTAGTATCTACCGGTAAGAGTCTATAGAACTTGCTTGCTAACTGCAGTAGATAGATTTATCGATCTTGATATTCTCTTCTAGATTTGGATTCTTTAGCAATGATTTTAGGATTGCACATATGATAGCAGTAAAGCTCCATTTGATTAGGCTGTCTATTTCAAGAGCTCGCTCTATTAGATAACTCAACCATGTAAACCGAACTGAAAAAAATACAAATAATAATGTACCAAAGCAATCACTACAATAAAATTAGGGTATTTTCAACCAATTAAATTCGACCGCGCGTAAATTTTACCATATTCGGTCGAATTTAGTTGGTGCGGCTAAATTCGACCGAACTGTGGTCGAATTTAGCGGCGGTCGAAATAACCCGGTCAAATTTACGGTTATTTTCGACTAACTTCTCTTGTCGATCGAATTTAGCACGAGGGGAAAAAATGCGGGAACAATCCCGCCCAAAAAAAAAAAATTCCGCGTAATAAATTCGACTGGATTCGGTCGAATTTAAAAAGTTCGATCGGCGGGAAAAATTGCCGCCCTTTAATTTAAAATTTTCAGTGGGCGGGGAATTTCCCACTAAAAAATAAATTTGGATAATTTCTGCTATTTTCGACCTACAGCAGTCGAAATTATATAAATTCAACTGACCTTGGTGGAACGGAGATAAATTCGACCGTAGGCGGTTGAATATTCTATTTTCGACCTTAGGTAGTTGAAGTTCACTAAATTCAACTGACCTTGGTGGAACGGAGATATATTCGACCGTAAGTGGTTGAATATTTCTAAATTCGACTGATTTTAGGTGCGCTACTAAATTCGACCGCTTCTGGTGGAATTAACCCGTGCTAAATTCGACCATTTCTGGTTGAATTAACCCGTGCTCATTTCGGAAACCCTACCCCTTTCTGCATTCCAGTAGCCATTTTCTCCATTCTTTCTCCCCATTTCACTACTTTTTTTGCTTTTCTACTACAAATTACTTCTTCATGTGAGCATCTCAAATCATCAAGTAAGTGTAATTCTTTTACAGATTTTTGTTTTAAATAGTTTAATTGTGATAATCTTTATGAATTTGAGTAGATTAAATTTTTTTTTCCAGAATAATGTGATTATTATTTGTTTATAATTTGTTGACTAATATGGTATTTAATAATGAGATAATCTTAGTTTCCATAATTAAATTGGTAATTAATTTTTATTGATCATTTTGTAGATGGCATCCGATCGTAGTTGGATTGGTCGTCATCGATTTAACGAGGCAAAATATTTAACCGAAGATTACAAAAATGGTGTGGATAATTTCATTAAATTTGCTATTGAAAATCTTGATCCCGAAGACAACGGTCTTATAAGATGTCCGTGCAAAAATTGTGGTAATGAGTACTATAAGTATCCTAGTACCGTGAAAGTTGATTTGTATCGACATGGTATTATGCAATGGTATACTAGATGGGATTGTCATGGGGAAAAAGATGTGTTGCGCAACGATGTTGGAACGAGTTTTGGCAATACTAGCTGCAGAGATGATGATATGTATGATGCACATGATGATGATTTTGAGGATTGCGAAGATTTTGATGAAGAACCGAATGCAAAAGCAAAAGAATTTTATGAGATGGTAAATACCGCTTCCGAACCAATATATCCAAATAATGCCAATTTTACAACATTGAAGTTTGTAATGGAGTTGCTTCGTTGGAAAAATAGGCATAATTGTAGTAATAATGGTTTTGATGATTTGCTACACCTTATTGGATTAGTATTGCCTGAAGATCATAAGTTGCCTGAGAAGTACTACACTGTACGAAAGATGATTAGAGGATTGAACATGGAGTATGAAAAGATTGATGCTTGTGAGAATGATTGCATGTTATTCTACAAGGAACACAGTGAGAAGACCAAGTGTGATATATGCAAAAGAGACCGCTACAAAGTGCAAAAAAGATCCTAAAAAACAGAAGATCCCGCGTAAGATCTTGCGTTATTTTCCTATTACCACGAGATTGCAGCGTTTATTCATGGCTGAGAAAACTGCAAAATGTATGAGATGGCACCATGATAGAGTTGTTGTTGAAGGTCAATTAAGTCACCCAGCAGATGGAGATGAATGGAAACAATTTGATCATAAATTTACACAATTTTCAAAGGAGATTAGAAATGTTAGACTCAGACTCTCTACTGATGGATTTGATCCTTTTCGCGATGCTCATGCCAAGGAGTATACTGTATGGCCTGTGGTAATTGTTGTGTATAATCTTCCCCCCTCTATGTGTACTAAGGCTCCATACATGTTCATGACTCTTCTTATTCCCGGACCAACGGATCCTACAAAAGACTTACATGTTTATCTTAGACCGCTAATTGATGAGTTGAAATTGTTGTGACATACCGGGGTGGAAATATATGACATATATTCACGTACAAATTTTATGATGAAGGCTGCACTTTTATGGACAATTAGTGACTTTCCTGCACTTTTCATGCTGAGTGGGTGGTCCACTAAGGGTACGTGTTTTATTTTATAAACACAACCATGTGCACATATTTTATATAATTTCACATATGTTTATTTATTGAGTTTTTCACATATGTTTTAGGTAAGTTGGCATGTCCAGTTTGCATGGGAGAGGTAAAAGCGAAATAACTCAAATATGGTGATAAATCTACTTTTTATGGCACTACTCGGTATTTTTTGGAAGCAGATGATCCCCTGAGAAGGAGTACAAGGTTTGGAAGTATTGAGACCCGATCAGTCTGCGCTCGACATTCGGGATCTTTTGCAAAGACCATGTGCGAGCATATACAATTCCCCCTCCAGGAAAGTCAACAAAGAGAAAACCAAGGGATTATGGTGTGACACATAATTGGACTCACAGTTCTCCATTTTTTGAGCTTCCATATTGGGAGACACTTAGCCTTCGTCACAATATTGACATTATGCACACTGAAAAGAATATCTTTGACAATATATTTTACACAATTCTTGATGATGGAAAGAAGTCCAAAGATAACACAAAAGCGAGGAAAGATTATAAAGAATTAAGTGTGCATCGTGATTTGTGGATTCAAGATGATAGTACGAAACCACATGCGCCATACACTCTTTCCAAGGAACAAGTTCATAAGTTGTTCAAGTGGATTGAAGAATTACAACTTCCAGATGGGTATGCCTCAAATATATCAAGGTGCGTAAATTGGAAAAAAAATTTTATTCGCGGGATGAAATCACATGACTGTCACGTCTTCATGCAAAAGTTGTTGCCTATCGTTTGTCGTGACTTACTTCCGAAATATGTAGCTGATCCTATTATTGAGTTGTGCAACTTCTTTCAAGATTTATGCTCGTCAAATATCAAATATTCAGATTTGGAAAAAATAGAGAAAGATATAGTGAGAATAATGTCAAAACTTGAAACTGTCTTAATTCCATGGTTTTTTGATCCGATGGAGCACTTGCCACTCCATTTAGCTACCGAATGTAAGTTGGGTGGTCCCGCTAATGGGAGTTGGATGTATTTTGTTGAGAGATACTTGCATAACCTGAAATTGAAAGTTGGAAACAAAGCTTGAGCAGAAGGTTTAATGGCACAACGCTATATTGAGGAGGAAAGTGTACACTTTTGCTCATTATTTTTTGATTCAAAAGTTGTGTATGATCAGTTACGTCGAAATGAGGCATCTCGAAAGTTTCATGATGTCGAATTGTTAGAAGTTTATACATATCCGACACATCCTAGTCTACGAAGTAGAGATAGAATCTTGAATGGTGATGAACATGAGCTTGTGGCATACTATGTTCGCAAAACTCCGTTTCCATCGAGAATTGAATGGAGTTTTCCCGTATTTCGACCGGAGAATCTAACAGAGACATTACTGTGGAGATTCTGAACAAAAAATGAGACATTTCATACCCTCGGAGAGCGCTTTGTCGTTAATTCGCCGGAAGTTGGAAAGTACTTGCAGTAAGATTTTTCTAAACCCTCTTTACTTCAAAAATTAAGAATTTAGTTTACAACTTAATTTTTCTTATTGTTGAACAAAAAAATGTAGTGGATTCCAGAAGTTAGTGCAACAACATTACCCCCTTCTCAATGATGCCGAAAAAGAACAATACCAAAAAGAAAAATTTAAAGATTGGTTTGAAAGAAGGGTATATGTTTTGATTTATCTATAAACACCCATGCACATTTTTTATATATTTCTCATGCAATCATTAAATTTATTCATATATTCATGTATTACGTCACATATATTTTAGGTACAAGATGACGAAAAGCTCAAAAAGAAATTTCTAGACCTAATAAGAGGTCCGATGTTTAAAGTGGAGTCTTATAAAGCGTGCAAATGCAATGGTTACAAATTTAGTTGCGCAAAGGATAAGGAGCTCACTTCATCAAATTCCGGTGTAGTTGTCATCGGTGAGACTTTTATTCATTATGTTTGAAACATACTTTTTTTTAATTTTTTAATCCAAATTTTATACATTTATAATTGTAGGGACTTCTTATAATGAAAGTTATGGAAACTATTACGGAAGGGTGGAAGCAGTTTTAAAACTCTTCTATCATAATGGACATCAAGTGATTGTCTTCAAGTGTCATTGGTTTGATCATACGACACATGTCAAAGTTGATAGACATCGGATGACTACCGTGGATTTCAAATCAAAACTAAATGCCGATGACGTGTTTGTGTTGGCTAGCCAAGCTCATCAAGTGTACTATGCACCAAATATTTCAAATGCAAAATCATCATGGTACACGGTTCTAACAACAAAGAGTCGACAAGTTAATGAAAGTGTGTCAACTAAAGAAAATCTCAAAATCATCGATGATGCTTTACAAAATAAAGTGTCAAATGCTTCATCTTCCCATGTCGAAAGAGTTACTATTCGTGATCCTTCAAATTTTTTTGTTGACTTGAGGATATTTGAAAATGACTACTCGATAGATCATGATGATGAAGAAGAAAGTAAAAAAAATAAGGAAGCCGAAGATGAAGACGAAGAAAATGGAGTGGAAAATGATGAATTAAGTGATAATGATGATTTGGTGTAATTCATTATTTTTAATAAAATGTGTATCAAAACACTTCCTACTTTATTTATAATTTTTAAATTTGAAAATCAATTATATGCTTGTAAATTTTGGCAAAGTGGATGTTAGTATTTGTGTATTGTGATAACAAGAGGTTCAGTGGCAGTAGACTCGCTGCATAAAAATATGGTTCAATATTTTCGACCAATAGAAGTCACAACAACACACGGCTAAATTCGATTATTCTTGGTCGATCCACTAAATTCGACTTATATTGGTCGTTCAAATTTTTATTTCTATATTTATTTCCCTCGCCCTTTTCATTTCCCCTTTCTATAATCTCCGAACCGCGGCTAGGGTTTTACTTTATCTCTCTCCCCCCTTTGATGGATCAAGGCGAAAGCTCAAATCAGAGGTCGAAAGTTCCACGACTAAGTCCCCAGGTCTCTACTCTCCTCTCCCCCCTCTCTCTCTCTCTCCCTCTCTCTCTCTCTCTCTCTCTCTCTCTCTCTCCCCCTCCCTCCCCTCTCTCTGTATGTTTCTTGGGTTTTACTTGTCTTTAAGTGAAGTAGTATTATCGAGGTAAAAAAAGTAGTTTTAATTAGGGTTTTGGTGGTTTTTGGTCTCATCTGAACCCTATCCGTAGACCCAATCCGGGCTAGGGGTTTTTGGTGGTTGATGTTTAGATTATTAGGTCTTGATGTTTGAATTGAAAAAACTGGGGATTTTAATAACTATTCAGCAGATTTAAAATGGAATTATAAATTATATGAACTTCTTTGCCTAAACCAAATTTATTTGGGATGTGATCGAGCTATTTAGAAGATAGTTAAAATAAACTACAATGAGAAAACTACCTCTAGTATAAAAAAGAGGAAACTTGGTCGCTACTCATGCTACAGTAGTTGTTCTTATAAACGATTTTCAGTAGCTGATATTTTCTTTTCCAGTGTAAATTATTTGCCTTCCGATGATTTTCCAAATTTTACTATACTCCCTTCCCTCCAAAAACTAAAAACATTATGTCCTTTTTTATAGGTGATATGGTCAGGTCCAAATTCGAAAAAAAGGTAAGGAAGACAATGGTAAGTGAGTGAAGAGGATTAGGGCCAGTGAAGGGAATGGTGAATGGCAGAATGGTAATGATGAAAATAGTAATGTAGAGGGGTCCTGTAACTTGGAAGAATATGTTGAAAAATGTAGTAAGCAGAAAATTATATATGAGAGGAAACGACGCAGCTGTAGTGATGGGGGTTACAACACCAAACCACCTGCGGATGCGAAGCCAACACTGTATTTGCTTAAGAATGGAAAAAGGGTAAGTTTGGTTTATTTTTTCTTTTTTTTTGCATTTATGACGAAGAAATGTGTTAAATAGACCATAACACAGTTGATTTATTTTTAAAATGTGGTAATATGTTTTCTCTTTATAATTAAATATGTCCTTGTAATTGTAAATTGGAGTCACTTAATTTATTTCTTTTTCCTCTCATCATTTTTTACAGATTTAAGGAGTCTACACCCAAGCACCTTTTGAGCTACATTGTGAAGATCATATTTGATGATAAAACCATCAATACAAAGGGTGCTCAGAGGGAAGCTTTTTTAGACGGTTGTATCGAAGAGTTTAAAGTAAGTACTTGTGTTTTTTTAATTCTTTAAATTTAGTAAATTCTTGAGTATCCCAAGGGTTGTGGACCTGAAAGAGGAGATAGAGCTGTGCGAGCGCAGTTGAAGAAAAATTGGAAGCATATCATCAATCCGGAGAAGGCGCGACTGATGGCGCATGTGAATGAGTTGTTGGAAAGTGGATATCCTGAAGAAGATATTGATATTAGAGAAATGAAGCCTCATTATTTCTCCCAGCGGGCATGGAATTCCTTGTGTGCTTATTGGGGAACACCCCAATTTATAACGAGGTCGGAAAATGGAAAGATGACCCAAAGGATGGTGGAATTTACCTCCCGCACTGGGGCCAAACCCTTTGATCAAAGACGGGAGGTATCTGATTTTCCTTATTTATTTTTATTCTTTTTATTTGTAGTATCTAATTTTTTTATTCCCGCACTGCCGACCTCTTGTGTTTTTTCTAGTTTCTGCTAGTAGTATCTCATTTGTGCTTACTACTGAACATTGTCCAAGTGATCAGGATCATATCTGCCATCATCCCATAGAGCATTAATTGTGTCTGTGTACCCCTTCAGTGTCAACAGATCTTTTATTTCTGTCTTCTTTGCTATCAAGGTCAACAACATAGGAGAAATAGTAGATTCAGATATTGTGAGACAAAACCATGTTGTGCATATTTCTAAGATAGCAACTGTGTTAAATACCTTGTTTGTTTTTTCTCCTCTGATAGTATAAAAGACTGGAGAGAAGCACTAGAAATAAGGGAAGTACAACAACAATGATGAAAATTAATACTTGCTTCTTCCTTTCTGCATTAAAATGAAATCACTAATTTATTAGTCAGGGTAATCTTAAATTGACTCTATATACTCGACTTTGCTAAGGTAAAAAAGCAAGTCAATATGTATAGCTAATTAACTAATCCATCTTTCTTATGTAAAGCTAAAAGAGAAAAACGACTTGTGAACTTACTTTCTGAAGGATTGGCAGGAGGCAGAACATATATTTTAGGATAATTACCACTGCTATGAAACATCAAATTACTTCCCCTATAGAAAGTGCATCCAGTTTCACCATTATTCATAAAATCGAAACAATTACAATCTTCCCAACACTTAACTTTGCAGTCACTGTAACTGAGGCTTGTGTTATTATCATCAATTAGAGAAACATTGTTGTTTTCAAAATAACCTATTTGGATTTCATACTCAAGGTGAACCCTACACATAGGCTACTCCCACAACTTACATCCTGCATAAAAAGTGTGTGGTGGTGATGATCTTGTGTTGTATCCATAATAATTGTCAACACCTGTAATTTGTGGACAATCTTCATCAAATATATTTCCCTGGTAATTCAACTTCCAACCTGATGAATGTTTTCGAGACTTAGGTGTGAAAACTGGATCGACCATAGTGTATAATAGAAGTACTCTTGCTCTTCATTTGAAATTATTTTGAATTTGTAATTGAGGTTAGTGAACTCAACCATAGGTCTGATGTACTCAAAATTTTGGTTGATCTGTTGACACTGTACTCTTGATCTAGCATAACAATTTCTTTTATTGTTTTAACACAATGTTACAAATACGAACAAGTATACAGTTAGGCATATATATAATATGCTCACATTGAGTGAAAAAAGATTATTGAAAAAAGATAATGCATGTATGATAATCTATAAATTACATATATGTGAATCCTGGTGTTTTGTAGTATAGTACCTTAATCTTGTTCGTGTAACTGCAAGATGATTTTTTTTCTTTTCTTGTAGGAAATAGATGTTGAAAGGGAGGCAAAGGGCGAAGAGCCAATCAGTGAAGATGAATTCTTGGGTGTTGTATACGATCCTAGTGAACCTGTTGTGAAAAACCTCCAGGTTTCCTTCCATTTTACAATATGTGTTTATTGATCTTTATAAAAAGTAAATTGTTGTTCCTAACAAATTAAGTCTGATTAGATCAGTTCTGAACATTCAAAGTTTGCTGAATATGTGTACCAGCAAGTCACAAATTCTTCATAAAAATAATCCTGCATTATAAACAAGGAACTTATTTATGCATTAGGTGTAGACCTTTAAATACTGTATATCGAGAACATTACAGTAATGTGACTTTCACACATAAATGTTCTTCGATTATTAAGTTTTAATCGTACAGGCTGCTCACTTATCTTAATTCCTTATTTATCTGACAACATTTATAGAGTATTGCGTTCGCACAGAACATTCAGAGTCTACAATTTTGATACTTCCTCCATCTTATATTATATATCTTGTTTTTAGTATTATATGATTAAATTGATTCAATTTTGACCGATAATAAGACAAATTTATATATTATTTTAAAAAAAATTAGAAAACGCATTTTGAAAAGTATTTAGAAATATTTTATAGTAATTCAATTTTAGAAATTTATTTAATTATGTATTAAGTGTACCTTGCGGTCAAAATATGATAAACTTTATTATACACTAGTCAAGACAGGAAATATGAGATGTTGGTTATTTAATTGTTTTCATTTAAACAAAAGAGAGTTGATATTGACTTCTATTGTTCTATATTTCAGGATAAAATGAAAATGTTGCTTGCTGCTCAAGCTGAGTCGACACCTGAGTTGTCACCTGATGATCAACCGCCATCCCCTCAAACGCGAAAAGAAATTCAGCGAAAGAAAGAACTCGAAGTGCTGATTCAGGTTAAACCCCCAAAGAAGGGTAGCGTCTTTCTTCATCCCCGTGAGACGCTGCCAGAGCTTATTGGAGCAGCGGAAGCAACCCAGTTGATCAATAGAGAAGCGTCGAAAAATGCTCAAGCTCGAGCTAATGTTCCAAATGAGATCTGTTTGAGAATGGTAATGATTTTAGATGAGGTGAAGCAGATGGTCCAGTCTTTGCCTATGCGAGAGGTGAAACAATCTATTTTGGATGAGAATGTGCGAAACCTAGCTGCTGCTGCATTTTCGGACCCTAGTAAACATGCATTGCAAACTTATTATGAACAAGCAGCTAAAGGTGTGCTTCCTCTCGTATTGAAGGAGAATGATAAAGTCATCGTAGAGGTATAATTTTATATTTTTTAATGCAGCCTGATTTGACTATTAAAGGATCTGTTTGAGGATGTAATGATTTAATTATTTACTTTTATCCGCTAAAGAAAGCTGTCATTGGGGGACCCTGCTTTGAGACTCTAAAGAATTACTTAGTAGAATTACTTAGAAGAATTACTTAGAAAAATTACCTCTAGGATATGAGGAAATTTATGGAAACTAGGATATGGAAAGTTTCCGTGCTTTCAGGTTTAGCGCCGTAGGCTAAGCTCGCTAATTCATATTTGGGAATGTGGTAAGTTCATGTTAGAAACTGGGGAGTTGGATGATAGAAAGATGAACATATATGACTTTAATTTTACCAAGAATCGCAATTTTTACTAATTTGGATAAAATTAAACTATCAAATTAAGTAGTAAAAATAAATAATTTAATCAGATGTGAGGGGATTCTTCTTCCTGTAATTCCCTGTAAGCTATTATCTTGCTTCTGAAAATATTGAAGATTTTTTTAGGCCAAATTCTGCTCAACTAATATATTGGTAGTAGTGGTTCAAGTTTCCTACTTTAGTAAGCATATAATTGATTTTCGAATTGTCTGTTCTTGTATCTGGAACATGAGTCTATACAATCTTGGTATTGGTATTGGGATTTACATATATTCATGCTTATACATCTTTGTTTTCCAGGAGAATCCAGTTGATAAGGCTGCATTGGTGGATGGCACAAATGCTGTGATTGTGGATGGCATGGACAACTTTAAAGACGAAGATCCACACGCGCATATGTATCCTCTCGATTAGGTCTTGCTGTTTTATTTTGAGCTTTTGTTTTGGAACTCAGTCGAAGTATGGAACTTCGCTTTTGGTTTAATATTTGTAATCTAAATACTGGGTACATGTTTGTATTTTGATGTATTTGTGGATGGCGTGGATTATAATAGTATTTTAGAATTTTGTGAATGCTAATCTAAGAAGTACAATTTCAAAATGAGATGTTGCAGGTTACAAATTTGTAAATTTTATATTGCTTTGTATGTTTAATACGACTGAAATTGGACTAATTTAGCACGCAATAAAAAATTTGGTATATCATATTCGACCAGAAAAAGTTGCATTTAATGTTAAAATGGACAAAAAATGGTCGTTTTTGTTTTGCTTAATTATGGTCGATATTCATATTCGACTAGAGTAGGTCGAATAAAAGTGGTGACAAATTCGACTGGGATTAGTCGAATAACATTGTGACCTAATCAGGTCGAATTTATTTCAGACCAGAGTCGGTTGTATTTAGACTGCGACCACAAATGGTCGAATTTAAGTTGCGACTGCATGTAGTCAAATTTAGCGTTTTTTGCGCGGGATTTTTGAATTATTTTGAAAAAATTTGAAATTTTTTCAAAAAATTTGGGATAAACATTTACGACGGATATTGGCCGAATTTATCCAGTCGAATTTAGACGGTCGAATTTATGTGGTCGAATTTAGGGCGGTCGATTTTAGCTAAATTCGACGGATCTACTTATTTTTGACTAGCCTTCGTTCGACCAACATATTTTCGGTCGAAAATAGCAAAATTCGACCAGGGTCGGTCGAAATAAGCTTAATTCGACCGAAAATATTCGATCGAATTTAGGCAATTTTCTTGTAGTGAATTCTACTGCCGTCAACCTGATTTTATCTTATCAAACTGATAATTCCTTTCCCAATAAATAATAGTTGTTTATAATATGACTCCAAGTCACGTACAAAAATTAGTGACCAACGATCAAAATGACTTCGTACCTGAACAAGTAGCACTACGCCAAACATTACAATAGATGTATTGTAACACTGGGAAGAGCATAATATCAGTCCCCTATTTTAACACTTTAGCTATCAATTATAACAAGAAGAAAAGTATTACAATAGGCCTCCAAGGTAAATTGTCAATGGTAACAGATTATAAATGTTACATTAGATTGAAATTATTGTGCATAAGTGGGTCTTATTCTTAGTCCACGAGAGCCACATATGGGACCCACATAATCTAATATAACACTCTGCTTGTGTAATGTAACACTAGTTTGTTTTTATTGTGCTATAGTAGGTTTCATTAATGTAATACTACAACATATAAAAGAATTACACCATAATAAGTGCAAAAGTAAATTTTACAAAATTTGAGATACAACCTCTATTTAGACAACAATCCCAGTCATAAATATGCTACGTTATACAGTAAAACCTCGATAAATTAATACCTTTGGGACCATGCAAAATTATTAATTAATCGAAATATTAATATATCGATAAAATAATAATTAATTAATTTATCGATATATTGATAATTTATTAATTTATCGATATATATTATTTAAAATTTTATAACGTGTACAATTCTCAGAATAATAATTTATTTTCATCTATTGAATACTTAAAATAACATTAAGAAATATTTATGAATTTAAGTAAATTTAAATGATTCACTTATTTAATTAGATAACGTAATATCCTGGAGTTCTCAAAATGGTTCTAACCAGGGCCCTATCTTTTCTAAACCAGCCTTGGTCCTATTTACCATAACAATAAAACAGACCTTATTTAACTAAGTACACAGTTGGAGCCAATCTCACAAAAAGATGTCCTCAAATCAAAAATTACACTACGTAATTTCCTTTTGTAACATGAACATAGTACGCCAGAGCTCCATAATGCATTAAAAAAGATTCAAGATGAAGTATAAGCCGATATCAATTTTAAAAAGAAGCAGATTACAATTGAGACTTACTATAAAAGTGCATCTTAGAAATCTATAATTTTGATGTAATATGTAATTATTAATTTATATATTATACGGGACTTATATGTATTAATAAAAAAATATTATCATATAAATTTAGCAAATTATTAAGTTAGCATAAAGGGCCCGATTTGGGATTACAAAAAATTATTAATTTAGCGAGGTTATTAATTTATCGAGTATTAATTTTTCGAGGTATAACTGTACAACAATTCCAATAGCATTATAACCAAACTTATTAACTATATTTCCATAACATTCTCAAATTTGATAATATATTTATGTTACATTATGTTTATTTCCAAATGTCATGCCACCAGATCTGCAGAGAACAGGTTAATTGCAGCCCGCTTCTCAAGATTGGAAGTGATTTTATGCATATCTTTAGGATCTGGACTTACACTCAATAAAAGAAGAATTTTGGATTTGTCATCCTCAAACGAATCCTAACAAACAAGACATTAATAATTAGCATAAGACAAGAAAAAAGGGAAATTAAAATTAAATACAGTACAATGTCATAACTTTCGTGATATAAACAGATTATTCAAGTCATTTTATATTCCAATTTTGTTAAAAAACAGATCTCGATTCCCCCTATCGTCTTAGACATTGCCACCTCAATGTACCACACTCACAAACCTTGCATTTATATCAACACATATAAACACAACATCTAAAGAGCTTACGAGGGCATGCAAAAGATGTAACCTTGTTAATAACCCATGATTCCAAAATCCATAATAATCACAAAAACATCAAATTACCCAATAATGCACAAAAGATCATATTAAGATATTAAGAACCCGGTCTGACCTGCTTGACATATGAATAAAAAAGGGCTATTGGAGAGGACCTAATAGTGATTGCCATCAGCAACTAGTATTTCAATAGTGATTGCCATCTGAAAGATCATATTAAGCGCTCCACGCCATTTATATGGAGCCCTTTCTGATAAATAGATTGGTGTACTCTACATATATTATAAACAGAGACATCATACATGAGAAAAAAATTCAAATAAGTAATCTAAAATAAAAACATTCAAAGAAGTAATAAACAAGCTAAACAAATGATCTGAATGAACCTGATTAGCAAAGCCAATGCCAAATCCAAGAAGTACGTGACCAATTATAAGCATAGCAACATTATGAGCAGCAACATTGATGATTGCACCAACAAGAAAAAGAAACCCTCCTAGAAGCATAGGCTTCTTGTGTCCCCATTTCCTCATCGTCCATGAAGCAAATATGCAAGAAACAAGTGCAACAAAGTACAACGACGACGTAAATAATGTCAATATCTGACTATTAAATTTATAATACTGATTCTTCGATGTAATGCCTTCTTCTTTCCGATAAACATCCAGGAAAAATTTCTCTAAAAATATCGGTCACTCCACCTGCATCAAACAATACAAGTTTTGGAAATAATTTCCATTCTAGAAAAAGAGAGGTATCACTTATTCTCTAGTCGCAAACATATTCACAATTAAAAACCAGTAACAAAGCACTATGTTCCTCACCATTTAACAAAATTTTTAAAACAGTTTCTAAATAGACATATTTCTAAAATCCTCAACATTTAAAACGAAACATAAAAAATCAAATACATAAAAATCTAGAGTCGTTCATATACATCCACACATGCATATAATCTCATATAATTACGAGGCCCATATAATCAAACAAAATACACATTTATAATATATCTGAAATAAAAAAGGCCCAAAATAATAACACATATACATATACATTAATGTACATTCATATACATATATATGTCACCATTCCCATAAAAAATAGAGAAAAAAGACCCAGTTTCACCTTAAACAAAGATCCACCTGAAATGGACAGATCCAAAACTTTAATCAGAGAAATTTGTGTTTATGTACCACATAACTAGAGCAATATGAAAAGTAAAAGACTCATATGTGTGTATTTATCACTTAATTAAAGCAACAGAAGAAGCTCCATTTTATGAAACCCTAGTCGCCTGCAAATTGAAAACATTCAAAAATTAGTAACCCTAATCGAAGAAATTGTATCTGTTTGTACATTCAAATATCATTCTCATTCTTCGATTTAGAGCTCTGTAGAGAGAGAGAGAGAGAGAGAGAGAGAGTTTGTAGAGAGACTGTATTCGAGACTGGGAGAGTGTTTGAGAGAGAAAGAGGAAAAATAAAGTGTCCGAGTGTTCAATTATTTTTTGTTTCGGTTTAGGGGGCAATATTACCGCCTCACTTTTTCACCTCGAAATGTTTGTCCAACCATTTTTTTTAATTTTATTTTGATTAAAAAAATATTATTTATATAATTTTATACAAATTTAAATGACTTTTTTATTTAAATATAATATTATCTAGTTATAGAAAGAGTTATAATAAATTTAAAATTTTCATAAAATTATATATGACATTTTATAGTTAAAAATAATCCAGAATATAATTATAATTCTAAATTTATGATAAATATGTTCACTTTTAAATTTATTTATTTTAAAAGTACCTAATGTAACAACAACTACTGTTCTTGCATGTTATGCAACACCGGCCCTGCCATGCAACACTAGCTTTACAGCTATTGTAACATCAAATCGGTAGTGTTACAATAGGTTAAAAATAATTTAGCTAATGAAACGAAATGCGTGTAACGCTTTTAAAAAAGTATTGCATCAGACCACTTATGGCGTAGTGTAGGTTAAGCAAAATTATCCATAGTTTGTCAGTTAATAGAGAAGCTGACATATGATATAAAAAATTATATTTTTAGATGTATAATAATTTTAATTGGAAACCCATTATTACTAAACCAACTATTTTATTTCGCCCATCTATTCAGTATAACTAGATTTATGATGAAATAATTTTTTAGGTGCCTCGGCTTGTCCAGTTGCAACAAACGTAAACATTGTGCATCCTCGATGCCAACCAACACTGCAAGGGAAATTGTCTAATACGATTAAGTTAATTCAAAGAATCTGTCATAATTGCCACCATTTATGATATACAAAATTCGTCAAGAATATTTGTGTTGAAAGTTTTTATTCTGTTAAATATTTTTATTCGATCGTATTTTATAAGTGGACCCTGCAGTGGTGTATCAAACTCAATAATTTTTAAAAAAAATTAAGAATCTCTGCGATAAAAGTTTATTTTTGTCACAATAATTCATACAATCCCCGGTAGTTATGACTGAAAATCTGTCACAAAAATATGTGATTTCCATTACTTGTAACCGATTGGGTTGGAAATTTCTTAAACTTATGACAGAATTTGGGACAAAATATGTCGTTAAATTATTTCGATTTTGACCAAATCTGTTACAAATTAGCTATATAATTTTCAGAATCAGCTGCCATAACAACCGTACTAATTTCAAAAGTAGACATTAAAAAGTACAAAATACACGTCCAAACTGTATCCAGTAAAAATTAAATACCTAAACATCAATAAATTTAAAGAACTAAACTTGGAATGAACATTAATTATCGGAATAAGAATATAAATATGTATAACATTCAAATACATCACTCATTTCCTAAAAAAATTGATCAACAAGTAATTTACAATATATCAATGGACTTTCTTTCCTGAATCTAGATGGCTAATGCAATATATCAAAAACTAGCATATAATTAAGTCTTCTAAACAGATGTTATACAAAATAAGCTGCTTAATCTTTAAAGTCTACTTAAATAAATGTATATGTAATCTAAGAAAGCCTACCTAACGAGTTTTATTTGTTACAAATTTTCTTGTAATAAACATATAATTTTCAGTCATATAATAACTTTACGACATACATATTACTAATTTTCTGTCACAATACCCCTTTCCCTTTGTAATGCAATTAAGTTCCACAAAACTAATTAAATAAACATTTAAATGATCGAATTATGATTAATTAAACTGAAAGACAGACAACTCGACCAAGTTTTCACAACTAACGAGATAAAGAAATGTTAAAGCCATACGAAGGCAGAGTACTGAAGATGCTACATGGATCATGGTGCTATAATATAAAAAATATAAATTATAATGTACAGAAGCAAATTATATGGTTGTCAGCCTAATTTGATCTTATCAAACTGATAATTCCTTCCCCAAAAATAACAATTATTTATAATATGACTCCACATCCAAAAATCATTGACCAACGATCAAAATGATTTTGTACCTAAACAGGTAGGTTAAGCAAAATTAACCATACTTTGTCAGTCGATAAAGGAACTGATATATGACTTAACAAAATATAATTTTAGATGTATAATCATTTTATCTGGAAACCCATTATTACTAAAGTAACTGTTTCATTTCTCCCATCTATTCTGTATAACCAGATTTATGATGAAACAGGTTTTCAGGTGCCTCGGCTTGTCTAGGTGCAACAAACATAAACATTGTGCATCCTCGATGCCATCCAACACTATAAAGAAAATGATCTCATGCGATTGAGTTAATTCAATAATATGTGACGCCCTCCAAACCCGGGTCAAAAGTTTGGGGTTCATAACACACACATACACATATTATATAAACCTGTTTATGAAAATAATATATGCAATAACCCTACTTACCATAACCAAAGATCACAATAGGTTAAATTATGCACACAAGCCACAACCTTATTTACATTACAAACATACCAAATCCCAACTAGTTTAACTTACATCTAGATAATAAACATTCTTACAAACGTTCAAACTCTAAACTAAAATAAAAAGTCTTCAACTAGCTTATTCTGTCTCAACCTGGAATCCTAGATCGCACACTTATCAGGGGATCCTCCCTACCAACAGTTTCCTTTTTAACTGGAAAAGAACATAAACAGATTCACAAGAGTGAGCTAACTAGCTCAGCAAGTCACAGTGGCAATACTGAAATTAAACAATGATATCATAAAATGATTTAAGGAATCAAGTTTCTTGTTAAACAATGATTAGAATTGGATATTCACTTTTATTTTAAAAACCAAGGTTAGGCTGTTGATCTGTCACGCACTAACCCCGAGCAAGGCACACAGCTCTGCTCTATATACTGGACTAATATGACTAATATGACTAATATGATTTGTGTTTAATTTTCAGATTCTACTTAACAGGACAAATCAGTACTTAACTGGAAATCAGTACTTATACTGAAGTCGGGACTTAAGATATCAGAACTTAAGTTGTCAGAACTTAAGTTATCAGGAGATATTTATCAGGAGATAATATCGGGACTTAAGGATGCTTTCAGATAAGGAAGGCGACTGATTGAAAGGAAAGAAGATCAAGACAAACATAAGAAGAGATATGCATGGAGAAGAATTCTATGAAGAATAGAATACTTGGAAGAAAAGATAACTAGTTGATATATATTAGGAAGCAAAATTATATTCGATATCAATTAGAAGATTATCTTGTAACTGCGTGTCTATATAAACACAACATAGGGTTTACACTATATGTGTTATCAAAATCGAGATTATTATTCATTGTAACCTTAGCAGCTCTCATGATAATTTGTTCATCACTAAGAGAGAACAGTTCTTTGTAACAGAGTTTATTGTGTTGAATAAAATCTGTATTTTGTTACTTGAGTTCTTATATTCGATTTGATTGTAGTAAACACTGTATTCAACCCCCTTCTACAGTGTATGTGACCTAACAAGTGGTATCAGAGCAATCTGTTAACATACATACAGTAAAGATCCAAAAACAATCATGTCTGAAGAAGCACAAACTCCAACCAAGCCCACCAAAACTGAAGAAACTCCAAAGGTTCAAATCCATAATCGATATGAGACTATTAGGGTTCCCATACTGAAACCTTTTGAGTATCCCATATGGAAAGTGAGGATGTCTATGTTTCTGGAAGCTACAGATCCAGAATATCTTGACAGAATTAATGAAGGACTACATAAGCCAACCAAGCTCTCTGTTATAGTTGCAGATCAGCCAGCACAGACTGTACCAAAGGAGAAAAGTGAATATACAGCTGAAGATATCTCATCTATTGCAAAGGATGCAAAGGTAAGACATTTTCTGCACAGTGCCATTGATAATGTCATGTCAAACAGGGTAATTAAATGCAAGACTGCAAAGGAGATATGGGATGCCTTGGAGACAAGATGCCAGGGAACTGATTCAATTAAGAAGAACATGAGGACTATACTCACTCAAGAGTATGAGCACTTTGACTCAAAACCTGATGAGTCATTAACTGGCTTATATGACAGATTTGTCAAACTCTTGAATGATCTGTCACTGGTGGATAAGGAATATGATCTTGAAGATACTAATCTTAAATTCCTTTTAGCTCTTCCTGAAAGTTGGGATTTGAAGGCCACAACTATAAGAGACAACTATGCTCTTGATGAAACTACTCTTGATGAAATTTATGGTATGCTCAAGACTCATGAACTTGAGATGGATCAAAGAAGCAAGAGGCATGGGGGAAAGTCAAGGACAGTTGCTCTTAAGGCTGAGGAGGAATCCCCTAAAGTGGCTGTCTCAAAGAAAGGCTAAGGAAAGGCTCTTATCACAAAGTCTGATACTGAGTCATCAAGTCCTAATAGTGATGAGGATTCAGAAACTGAAAGTCTATCTGACATGGACCCTGATAAAGAGATGATGAAGCTGTGTGCTCTTATGGTGAAAGGAATCACAGAGATTGCATACAGGAAATTCAGAAAGGGAAAGAAGTTTTCCAGGAAAGGAGCAAGTTCTGATAAGAAAGGTTTTAGAAAATCTGAAGGCAACGAAGGAAAGTCTGACATAGGAGATTACTCAAATGTCAAATGCTGCAACTGTGGTGAGAAAGGCCACATATCTCCTGATTGAAAGAAAGGAAAATGTGACAAAGGCAAGGCTCTTGTCACAAAGAAGAAAAGCTGGACAGACACTTCAGATTCTGAAAGTGAGGTGAACTATGCCTTGATGGCAAATGCTAATAGCAGTTCTGAAGCTGCTGAGTTAAAGGTACCTCAAACAACTTATGCTTTTCATACTGATGATAGTACTGAGTTGAGAAGATATCTTAAAACCATGTTCATTAGTTATAGAGATCAAACTTTAAAATGTGAAAGATTAACTTCTGAAAATCTTGCTTATAAAAAGAGGAATGATTATTTATAAAAAGAGTTAGTTATGTTCCATCAAACTCAGAAAGTTAGAGATGATGCTTTCTATGTTAGAGATGAAGTGCTTAAAATGAATGAATCTCTAAAAACTGAGTTAGAAAAGGAAAGAGAGATTATCAGGACTTGGACTAACTCTGGCGAAACAACTCATAATTTGTTAAGTAGTGGAAACTGGAAAGAGGGCTTAGGTTATGGAGATGATAAGAATAATAAAGGAACTGTAGAAATTGAGCCTATAGTTGTTAAACAAAAGCCAAAGGTAAATCCTGTTAAGTTTGTAGCTGTAAAGTCTGATATTCATAAATCAGAAGTTAAAGAGAAATTAACTTCTAACCAACCAAAATAGGATAAGCCAACTGAAGTTAACATAGGCTTAATGACAAAGAAGTAGCTTAAGCATAAGCTGAAAGATGTTAAAAATGTAAACAAGGTAAAGCCACCTAGGAAAAATAGGAATGGAAAGGTAGGTGTTAATAAAATCAATGATTATAAGCCTGTTCCTAATGCTCCTAGAAAGAAATGTTATAACTATGGAAATTCTAACCATCTGGCTTCTTTTTGCATGAAGAATAAGAACATAAACTCCTTACCTTCAAAATCAGGAGTTAAGAGCCAGTCTGTTAGATATAGGCCACAAAATTCTTGTTTTCATTGTGGTAGTTTATGGCATTCCATTTATACTTGTAAGGAATATCATAGTTTGTACTATGATTATTATCAAATAAAACCTTCTTTAAAGAAAGTTAGCATTATTCCTTCTAGTGTAAGTTCTGATGCAAAGTCTGATATTGTAAATTCTGATAAGAAAACTGTTACCATAAATTCTGATGCTAAATCCGCTGCAAATGTTAACAAACTTAATAAGGCCAAAGGATCCAAGCAAGTCTGGGTCCTTAAAACTAATCATTAGTGGTCTTTGTGATTGCAGGGCAACAGGAAAAACATCCTAGTTTTGGACAGTGGATGTTCAGGACATATGACTGTAAATAAAGCCCTGCTATCAGACTTTGTGGAGAAAGCTGGCCCAGGTGTTTCTTATGGAGATGGCAACATGGGAAAAACTATGGGATATGACAATATAAATTTTGGGAATGTCATCATTGAAAAAGTAGCTCTAGTCTCAGGACTTAAACACAATTTGCTGAGTGTTAGTCAAATCTGTGACAGAGGTTATCATGTGGATTTATTTGAAGAACACTATGAAGTTGTAAGCAAATCTACAGGAAAAGTTGTTCTAAAAGGATATAGGCATGGTAACATTTATGAAGCCAAGATTTCAACAAGTTCTGATGGTTCTGCAATCTGTCTGTTAAGTAGAGCATCAATTGAAGAAAGCTGGGATTGGCACAAGAAACTCTCTCATTTAAATTTCAGCAATATAAATAAACTAGTCAAGAAAGATCTTGTGAGAGGACTGCCAAAATCAGTATTTGCTCCTGATGGTCTTTGTGATTCATGTCAAAAGGCAAAACAAAGAAAATCTTCATTCAAGAGCAAGACTGAATCTTCAATTCTTGAGCCTTATCACCTACTACATGTTCATCTATTTGGTCCAGTGAATGTCAAGTCTATTGCAAAGAAAAAATATGCTATAGTCATAGTGGATGAGTTCACCAGATACACATGGGTGTATTTCTTGCATACAAAAAGTGAAACTGAATCTATCTTGACTGATCATGTCAAATAACTGGATAAATTGGTTAAAGACTCTGTGAAAATCATAAGAAGCGATAATGGCACTGAGTTCAAGAATTTGATTATGGAAGAGTTCTGCAAGGACCAAGGAATTAAGCAGGAATTCTCTGCTCCTAGAACTCCACAGCAAAATGAGTTGTTGAAAGAAAGAATGGAACTCTTATTGAAGCTACACGAACTATGCTTGATAAAGCAAAGTTACCAACCTATTTTTGGGCTGAAGCTGTGCAGACTGCTTGTTTTACTCAGAATGCAACACTTATCAACAAGCATGGAAAGACACCATATGAGATGGTGAAGAAAAATAATCCAAATCTGAAGTATTTTCATGTATTTGGATGCAAGCGTTTTGTTCTTAAGACTCATCCTGAACAACTATCCAAATTTGATCTAAAAGCTGATGAAGGAATTTTTGTTGGATATCCACTTTCCACAAAAGCCTTCAGAGTATACAATTTAAGAACAAGGGTTGTCATGGAATCTATCAATGTCTCTTCTGATGATAAGAAGATTACTGGACTTGAAGATTTTAATGATCATGATCAGCTGAGATTTGAGAATGAAGTTTTAAATTCTGATTCTGTAAATCCTGATAGTCTAAATCCTGACAGTCTAAATCCTGATACTGCAAACTCTGATGGGTTAAACTCTGATGTTATTGAAACTGTGGTAACTACACCAAAGGAAAATGCACCTGAGCAGGGGGAGCATATTGAAGATACAACCACATCTCAAGAAGCATCAGAATCTAGAACAGGCTCTTCAAGTTCTGATTCTTCATGTTCTGATGGGCCAAGTTCTGATAATTCTGGAAACTCAAATTCTGATTCATCAAATTCTGATGGGCCAAATTCTGATAATTCTGGAAACTCAAATTCTGAAGGATCCAACTCAGAGAGTATAATTTCAGGGGGAGCATCAGAAAATGTTGATGGAGATAGCATGGATCATGGGGAAGCATCCAGTTCTAGAGATAACCTTCCATCTGTAAGGAAGTGGACTAAAGCACATACACCTGACTTGATTATTGGAGATCCTGAAGCAGGTATAAGAACTAGAATAGCAACATCAAATGAATGTCTCTATCACTCTTTTCTTTTTCAAACTGAACCAAAAAAGTGGAAGAAGCTCTTCAAGATGCTGATTGGGTGCAAGCAATGGAGGAAGAGTTGAATGAATTTGAAAGAAATAAAGTCTGGACCCTGGTGCCAAGACCAAAGAACAGATCTGTTGTTGGTACAAAATGGGTGTTCAGAAATAAAACTGATAGTGATGGCATAATTACAAGAAATAAAGCAAGGCTAGTTACAAAAGGATATTCTCAACATGAGGGAATTGATTATGATGAAACATTTGCACCTGTTGCTAGATTGGAAGCCATAAGGATATTTCTGGCTTATGCTGCTCACAAAAAGTTTAAAGTCTTTCAAATGGATGTAAAAAGTGCTTTTCTTAATGGAGAATTGGAAGAAGAAGTATATGTTGAACAACCTCCAGGTTTTATAGATTCAAAATTTCCTCATCATGTCTACAGACTTGATAAAGCACTTTATGGCCTTAAGCAAGCTCCAAGAGCATGGTATGAGACATTAGCTCAGTTTCTTCTGGAAAGTGGATTTAACAGAGGGACTATTGACAAAACATTGTTTTATCTCAACTATGGAAATGACTTACTTTTGGTGAAGATATATGTTGATGATATCATTTTTGGTGCTACAAATGACAAACTTTGTAAAAGGTTTGCCAAGCTAATGCAGTCAAGATATCAAATGAGTATGATGGGAGAACTTAGCTATTTTCTGGGCCTTCAAGTCAAGCAGAATGAAGAAGGAACTTTTATTTGTCAATCTAAGTACACCAGAAATTTGTTGAAGTAATTTGGAATGCAAGACTGTTCAAGTGCATCCAGTCTTATGGCCACTACAACAAAATTGGATAAGGATACTGGTACATCAGTAGATATTACTGATTACAGAGGTATGATTGGCTCACTACTCTATCTAATTGCAAGTAGACCTGATATCATGTATGCTACTTGTCTTTGTGCAAGATTTTAAGCAGATCCAAGAGAACCTCACTTAACAGCTGTAAAAAGAATTTTCAAGTACCTTAAGGGTACATCTGATCTAGGATTGTGGTATCCTAGGGAATCAGACTTTAAGCTAATAGGTTACTCAGATGTAGATTTTGCAGGATGCAAAATTGACATGAAAAGCATAAGTGGAAGCTGCCAATTTCTTGGAGGCAGATTGGTTTCTTGGTTTAGCAAGAAACATAAGTCAATTTCCACATCAACTACAGAAGCAGAATATATTGCTGCAGGAAGCTGTTGTGCATAGATTCTTTGGATGAAGAATTAGTTACTGGATTATGGGTTAACATATTCTAAAATCCCTATTTACTATGATAATCAAAGTGCTATTGCTATGACAGGTAATCCAGTTCAACACTCAATGATAAAATACATCAGCATTAGGTACCACTTCATAAGGGAACTTGTGGATTAAGGTACAGTGGAATTGCATTTTGTTCCAACAGATCAACAACTAGCAGATATCTTCACAAAACCACTGTGTGAAGCTACTTTTACAAGATTGGTAAATGAACTTGGAATGGTTTCAGGTTCTTCCTCTAAATCTGCTTATTTATGTTCTGATACAGTAGACTTTATGATCAGTATGTACAGATATTACTATTTTTGTGTATTCTGTGCTTAAAATTGAAAATTTCTAAGTGCTGATTGTTGTCTAATGTTAATTTCTAAACTCTGATAGTGATATGAATGTTTCTGTGACTGTTCAATCCAATGAGGATAACTGTGCTAGATGCTGATCTAGTAGTCTTTAATATACTAATAATCCCATGTTTGAAGTAATTGTTTATGTGGAAATATTTTAACACAAGCAAATTCTGATATTGAGCTTGGTTAAAGTTTACTTTGTGTATCTTATTACTAAGTCAAAAACTAGAATAATGCTTCTTATCTGTTAAGTTCTGATGTTAGTAAATATGATGGATGTACTTAGTGCTGATAAGACTCACTTATCAAAATAAAAAGAAAGAAAAGAAGTAAAAATCAGGTACTCCTTTGAGATCTAGAGTAAAAATGTGGAAGGGAAGACCCAAGTGCATTGCTGGTATTAAGTAATATGCATTAGAAAAGCAAAATAAAATTTTCTTGGTGACTTTTCACATTCTCTGATTACTGGAGAAATACTCTGATAACAACATAAATTCTGATAAGCAGTCGTGACTCACTTACACTGAGAAGCCACTGTAAAAAGGAATTTTAAAAGATGCATAAAATGAGCACAAATCAGTTGAGGTGGACTCATGCATGAACTCATTCTATAGTAGACTTCAAAATAATGACAAATTTTGAGCAAAGTTCTTAGTTATGCCTTATTTCTAAGATGTACTGAAGTGAATTAGACTTTACTCTTTGTCTGATATTTAGCTTAATGCACACACTTACACTCCATATGAATGATGAAAATTACTGTGGTGATAAATGTTGTTTTAGATGAACAGTCTAAGTGTCAGTTGCATAAATTCTGAGGACAAGTTCTGATGGAAGTTCTGATGATTAATTTCTGATGTACTCATATCAGTATTTGTGTGAAGAATTACAGAAATAAACATTCACTTTTCGAGTTAAGGAGCCATATTCTGATGACTTTTAAATTCTGATAATAATCAAGTTCTAATGCTGACGTGGCAGTATTTATTTATTTGATTTATTTTTGGTCATTACTTGAACGGTCATATTTTCTCAGAATATTGGTTTATGTGAGATAAAGCAGTAATAATCATTTGTTTAGTGGGAACAGTTTTTTTATAAACTGAACGTGCAATGTAATCATTATTTATTTATCGTGCCCATTAACTTTTGCCTTAACTGCTGCATGGATGACAGGTGTAAAGGTCTGTTCCACTTCTCATTAACTGTTGTCACGTGGGGTGTCTAAGTAAAAGAGATAAAATATTTTCAAATCTTTTATTTTCATCTTTATTCTACTCACTCTCTCTCTTTTCTTATTCTCTCTCACATTTTCTGACGATTTTCTTTACAGACATTTTCTCAAACACCTTTCAGGCAAACAAATTTCTCACTTATTTTAGATGGCGCCAAAGGATTTATTTGTTGATGGAGCCAAGTTTGTACCAAATAACTATGCTGCAATCTTGAATAAGGCTGAAGCTCCATCAGATCTACACTTTGTGCAAGATTTATTAGCCAATAGTGAGATTTGGTATGCTTTGATCCAACCCCAATCTATTTCAAGCAAACAAGTGCTGACATTTTGGCGAATTGGGCTTTTTGATGATGGTGGTGCTACTGGTACTCCAAGCATTATTTTCACATCAGGAGATGTCGAGCATGTGGTTACTTCTGGAGCAGTTCGTAAAGCTCTCCACTTACCTGAAGGTTGCATATTCTCAACAGTGGAGGATCCTATCTTACAGCAGCTTATGGCCAGTCTGGGCTATGAGAAAAGTTTGGGAAAGCTGGGTCAACTGAAAAGATCAAATATCAGAAAGGAATGGAGCTTTTTCTTTGATTGTATCACAAAGGCATTCGCCAATAAATGCTCCAACTTTGATGCTATTCCCATCATGAGTCAGCAAATCGGGTATGCCCTTATTCATCAAACTCATTTTGATTTTCAAGTGCTGTGCTAGGTTTCATAGGGGATAGGATGACAGAGGATAGGAATGTAGTATACTTTGCTAGATTCTGTCAGCTTATATATACTTTTTGTTGTGCTGATGAGACCCCACTAGCCAGTGATTTAATTCCACCCTTTAAGCTTGCAAAAAGGGCTTTTAATGATTTGTTAAATACTGATAATAAAAAACCAGTGCTGAGACCCGTACAGATTTCTCAGTTAGTAAAACAGATCTTGGTAAATGCTGATCCACAAACTTATACATCTGTCTATCCTAATGTTCAACCCACCAACTCATCACAAACAACACAACAACCATCAGAACATACCACAACTACACAAACACCTCAAACAACTCAACCCTCCATCAGGACATATTACAAACCAACACAGTCATCTCAACCTCAACCTTCAGCACATCCAGTGAAGCCTTCATCTTCAAAACCCAAGAGGACTAAGATAGTACCTCAGTCTCAACAGAAGAGAAGGAGAATTGTTCTGAGAGATGAGTCAGATAATGAGGAACAGGTTCTGTTGTGCATATGTTGTGTACTTAATGATTTCACAAACAAAATACCTAAGTAGATTTTACTTAGTGAAATAATGTAGCACCCGACGGATAACTCATTATAGTCCCGACTGATGATGATTTATTATCCATCGGGTGAGTAGCTTATGTAATAATGAGTCTGTAGCACATTTTTGCATACACCTTTGTATAGATTCTGTAGTAGCATATAAGTCATGTTGAATTTAACTAGATATGCAGAATAGGTTGATTAATTGTACATAGATGATGTCTTGTAATTCTGCATAAGTGAAATGAAGTCAAGTGCCTGATTGCTACCAGGCGGATAATCTACAAAGCACCCGACGGATGATCAACAACTCGACGGATGATTAACAATCCGACGGATGATCATGAACCTAACGGATAAAGAATTCAAACATCAGTTGACAGTGACAACTGGTCACATGCGTCGAGATGTATGCAAAAGGAATGAGGAAGCCTATTAATTGGGTAAAAGAGAACAAAGTAGCAAAGCATAAAAACTGATAGTTTTTATAATGATTCTATCTTTTGACTTTGTAATATTGATAATATATAAACCAAGAAGTAGCAAATAGAAACTAAGATCTGAGATACAAAAAGTGAGAAACATTTGTAAGCAGAATTATTAGCATTTCTCTGTATTCTCAGTAGTTCAAATTTGTAAGCAGCTGTGAGCATTCTTGCACACAGAGTTCTCTCGATATAATATATATCTCTGGTGGAATTGTTTAAATCCACCAGAAAGTTTTTAAAGACTCTTGTTTTTAATTACTTGTGTTTTGATTCACTTAAGTTTTTATTCCGCATTGTGCTAATCAATACACTTATATTTATATTCGAGTTTGAACATTTTTATTTTAAGAAAAAGGTTCAAGAATTCCATTCAACCCCCTTCTGTAATTCTTGCTATATTATCAAGGGACTAACAATTGGTATCAGAGCAAGCTCTTAACTTACAAAGAGTTTAAAGATCAATACAATACAACAAGATGAACAAGAAAGATGTTGGAGTTAAGATTCCTTTTCTGGATAAAGATAATTACCATCATTGGAAGATAAAGATGCATCTTCATATGCTTTCTCAAGATGAGGCCTATGTGGACTGCATAGAAAGAGGCCCTCATGTTCCAATGAGAGCTGCAACAGGAAACGAGCCATCAGTCCCCAAGCCAAGGCATAAATGGTTTGATCCTGACATTGAACAAGTCAGGAAGGATAAAAAGGCCATGAATATTCTTTTTAATGGAGTTGATGCAGACATGTTTGACAACATTATCAACTGCAAAACTGCCAAGGAGGTTTGGGAAACTATACAGATAATCTGTGATGGCACTGAGCAAGTTAGAGAAAATAAGATGCAACTCTTGATTCAGCAATATGAGCATTTTCATAATGAGGAAAGTGAGTCTCTCACTGACATTTTTAGTAGGTTTCAAAAACTACTAAATGCTCTTAAGTTACATGGAAGAGTCTATCAGACTAAAGACTCTAATCTGAAATTCCTTAGATCTCTTCCAAAAGAATGGAAACCAATGACAGTCTCATTAAGAAACTCACAAGATTATAAGGAGTTTACTTTAGAGAGACTGTATGGCATCCTGAAAACCTATAAGCTTGAAATAGAGCAGGATGAAAGGATGGAGAGAGGAAAGAAGAAAGGAGGATCCATTGCACTAGTTGCTGAGTTAGAAAAGGAGAAGGAAGTGACGATGGAAGCTGTTGAATCAACGTCAAAGGTCTGTGAGAATAAGGGCAAGGGGCTTGCAGTAGAGAGTGAAGATTTATTGAGCCAAGATGACATGGAGGACATTGATGAGTACCTAGCATTTCTTTCCAGGAGATTTGCGAAGCTCAATTTCAAGAAGAACTTTGGAACAACCAAGCCAAATATAAACATGGTGGATAAGTCAAAATTCAAATGTTTCAAATGTAGCTTGGCAGGGCATTTTGCCAATGAGTGTAGAAAGTCAGATTCCAGTAAGAAAAAGTTTGAGTCTGTGGATTATAAGCAAAAATACTTTGATCTACTCAAACAAAAGGAAAGGGCTTTTATTACACAAGAAAATGACTGGGCAGCAGATGGTCTAGATGAAGATGAAGATGTCAGCTATGTCAATCTAGCCCTAATGGCCAAGTCTGATGAGACAGAGACAAGTTCCTCAAGCAATAAGGGAAACATAAAGAATCTTTGATACTTGGATAGTGGTTGTTCAAGACACATGACTGGTGATTCTACCCTGCTCACAGAGTTTAAGGAGAGAGCTGGCCCAAGTATTACCTTTGGAGATGACAACAAGGGTTATACTGTGGGATATTGCTTGATTTCAAAGGACAATGTCATCATTGAGGAGGTTGCCTTAGTGGATGGTCTCAAACACAATCTGTTGAGTATCAACCAGCTTTGTGACAAAGGCAATTCAGTAACCTTCAACTCAGAAGCCTGTGTTGTGACTAATAAAAGAAACAACAAAGTGGTTCTCACTGGTGTGAGAAAAGGAAATGTGTACCTAGCTGATTTCAACTCAACTAAAGCAGAATTTGTAACTTGTCTTCTCAGTAAAGCAAGTCAAGATGAAAGTTGGCTATGGCACAAGAAGCTATCTCATTTAAACTTCAAAACAATGAATGAGCTGGTAAGGAAAGAACCGGTAAGAGGCATTCCTCTAGTGGAGTTTTCAAAGGACGGACTGTGTGATGCCTGCCAAAAAGGGAAGCAAATTAAAGCATCATTCAGGAAGAAACTTGACTCAATAATTGAAGAGCCTTTGTAACTGCTTAACATGGATTTGTTTGGACCAGTCAATGTATTGTCCATCTCAAGGAAAAGATTTTGTCTAGTAATTGTAGATGATTTCTCAAAGTTCTCTTGGACATATTTCCTAAAGTCTAAAGATGAGGCTAGTGAAATCATCATCAATAACATAAGGCAAGTCAACAATCATCCCGATTTCAAAGTTAGAAGAATCAGGAGTGACAATGGAACTGAGTTCAAGAATTCTGTCATGAGAGCATTTTGTAAGGAAAATGGGATTCTGTATGAGTTTTCAGCAGCAAGGACTCCACAACAGAATGGAGTAGTGGAAAGGAAGAACAGATCACTTATTGAAGCTGCAAGGAAAATGCTTGAAGAATCTAAACTACCAACATATTTTTGGGCTGAAGCTGTAAATACTGCATGCTACACTCAGAACATTTATCTGGTTAATCAAGTAAGATGCATGACTCCCTATCAATTGTTCAAGAACAAGAAACCAACTCTAAACTTTCTTCATGTCTTTGCTTGCAAGTGCTATATTCTGAGAAATCAAACTGATCAAAATGGGAAGTTTGATGCTAAAGCAGATGAAGGAATTTTTGTTGGATATGCTGTTGGTAAAGCATATAGAATCTACAATCTAAGAACCAACATTGTTGTGGAATCTATACATGTTGTGTTTGATGATAAAAAGATTGAAGGACTGAAAGGTGGAGATTACCATGAGAGCCTCAAATTCGACAATGTGGAGATGGTTAGTGATGACAGTGATGATGAAAGTGATCAAGAAACAGTGTCTAAGGATAATGCAGACAAATCTACTACCAATGAAGCACAAAACTCAACATCTGTCGAGTTGCATAATGCTTCATCCGTCGGGAGGCAATCTGCATTATCCGTCGGGAGACAACCTGCCTCATCTGTCGGTACTCAAAATTCACCATCCGTCGGGTTATCAAAAGGAGCAGGAAGTCAAGATAGATCACCTATAGAAAGTTCCCCTTTCTCAAATCAAAGATCCACAAACTCAAAGGGAGTTTTTGACAATCAAAACTCAATCACACATCAAGACAACAATGAGGTTTCTTCATCTAGAGCTAATCTACCTCAACAAAGAAAATGGACAAAAGATCACCCATTTGAGCTTATCATTGGTGATGTTTATTCTAGAGTTCAAACAAGAAGAGCAACTCAGGAAGAATGTCTATACATCAGCTTTCTTTCCAAGGAAGAACCAAAGAAGGTAGAAGAAACTTTGTTGGATCCTGATTGGATTTTAGCTATGCAGGAGGAGCTTAACCAATTTGAAAGGAATAATGTATGGAAGCTAGTACCCAAGCCCAAAGGAAAGAATCCAATAGACACCAAGTGGGTATTCAGAAACAAGATGGCTGAAAATTACATAGTAGTCAGGAACAAAGCTAGATTGGTTGCTAAGGGCTATTGTCAGCAAGAAGGAATAGATTTTGATGAAATATTTGCTCCTGTTGCAAGACTTTAAGCCATCAGAATCTTCTTATCCTATGCAGCCCATGCCAATTTCAAGGTCTATCAAATGGATGTCAAAAATGCTTTTCTGAATGGAGATTTGGAGGAAGAAGTATATGTCAGTCAACCTCCTGTTTTTGAAGATCCAAATTTTCCAGAATATGTCTATTATCTTCTGAAAGCACTTTATGGACTGAAGCAAGCACCTAGAGCCTGGTATGACACTTTATCAAAGTTCCTTTTGGAAAATCACTTCACAAGAGGTACTGTAGATAAAACTTTATTTTTCAGAAATGTTAATGGCTCTAGTATACTTGTTCAAATTTATGTAGATGATATTATTTTTGGCTCTACAGATGAGAAACTTTGCAAAAAGTTTGCCAAATTGATGCAAAGTAAGTATGAAATGAGTATGATGAGAGAACTAACTTACTTTCTTGGTTTACAAGTTAAACAAGTTAGTGATGGAATATTCATTAGTCAAACTAAATATATTTTTGATCTCTTAAAGAAGTTTGATCTAATGGATTGCACATCTGCAAAAACTCCCAGCCACAGCAATTAAGCTTGAATTAAACACTACTGAAAAGTCTGTGGATATTTCAAGTTATAGAGGCATGGTTGGCTCACTTCTGTACTTAACAGCTAGTAGGCCAGATATAATGTTTGCTACATGTTTATGTGCTAGATTTCAGGCTGATCCTAGAGAATCTCACTCAATAACTATTAAGAGAATTTTCAGATATCTCAAGGGAACACCAAACCTTGGCATTTGGTACCCTAGAAATTCTGGTTTTGATCTAACCGGTTATTCAGATGTAGATTATGCAGGTTGTAGAATTGATAGAAAGAGTACAACAGGAACCTGTCAATTCCTAGGAAACAAGCTTGTGTCCTGGTTCAGTAAAAAGCAAAATTCAGTTTCTACTTCTACAGCAGAAGCTGAATATATTGCTGCTGGAAGTTGATGTGCACAGATTTTATGGATGAAAAATCAATTATTGGACTATGGTTTGCAAGTTGAGAGGATTCCAATTTTCTGTGATAACACAAGTGCAATTGCCATCACTGAAAATCCAGTGCAGCATTCAAGGACAAAGCACATAGATATCAAGTATCATTTCATAAGGGAACATGTAATGAATGGTACTGTGGAACTACATTTTGTTCCAAGTGAGAAGCAACTTGCAGATATCTTTACCAAGCCACTGGATGAATCCACCTTTTCAAGGTTGGTAAGTGAGTTAGGTATGCTTAATTACTCTTAAATCTATCTGAGTTATTTTGCAAGTTGATATGCAGCCAGAAACTTAATTGATTTTTCAGCCTTGGATGTAATTTTGGCTAAGTCAAAATTTACACCTCGACAGATGACCTTTATTCATCGAGTTTGGTCATCCGCCGAATTACTATTTAATAATAAAAGTCAATTACTTTTCTGGAATATATTATGGCTCGACGGATAACAGTTTATCCTCATCCGTTGAATTGTCTTAATCTAAGCCGTTAATTCCCTGTACATTATCCATCGAGTATACTTACAGTCTGTAAGCATTACACGACGGATAATGAGTGGAATTTTACAGTTTATTTTTAAACTGCTATTTTAGGCAATTTCTATTGGTTACTCTATTTTACCTCATTATTTTTATCAGTTATATTTGAGATAGTATAAAAGCTTATTTCATTTCAATTGTTTTCTTTTATCATTCTCAAATTCAACTGCTCTAATTTCTTACTCTCTCAAGCACCTACTCTTCTTCTCTTCAAGCTTTCATTCTCTAACAATGGCACCTGTAGTAAAGATTATGTCACAAACTGGGTTCATTTATGAGAAGAACAACTTTACTGCGTTAGTTAACAAGGGTATTCAGCAATCGGAGGACTATCACAAGATGATGGACTTTGTGAAGAATTGCAAGTTAAATTACGCCATGCTGGAATCACCCACAATCTTCTATGAAGTTGTTGAAGAGATGTGGACCACTGCTACCTACAGCTCTACATATAAGACCATCACTCTAACCATCAAAGGTAAAGAATTCTGTATCAATAGTGATGTGATAAAAACATGTTTCAAAATACCTGATAACAATGTGACTTCACCACACACTGTCACTGATATTATCAATATGCTTAATTCCATTCACTATGCACTTTCCACTTCTAAAATGAGTGATATTAGGAGAATGGGTCTTAGGAAGGAATGGAGTTTCATGTGTGATGTAGTTACCAAATTTTTCTCTGGAAAAATCAGTAATTTTGATTCAGTGAACATTTACATGCTTAACATGCTATACATTCTAGTTACAGATAAATTTTATAACTTTATTGACCTTATCTTGTTTGAGTTAGGTTATAAATTAGGAGAGTTAAATAAAAGAGGGAAGAATGTTTATTATGCTAGATTTTTTATGTTATTGGCTAACCACCTCTGTGAAAAAATAGTGCTTGAGAACCCTAACAACAAACTGGATTGTTGGGTTCAAGAGAGGAGGATCATTGCAGATTTGAACAGGGGCAATCATCACAAGAATGTGCCAATGTTCTACTTTCCCGTAATGTAGGCACCTCAGGTAAGTGAGGTAAGTTCATCCATCTCTACAACTATTCCAACCTCCACTATTTCTTTGAATTCAGGAGTAGCTATGGCAACTGTGCCAATGACCAAACAGTTGCCTACCAAAGCCTCCAAACCTACTACCATTTCCAAATCTAAATCAAAGAAAACCCCCTCTGGTATCAAAGAGGGGAGTGTAAAGGAGGGAAAGTCAGGTGAGTGAAGGGGTGAACATCAAAGAAACCCCAAGAATAAGGTTGGAGAGTTGAGTGAATCCCAGCCTAGCCACACTACAGTTTCCCAACAAACCGTAGTGCTTAAAAAGGATAAAAGCTCACCTCTAGTTGCATCCTCCCAAAAGGATGTAGTTATTGAACAAAGCTCTCAACCAAGAGCACAGGCCAAGAGGGTTAGGGACACAAGCTCACCCCAAACTTATACAAGAAAGAAGAAATCTAAAACCTCTGGGGATGCACAGGATACACACACTGTGCAAACTGGTGCTAAAGACACAGTCACTGTACCTTCTCAAGTTCAGTTTGATGTTGCTCCAATAAATGTGGAGTCACAGCCAAAATCTCTAGTTATAGAAGCACCTCATACACAATACTCACTAACAAACTCTCTGGATGTGGATATGATAAACACGTCAATTCCTTATTCCCCTTCTTTAACTCTATTGGGGAAGCCAAAATCTAGTGCAAGTGAGCATCATCTTTTAGATGATTTGTTGACTCACTTGCCAATTCTTTCAGAAACTATTGTGTCATCTGTGTCCAAAATATCTTCAATCAACACAGAGTCAACAATAGTTTCTCTTCCCAATTCATTCATTTCTATTCTCTCGACGAATATTGCTCATCCGTCGAGTAGTGATTGTATCCCGACGGATAAGCCTAACAGCAGTTATCCGTCGGATAGCAAAACCACTCACTCGAAGGATATCACTCATCCATCGAGTATCTCTGCACAGCTTCAAACTTCAATTATTTCAAGTGCAGAAGATTTAGTGGTTGTACAGTCACTCTTAGGATTGAGAGAGAAGAGTGTCTTGAGTGAGAGGTTGGGTTGCTCCCAGGCAAAAGGAGAGGAAATGAGTGAAAATCTGCAATCCATTTCTTCAGGATTGGCAAAAGGGAGTGAGAGAAGTCCCACCTTAGTAGATGAAGGTGAGGGTGTGAGGGTGGGGAGCCAGGGTGAGACCCTGATGCAACAAAAGAGAGAACTTGAGAGAAAAGCAGGTATAGAGGATATAAGGGTGGATCCAGCCATTGCTCATGAGTCAATAATTGTGGATGATGCTGAAAAGGAAAGACAATTTCAGCAACATTACAAAGCTGTAATTGATAACATTTCCTTGGATGCTGACACTTTTACTCATCCTGTGTCAGCCTATCAACTATTGGCTGCTCAGGGCAATGAGGAGGCCGAAAAGACTTTGAATCTAGTCCATACTTCAGAATCTCTACAAAGGGATAAAGCTGCTGTCAATTTGATACCTCCTACAGCCGGTGAGCCATCTGAGGAATTTGGAGTAAATTCTAATGATGATGACTCTATTTCATTTGATGGAAGCATAAACTTAGGGGGAGATGAAGGCCCAAGTTCTATTCCAGATTTACCTGAATGGGCATTGACAAATGATTCTACACCAGGACAATTCAATGTATCCTTAGTCAAACAAATCATGTCTATCCAAAAGGCCATTCAGAGCACTTTAAATGCTGGGACCAAGGCTATTCTTCAAGCTCACCTAGATTCTCTACATCTCATGAAGCTACAACAATTAAGACAGAATCTGAGTGTGGATGAACTCAAAAAGGATATAGCTGACTTGAAGACCTATAATTCTGAGAAGCTGGATTCAATCATGCCCTATGGTACCATGCAGGATCTATTACTGAGACTGAGAAGAGAATCAGATGCTGAAAAGAAACTGGACAAATTGGAGAACAGAGTTCAAATTATTGAAGACTCTGTGGCCACCATTCTTCAAAATCAACAGTCTCAGACCAATCTTCTAATGCAACTGGCTAAAGCACAAGGCTTGACTCCTCAACTTGATGATAACAAAAAGGGGGAGAAAGGACCAAGTGAGGGGGAGAAGCTTCAAATACAAATCACTAAGGTAATTGTGCCTTCAATTACAGTCTCAAAGCCACCAGTTGGAGATGGTATAGATCTGATTCAAGCAGCAACAGCCAACTTGAAAGCTGCTGAGAAAGAAAAGTTGAGTTTGATCAACTGGGAGAAGATTGATGAGGATATACAGAAGAAATTCCAACTTATCAAGGAGCCAGTTAAGTCAGCCATCCATCACTCTCAAGTCAAGCAAATCAGTGTGAATGAGATGAGCATGAACTATCTGGAAATAGGACAATCTTCCTGCATCAAGTCTCTAAAGGCTGAAATGATTCTTAAACCAAAGGCAAACTATTCAAAATCATCCTTGAAGAACCCCTTGGATACTGTGTATGAGACACCCAAGCCTGATGAGAAGAAACTTCTGTCAAGATCAATTGCTTTCTATAAAGATCCAGCTGATTCAGCTTTAAAAAAAAGAATTGCTAAGATATTCAGAAATGAGAAGGAAATTTGTGTGGTAGCTGGACATCCACAATTTGCTCAAGCAAAGAGAGAAGAAAAAGCCAGATTGAAGCAGGAAAAGAAGCAAGCTGCTCTAGATGTAAAGAAGACTAAACAAAAGAAAGAGCAGATTGCTATCTTGGCCAAGCTACAGGATGTGAATTCATCTCAACAAATTCCCTCTCAACCATCTGAAGCTATTGAATCAAGGAAGCAAGTTGAAGAATAGAAGAAATCTCCAAGAAAGAAAGAATTGGCTAAAAGAACTAAAAGGAAACTAGATATTGTTGACAAGGAATTGGAAGATCAATTTCCTAAGGAACCCACACCAGCTACAACTCAAACATCAAAGCCCTCTGTGGTATTTGAAGATATAAAGGTGGTGGATCCCTACAGGAATATTCATGGTGAACCTATTGTGCCCAAGGATGAGCCAATAGAATGGGATAATATACCAATTCCTGACCTCAGTCTACCAATCCTTAGCAAGCCAAAAAGGACAAAGTCAAGGGCAGTCAAGAAAGTGAAGCTGTCACCCCTCAAATCCAAATCTGTAGTCAATAAGGGAGACTACTTGTACTTGTGTGACATCAAAGAGTTTTCTGGTCTAAACCTCTATCTGGATGAACTGGATGAAGTAAGAGGAATTGATGCATACAAAAACCTACCTGAAAGGTTAGTGTTCAAGTACAAAGGAGGAAGGGAGATTCAGTGGCCACTTCACAGGATTCTTCAAGAGAGCCAAGCTGTACTGATTAAAGTTTATTCATCCTTCAAGAAGAACTTTGGATTTAATGTCACTGCAAGAAGACTAGTATTGAAGAAGATTGAAGAACTAAGGAGTGTTAGAGCTAAAGATGCACTCCCAAAGACTCTAATCATCCCAAACACAGGGAGAAGAGTGCATCCAAGGCCCTACTGGCTGATGGAGTTTATGGATGACAAAGGTATGAGAAGACTCTTCAGATTAGAAGACCAATTGAGTATCTCTAGCAATGAGACTCTCTTGGAAATGCAAGGAAAGCTAGATCTCTCAGAATCTGATGAACTGGAATTCCACAGGCAGCTCCAAAATCAGATTGATGAAAACAACAGAAAGCTTGGAAGAAGATCTAGACTTTCAAGGAACTAGAAAAATCTGCTCAGGCTAGAGGAGCACCTTGAAAATGACTGTCAGCCAAACTTTGTACATTTTGATTAATTGAAGCACTTTCAATATTATCTACTTTTCTTTAAAGCTGTATGTTTAGGATGTTTTGTTATCATCAAGTATCTCTTAATTTATGGCTACAATTCCAGTAGACATAAATTGGGGGAGATTGTTGTGCATATGTTGTGTACTTGATGATTTCACAAATAAAACACCTAAGTAGTTTTACTTAGTGAAATAATGTAGCACCCGACGGATAACTCATTATAGTCCCGACGGATGATGATTTATTATCCATTGGGTGAGTAGCTTATGTAATAATGAGTCTGTAGCACATTTCTGCATACACCTTTGTATAGATTCTGTAGTAGTATATAAGTCATGTTGACTTTAACTAGATATGCAGAATAGGTTGATTAATTGTACATAGATGATGTCTTGTAATTCTGCATAAGTGAAATAAAGTCAAGTGCTTAATTGCTACCCGACGGATAATCTACAAAGCACCCGACAGATGATCAACAACCCGACGGATGATTAACAATCCAACGGATGATCATGAACCTAACGGATAAAGAATTCAAACATCAGTTGACAGTGACAACTGGTTACATGCGTCGAGATGTATGCAAAAGGAATGAGGAAGCCTATTAACTGAGTAAAAGAGAACAAAGTAGCAAAGCATGAAAACTGATAGTTTTTATAATGATTCTATCTTTTGACTTTGTAATCTTGGTAATATATAAACCAAGAAGTAGCAAATAGAAACTAAGATCTAAGATACAAAAAGTGAGAAACATTTGTAAGCAGAATTATTAGCATTTCTCTGTATTCTCAGTGGTTCAAATTTATAAACAGTTGTGAGCATTCTTGAACACGGAGTTCTCTCGATATAATATATATCTCTGGTGGAATTGTTTAAATCCACCAGAAAGTTTTTAAAGACTCTTGTTTTTAATTACTTGTGTTTTGATTCACTTAAGTTTTTATTCCGCATTGTGCTAATCAATACACTTATATTTATATTCGAGTTTGAACATTTTTATTTTAAGAAAAAGGTTCAAGAATTCCATTCAACCCCCCTTTTGTAATTCTTGCTATATTGTCAAGGGACTAACAGGTTCCAATATCAGAACCTGTTATTGTAGAAGCTGAGAAGATCTCTTCTCAGAAAGATACTGAAACTGGGAGTTCTAGGCCCCTTAAAAGGCTTAGAAAGCTAAATTCTGATGATGAAGCTCCCAAAGTCTCCAATTCTGCAAAGAGACTTAAAAAGCAAAGAGCCAGGAGGGTTGTAAGTGTATCATCACACTCTGAAGAAATTCTGGAAATAGCAGCTAAGGAAGGGGGTCAGGAATATCTGATCCCAACAGAACTTATATTCATTGAATTACTTCCCACAACTGAATCAGACTTTACTCAAGCTCAAAAGTCTCCTATTCAAGAGCAAGAGGATATTCCAGAGCAAGTGTCTACACCTCCTATGTCTCCTATCATTAATCCAGTACATGTTGAAGACCCAAGTACAAGTGCTGAAATTGATATTCATAACTTGATTGTGCCTGAAGTTCTGTACTTAGAAGCTCCACCAACTCAACTCACTCCACCAATAACACCACTTTTGGATGCTGATTTCAATACAGATATTCCATCAACACCAGTTCTGAATCTAGATGATGAAGATCAGATTTTAGGTGGGCATCAAAATTTGGCTGTTGATCAGAACTTAGTTACAGATCAGAATTTAGAGGATGATGTTGAAGCTTCTATAGCCTCACATACTGTTATTTTATCAGAGGATGCTGATACCGCAGGCTCTGTAAGTTCTGATGCTGACAATGCTGAAATTACTGGTGAAGCTGCTACAAATGTAGATGCTGATGCAGCTGGTCCTTCAGGACATGCACATCAACAAATAGTTAACAAAGCTGATTTGATCAAGAAGTTTGTTAGAGAGGATGCACCAGTACCTTGGAGTGAAACTCCTAGAGGAAAGGAGTGGACTAAGGAATGGAACACAGTTAGTTTTGTTCCTACAGAAAAAATTCTTGCTGAGCACCTTGACAAAGCTGATAAAATGGTGATAAATAATGATTTCAAGGCACAGCTGAGAGTTACTGTATTGAGTACAAGGCACCTTCAAGGTCAACACTTAATAACTCATGACAAGGTAAATAAAATTCAAGAATCTCTGATCCAGCAAGATATGAATATAAAATTGGAAAAGAACAGATTTTTCAAGCCAGCCTTTGACCGAATTGGGTATATTGAAAAGACCCAGGAGAAGCAACAAGATCAAATTTCTGAAATTCTGAAGAATCAAGCTTCTAAAAACTCAACTCAATGAGATCGAATCCTCAGTGGAATTGCTTGTCTCACTTCTTTTACCTGCTGATGCCAAAAAGGGGGAGAAAGTGATTAAGTCCAAATGCAAATCTACTCAACCACTGAAGGGTAAGGATGATGGAAATGATGACCAGGGAAACTCTGATAAGGGTAGAGGTCATGGTCAAGGTAAAGGTTCTTCATCAAGGACAACTGAAATTTCTACACAAAGAACAAGTTCTGATGCTGGGTGAAGAATAAGTTCTGATACTGGTAAAAGGATAAGTTCTACTGGACATCTGGAGATTGATGAAGAAATTTTAAAGAGATTATTTCTCAAAGAAAATCCAAGAATGGACTTTGAAAGTCTAAAGGAAGAAGAAGCTAGACTTAAAGCAGAAAATGTCAACTCCAAGTCTAAAGCTTCTGTTGTTGAAAAGAAACTTCCAAAACCTAAGGGTATTGTGATTAAGGAGAGGACAAATTCTGAGGCAACCAAAGTCAAATCACAAGTGGAGGTAGATCCAAGATCCAAGGGCAAAGAAAAAATTGATGAACATGTAAAGGTATATGTGCCAATCATGGATGAAGAAATAATTGATGAAGAAGATGCTAGTCTTACTCTGATAAAAAGAAGATTTCTCAACCAACCTCTGACATGGCTCAAGTTGTTCAGAGTCAAGATGTAGTAAGTTCTGATATGACATTGAAGCAAGCAACCTCTGACATAGCTCAAGTTGGTTTGATATCAGAAGATAAGGAAAAGGAAACCTCTAACATTACTCATATTAAACCTTCAAAGATTCTACTACCAGGATTCACCAAAGCTCAACAAACTCAACCTTTGAGGACTACATCAAGTGGTTTTGAAGCAAGAGTTGTTACAGAAAATGTAATAACCCCAATTTTTGGAATTTTTGAAACCCTTATGAATAGTGTTTTGCTGATTATGCTGAATAATAAAACTTTTCATGCCACACTATGTAGGGGCTCTTTTATTGATCTTCTGGGATATTATTAGTACTCTATATGATAAATAAGTGTATGTAAAGATCATCAGAATCCAAATTCGAACACTTTGATTTTTCTCGAAAATCTACCAGATATAGAAAGAATTGAGTATAAGGTAATAGAATAAAAATGATTTAAATTCAAGGATTAAAAGAGAGGATCATGAAAGGAATATAATGTATTGAGAAAGGTTAAAGAAACCTAAGTAATAAGATCCCGGATATGATCCCTTAAACGATAAACGAAAACGAAAGTTAAGTGAACCGTATAACAGATCAGCGGTCATTAGGCAAACAACTAAGAGTTAAATAAGGAGGTTAGGGATGATGATGTCATCAAACCAACAAGAAGAGGACAAGTGTGGATGGTGACATCACATGATGACCAAAGCATGACATAAGGGAAGGAAGTGTGGTTGATTTATAACCACACAATTTTTTTTTCATGGTTAAAAATGATTAAAACAAAACAAAAGTCAACCAACCAAGGCAAATCAAAACAAATCACAAAAAACACAAAAGCTCTTCCCTTTTCTTCATCAAGCTCTCGGCCAAAATAAACACAGCAACTTCAAACTGCCATATCTCCTTCAATACTCACTCAAATGTTGTGTTCTATAGCTCGTTGAAAAGGTATTGAGATGCCCTACAACTCTTGTTCACAAGGCTCGTCCAAATAAGCATGATAAGACCCTCATTTTTTACAGTTATTTCAATCGGACTTTTAGAAACTTTAAAGCCTAACTTTGTGTTATTGATTTCTTTGGAAAGATCAAGCTTGTAGGAGGCTCCATAAGGCTTCCTAGTAACTTTCCACCCTCCAAGAAAGGTATAAATCTTCACACCCTTTAGTAATAAGTTTGAATGTTGAAGTTTGGAGATGGTTTGGATGGATGAGTAGTAATTTGAATGATAAGCATGATTCGAGCTTAATTGTTAAGTAGTTTAGTTGAATTTGGAGATGTTATAATATATGATTGGATTGAGATCCTTGAGCTTATTATGACTTAAATCAGTAGCATTGATTTGTATCTTGAGTTGTTGTTGATTGGTAGTTGGATTGATATGTTTTGGAATGGTAAAATTTTGGGAAATCGCGTAAACATAGCCGTCGTAATGTTCGATTTACTTTAGTTGTTTTTGCTCTTAACATCAGGACCCGAGAACTCCCTGTTAGGTTTTGACCATTGCCATGATTAGATAGTTCATGTTACGAGCTTCGTTTTGATATGTGGTTCTTTTGAATCCGATGTACGGTTTAGGAGAAACGACCGTTTTATGTAACGGCATTTCGCGACCGAACCATTACCCCTCGCCTTACTTTGAAACCTTGGTTAAGGACTTTAAATGACTATTTGGGGTATAAAACATTTACGTAAAGTGGATTAGGCAGTTGGTAAGGTGTTCGCGAAAGAATCGCCTTAAAACTCTTAATGGCTAATTTATTCAAAAATGGTGGAGCCGAGGGTACTCGAGCGACTTAAGTGAATCGTTAAGCGCGAAAGCGAACGTTAGGACTCTAAATGGTTAAAGTCTAGTTTCTTAAGCGATCGGGGTTTAATTCCGACTTATGTTGTTGTTCATAGGTTATCGGACCCACTCTAAGCTTAAGTCTATCCGGGAGCACTCAGGCAAGTTTTCTACCCGTTATACTGTTGTTATGATGTATATATGTATATGCATTATCTTGTGATAAGTGCATGATTGTTATTAGCAAATTCTTGCGATATATTGGAGCATGTTGATATGATATATATGCATGCCTGTTTCGTATTCTTGATTTATATATCTGTTGGTTCAAATGCTTATTAGTTGCATATGCTAGAGATAAGCAGTAGTTGCGTATACCCTGAGTGTAGGGGACCCAAAGGTGAACCCTTTTCTAAAACCGGGAGTAGATGTTCCCGAGTATATTATATATATTTATATATATATATATTGATGTAGTTTTCAAAACTATTAATCGAATAAGGTTTATTCGATAACTTTATATTATTTAATGAATATTATTTCGAATATTCATTCGGGGGCTTATGACTCCTTTTATTTTATTTAATGAATATTATTTCGAATATTCATTCGGGGGCTTATGACTCCTTTTATTTTATTTAATGAATATTATTTCGAATATTCATTCGGGGGCTTATGACTCCTTTTATTTTATTTAATGAATATTATTTCGAATATTCATTATGGGGCTTATGACTCCTTTTATTTTATTTAATGAATATTATTTCGAATACTTATTCGGGGGCTTATGACTCCTTTTTTTATTGAATATTATTCGAATATTCATTCGAGGGCTTATGACTCCTTTTATTTTATTTACTGAATATTATTTGTATATTCATTCGGGGACTTATGACTCAGTTTATATTACTTAATGAATATTATTTGAATATCCATTTGAGGACCTATGACTCCGATTATTTACTGAAATATATTCTTTATTTTATTAAAGAATAAGGTGTCGATAATCAAACTTATTTTTGATTATTCAAATAAAGATAGTACTTTCGTATAAGTATATCTTTGGTTATTTAATACTCATTTCAAGTATAAGTTTTACAACTTCTACTTCAATTATTTGTATAAAGATTATTCTTTATGGGAATATTATTTAAATAATAATATTCAGATATTTTCTAATATATTGGGACTGATTTACTTTATTAAATCAGCATTACTCCAAACACTCTTTAAAGTATTTTCGAGTCTTTAAAATGATTTTTAAAAGTTAGAGCGGATCCCAAAACTCATTTTTTATATATTTAAGATCTTCCTTTTAAAGGGGATTTAAATACTCGCTCAAAAACAGAGGGATCCGGCTCTGTGGTGTATTTTATATTGGCAATAAGGTTGCGGTTTTGGTAAATGAATTGATTACTTACCCAACGTTCGGGTAGTAAGTCCATCTATTTGAGTCGGCATAAGCAACATGGGCTCAGTGGGCATCCATGAAAGTGTAAGTGGCTCAGTGGGAGTCCATCAAATGCGTAAGTGGCTGAGTGGCAGTCCAGCATAAGGTCCTATTGCGACCAGGGTGATGACCAGTGGGAAATTCGTCCTTCTACTAGTAGAAAAGGTTACTTATTGGTATCTTTGCCTGATCATCAAGATATCAGGTTTATGCCAAGGTTTTCTCCTTTCCAAAATTCATTGGATATTGCAACTCTATTTATAATTTTCATAACAGAGGTTTTCAAGGAGTGTATGAAATGTATATATATAGGTGTATATATATATATATCGGGACTTAATGAAGTATCTCGTAACTTCATTATTTATAATGATATTTCAAGGATTGAATCTATTCAAGTCTTATCTTGTAGTCTCATCTGGGTGATGAACTTTTGAAACTGATTATAACTTGAACGGTGGTAGTTCAAGCAGTATTCGGATATAAGTATATTGGAGTATCTTGTAACTTCATCTTTTAAACTTATATCTAGTAAATGATTATCTTGTGCATGTCAAAGATTTTCGGAAAAACGTTGAGACAAGGTTAGATATAGGAGATCACCTTGCAACGATATTTTATACAGTTATAAACTGGAACTCTGTGTATATTATACATGTCAGAGGATTTCAAAGATTGTGAAAAGTATATATGTATATATATACTGAATATTTTGCGACTTGGTCGCGTTAAGTTATCAGCTTGGTTCATTTCTTCTTGACCAAGACTTTCATGAGTACTATGAGAATGCTCATATATTGTTAATTATTATACATATTATTTCGGTGGGCTTATTGCTCACCCTTGCTTTCTTCTTTCATCACACAACATCAGATAGACAAGATGAACAAGACCAAGCTCCCAATTCGCGAGCGGATAGGAAACGTTCCGCAGTTTCCTATAGGCGTTGATGTCGCTATAGCTGAGGTAGGAACTACCAATAGGCTAGGCTTTCAACTTTTGATGTACCAGACTTATGTATCTCTATCAATTGTAATAATGGCAAAGAATTATAAATTTATTCAGAAACCCTTTTAAGGTGTAATGGCATATAATTTTGGAATAAAATGACTCGTGTTATTTTTGGATATTCATCTCTGAGACTATAACTTGTGGTGTGTGTGTTTATTATGGGGTCACAGTACAGAGTAGTTGATTGTTTATTAAGATTGGGTGTTATTAAGGGAAATGGAACTCGTGACAACCCGGATCCCCGACCCCAGATTTGGGGGTGTTACAGAAATGGTATTAGAGCTAAGCGTTATAAACCTCAGAGATGATATGACGTTAAAATAATAAGTTCACTAAGATAATAAGAACTCTTGCCAAGTTCATAGTCGGGCTACCTAACGTAGTACTAACAGTTAAAACCCATATAGGAACCCTTATAAATATCGTGATAGAAGCGTAGTTCGTTATCGTAGATGGTAGCGGGACTCCGAACCCTGAGGTTGAGGAGCAACAACGCGATGATGTTTTATTACTAATTGGAGATCGGATTGTGGATCCGATAGAGCGTCCTAACGCAGGACCGGATGATGTTCATATTGAGGATGTAGTGGTTGAGGATGTTGTCCTAGATGGGATTGTTGATGAGGAGGATCTCGTAGAGGATCCTAACAAGAATGAATAAAGGACCACTGAGGAATTGATGACCATGGTTAGGGCGACTACCAGAGATAGGATTGGCCGGTCACTACCAGAGGTTCGTTCAAGTTTGTAAAGATAGTAGTCCCTTTAACGCGGCTTACTCATAAGACTGAGAAGTTCGAATGGACAGAGAAATGCGAGAACAGATTTTAAGAACTGAAGCAATGATTGGTGACGGCCCCTATGATGGCATTGCCGGATGGAAAAGGAGATTTTGTGATCTGTAGTGATGCTTCGCATAAGGAATTAAGGTGCTTCTTATACAGCACATCAAGGTAATCGTGTACGCGTCAAGACAATTAAGGGAATATAAAATTCGATATCCCCACCCATGAGCTTGGGCTCGTGGCAATAGTTTTGCCCTAAAGATTGGAGGCACTATTTGTATGGAGAGAAGTGCGAGATTTACCTAAGCCATAAGTGCTCTAGTATATTTTCACGCAGAAAGAGCTCAACATGCGCCAAATGAGGTGGTTAGAGCTAATCAAGGATTACGGTTATGAGATTCTTTATCATTCGGGGAAAGCCAATGTGGTGGCTGATGCCCTTAGTAAAAAGGAGAGACTCAAGATGATAATGTCTTTGAGAGAGTTTATAAGAGGTTTTGAGAAAATGGAAATAGAAGTGAAGGTAACCGGAGCCGGTACTGAAAAGCTGTTTGAGATTGCAATACAGCCCGAATTATTGGAAAAGAACAGATTATGCCAGAAAAGTGATGAATGAAGGCAGAGAGCCAACAAATAGATAAGAGATTAATACCGAGAAAGATGATAAGGGAATAATGAGGTATTCCTACAGAATTTGGGTTCCAAATGTTCAAGAGCTTAAAGATGAGATCTTAGATGAAAGCTAGTTTGAGGAATAAGATTTAGAGCAAACCCTGAACGTGATAGTCAGGGAGATCGCCATCAAGATAGAAGGAACCCATAACATGATGAAGTGGAAAATGAGGATTTAAAATATGTAGGAGGACCCCGATTATGGGAAGGAGGAGGGAATGTTCAGACTAAGGAAACAGAAGTCGAGTAAGGAAAGGAGACCCGAGACGGTACTCCTATACGAAAATTTATGGACCTTTCTAGACAGAACTTAGACTATTATCCCCAACCACCACCCTGAGGAAACAATACGGTGAGAAAATCTTTCAGGACCTTTAAGTCGCTAAGCCCTTAGAGTTCCAAGGAACAAGCTGACCCAGTCGAGGCAAGAGCCTGACTAAAGGAAATATAGGAATCATTTGAGATTCTAAATGATGGACGAATCACAAAAGACTATTTTTGTCACTTACCCTCCTAAGAGAAGGGCCACCACTGGTGAAAGACCAAGAAAGGCACGGAGCCAGAGGTTAGAATAAACTGATTAAAGTTCAATCAATTGTTTTCGGGAAAGTAATTCCCAAGGTTATGGAGATAGTGTAAAAGCTTTAGAGTCAGAATAAAGGCGGACGAGTATGATGAAATATGAAGCTAAGTTGTAAAAGTTGTCAAGATTCGTTCTGATGACAAGAATCCCAGAACGATGTGATGCTTGAAGTTAATGATTAGTGGGTTCATGAAATAATGATAAGAGAAAGGAAAATAAAAAGAAACTGAAGTGAAAAGGAATATAAAGGCAATAGAGTTTGAGGAATGATAAGGGAGTTGGGTATGAGGAAACCCTAAAGACTCGTAGCAATAGAAATAGAAAAGTATGTAATCGTCAGGATGAGGGTGATTCACCATGAGTTAAAGTTGATGATTGAAGGAATAAGAGATACATATATTTTATCCCCTGTAAGTTGGGAGGATTTGAGGAAACCTTGAGATAGTTCGAAGGATAAATATTGAGACGCGGATAGACTGAGGAGACAAGGAAGTAAGAAATTAGGAAAATTGGATGAAGGAAGTGACCTTCAAGAATGTGAAGTGTAAGACCGGTGGCTTGATACCCAGGAAGGGAGACGCCAGGTATGAGAGATATCCCAACATTGAGATGACTGTTGAGATAAACAACAAAAGTAAATACGGAATTATTAAGAAGAAGTTCACATTGAACACGATCAATATCTTCCAGATTATCCTTGTTATCGTTACCAAATCAAGCAAGAAAAGTAGATAACCGTAGTTATCTTTTGGAGGCCATATTGATTGACCTCATTTTGAATACAGATGTTATTGTGAAATTAGGCATATACTATCGAGGTGGGAATGATTGAATAAGACACCCTTATCAGGGATATATGACTTAATTTATCCATGGAAGGATGCATGTACCTTTTTAAAGGTGGCATTAAAGATAGAACATCGGTAACTTAAAATGAATCCTAGGGGAATGCATAAAGGTTGACATTTCACCCTTAATAGGGATAGTATGAGTTTTGACAGTATGAATTGGAAAGGATTAAGGTGATAACAACCTTTAAGTATTAGTGGGGAAATTTTTCAGAAACATATAGACAATGGTTCTAGTATTAGTAAAGGGTATTTCGATATGCCCTGTATCTAGGGAATATAGGAGGAACGATTCAAGGATAACCTTAGAGGTTTTACAAGAAGAAAGGTAATATTCAAAATTCTCAAGAGTAAAAATGTTGATAAAGGAAATATGACGTAATTATAATGATGCCAAGTGGGGCACGTGTTAAACCACGAGAAAGTATGGATCGAATCAGTAAAGGTCGAAATTGTTCAGGGCCATTAGGGCCTAAGATAAAAGATGTTCTAAGTATGATTGAGAGTCAGTCGTGGCAATGTTCACATCTAATGACTAAGGCAATGACTTATGGAAAAAAATGGTGATTTTTTTTCTTCTCACCAGGACTTAAGAAAAGCATTTTCACATAAGCAGTGATTGAAATGAGGTAGAAAATTTAGTTGGAGGTGGTTAAAATGACATTGATTGTAAGGAAATTTTACTATCAGGAAAGGCCAAAGAGGTGGCCGACACTTTAAATGTAAGAGGATAATTATAGGCGCTCGTGCGAGAGGAATACAGTGATGATGGTTGAAGCCGGGAAGGTTGTATTACGGTTCGGAAGATTGACATTCCTTCTGATGACTGTGCAATACTTAACCGTAATAGTTGGGTAAAGGTTTAATTCGTGTAATCGCCATGAGCGGCCTATCTATCTTAGAAGGTACTATCTTGAGATAAGCCAGGACCATGTTTCAAGAAGGACTAAACGAACCTTTGAGTTAAGTCTTCTATTGAAGGCATATGATTAAGAAGGGTATTAACCTACTATCGTTGCTTTGATTGAAACTCTTCTACAATTTTATCTGCTTCATGTCATGAATGTACGCCAGGATCTGGAGTGTTCTTCATGAATTATGAATGGTGATTATGTTAACTCCTTAGAAGAATTCGATAAAGTAGGTATGGACTTTGTATGGTTAGATATGAAGATTTCATGGAAAATGAATGATTGCAGTAGGTCAGTGGTAGACCATAGTAATGCTCCAATGAGTCTATGAATAATGAGACAATGACAACTGTGAGAGTTGTACTGTAATTAATGTTGAGATTGAGTACCACTAATCGGGTCATGGTGATGTATAAGTTATCATTGAATAGACTAATTAAGTAGATTATTTACCTATTGAATATTTATTCCTCCTTATCAATAGAGGATCGTATGACTATACGAGGAAGGTTGCGATGCAAGCTTAGAATTCTAGTAACGATGATGTCTAGAATGAGATCCCAGATTCGATTTTCAATGTCGAGGGAGTTTCAAAGGTGATTGTGTGTAAGCTCGAGGAAGAGCATGGGTCCATAGAATGATGGACGGAATAGCAAAAATATTTAAGCATGTGAAATGCGATGCGATAATACTTGATGTTGATATATATATGTATATGATTTGTTCTCCTATGACAAACCTCTATAGTTCAGAGGTAGATTCCAAGCCAGATATTTTGTGGCAGTATATTTTATATATATACAATTCTCTTCAGTTCATTCTTTTCTCTCCTTTTCATTTAATATAAGCTGAGAAGAACAACCCTTCCAGAAGGGGAGGTATTGCCGAATGACTATTTATCTGTGTGATAGAAGCCTAGTAGGATACCATCTATTATTTAATTGCTTGTCAAGTACTAAAGGCTGGCCACCTTCTGTACTAACTATGCGATATAACAAGTGTTCATGATCATAGTGATCTCTCAATAAATTCTTTTACTTCTATATGAAGGACCAAGCTTTCGAAGATGGAAGCAGCTAAAGGAAGTAGTATCAGTACGGTGGTATTCCGATTCTAACGCGTTCGTGATACTAAGGTTGACGTGGTTATTAATGAAAGGAATATGTCCTAAGTCCAATCATGTATTAGGATTTAGGAATAACTTTTTATGTAATCTGTTTTGATTTCATTGATATTAATAAAAGACTTGTTTTGTTTTTATTACGGGCTCTATCTATTTAAGTGTTTAAATAAGATATACCATAGTTTAGAGTAAAGCTTTTTATGGATTATGATGAGATCATAATAGTAAGACCTAAAAGATGATAACTCTAAACTTAAATAGTTCCTGATCATAGGATTACTAACTGGTAATTAATAATCCGCAAAGATCGGTACATACTATGCTTGCTTCATTATGAAGGATGTCTGTTCTAATAGACATTTGTGTGGTGACACTATAGCTAGTATGTAGATGCTTATTATAGAATAAGTTCACTGAACATGACTCGCACAGCTGAACAACTGATGGAGTTCACTCACGTATCAGCAGTTGTTCACATAGTGATAGTTGTACAAGTATCCTTAGACTTGAGGTCATCATAGTCATCTTGTGTACACTGAACTATGCTTTGGTTTAGTTCTTAGTCTCCAGGGACAATTATTAGGGCTCTACTGGGTATAGGAATTTGTACACGAAGATAGTGTATGATCAATAAAGGATATACCCCTTCCAATGAAGGAAGCGAATGTTCAAGGCTGATCCACTTATGCTAGTTCAGGAATCTCTGGCCAGAGTGAATGAAATTAGAAAGGAGTTTCTAATTTGTATAGAACTAAGCATAGTAAATGGTAAGCAAGTGATTAAATTAGATAGGCTTGACACAAGATCCATGCCTTGCATTTAATCAGGACATTGTAGGGTAGAAGGAGTTTATTGTACGGTAACTATTCATTGAATAGGTTCTTGGTATTCTAAGCAGTGAATTCGTATTATCCGGATAGTCGTAATATGCTGAGAAGTATCCCTCACGATGTAGAATAAATATGATTAATTAATTAATCATATTTAATAAATTAGAGAATTATATAAATAATGATAAAATAGTTTTATTATTATTTATTTCTACTACCGGCTTAATATTGAACCTACAGGGTTACACCATAAAACGAAAATGATTTAATGGTGGAGGAATTAATTAATAATGGATGATAATTATTTATTTATGAAATAAATAATTAAATGGCAAATTTAATAATTGATTAAATGAGATTTAATTGATTATAAATTAATTAAGAAAAGTTCTTAATATTATTAATTAAGAATTTAATTTTTGGAAATTAAATCAAAAGAGAGAATTATTTCTAAAGTGTTTAGAAAAAGGATTAATAATTAAAAGGTGTTTTAATTATTAATGAGAATAATAAATGGGTTAATAATAATAATATTTTATGGGAAAATTTCAGCTGAAAATTTTGCCTATAAATATACTATTATAAACCCTATTTTTATTCTAACCCAAAAAAAACCCAAAAGTTTTTAGAAAACCAAATTCTCTCCACCTCCACCTCCTCCTTAGCATCGTTTTCTTGGTGGATACCGGTGGAGTGCTTCACGTTTGAGGAGCAGCTGCTAAGGATCTCCGATCGTTGCTTTTGGATCGCTATTAAAGGTTAGTAATCGATTCATATGTTTTTACCACGATTTATATGCTTTTATTTGGATTTTATATGTGTAAAAGTGTTTTACCATGCCTCCGCTGCGATTAAAATCCAATAATTAAAAGGTTATAGAACGCTAACGAGCAAAAGTGTAACCAGTATAGTATTATGTACGGAAGATAGTAATGACTACAAACTGGAAAAGAATGGGGATTGAGAAGCAAAAGCCATAGTGCTAGAAGCTATGATGAGAGTCTGTGCAATAGACTTGAATGAATTTAGAATGATCACTTAACGCAGATTGAGTTTTCTTATGAAAATAGATCATATGTCATTATTGAGATGTCGCCTTATAAGATCCTTGAGGGAAGACAATATCGATCTCCCTTATGATATGATGATGTTGCAGAGCGCAAGATGCTTAGACCAGCAGTGGTCCAAAGGATCAAGGATATAATAGATTTAATTAGAGGACGGCTGGTAGTAGCCCAAGATGGGCACACGAAGTATGTTGATTTGATATGAAAGGACAAGGAATAGGAAGTAGGGGACCTAGTGTTGTTATAGGTATTCCCTTGGAAAGGATGGATGAGGTTCGGAAAGAAAAGAAAGCTAAACCCACGAATTGTTGGACCCTTTGAGGTATTAAGACGTACTGGGAAGTTAGCATATGAGCTAGCCCTACCCCCGAACATGTAGCAAGTTCATAACGTGTTCCACGTATCAATATTAAGGAAGTATAATTCGGATGCCAGACAAATAAGGGCATATGAGCGCATAGACATGCAACACGACGTAACCTATATGGAGCAACCAGGAAGGGTTATAGATTGAAAAATGAACAAGTGCTTAGGAGAAGGGTTATCAAACTATTCAGAGTTTGATGAAAGAACCACAATGTGGGAAAATTTACTTGAGAATTAGAAAGTGCAATGCTAAGAAAGTATCCCTATTCATTTTCTATCTGATTCCGGGACGGAATCCTTTTAAGGAGGGGAGACTGTAATAACCCCAATTTTTTGAATTTTTGAAACCCTTATGAATAGTGTTTTGCTGATTATGCTGAATAAGAAAATTTTTCATACCACACTATGTAGGGGCTCTTTTATTGATCTTCTGGGATATTATTAGTACTCTATATGTTAAATAAGTGTATGTAAAGATCATCAGAATCCAAATTCGAACACTTTGATTTTTCCCGAAAATCTACCAGATACAGAAAGAATTGAGTATAAGGTAACAGAATAAAAAGGATTTAAATTCAAGGATTAAAAGAGAGGATCATGAAAGGAATATAATGTATTGAGAAAGGTTAAAGAAACCTAAGTAATAAGATCCCGGGTATGATCCCTCAAACGATAAATGAAAACGAAAGTTAAGCGAACCGTATAACAGATCAGCGGTCATTAGGCAAGCAATTAAGAGTTAATCAAGGAGGTTAGGGATGATGATGTCATCAAACCAACAAGAAGAGGACAAGTGTGGAGGGTGACATCACATGATGACCAAAGCATGACATAAAGGAAAGAAGTGTGGTTGATTTATAACCACACAATTTTTTTTTCATGGTTAAAAATGATTAAAACAAAACAAAAGTCAACCAACCAAGGCAAATCAAAACAAATCACAAAAAACACAAAAGCTCTTCCCTTTTCTTCATCAAGCTCTCGGCCAAAATAAACACAGCAACTTCAAACTGCCATATCTCCTTCAATACTCACTCAAATGTTGTGTTCTATAGCTCGTTGGAAAGGTATTGAGATGGCCTAAAACTCTTGTTCATAAGGCTCGTCCAAATAAGCATGGTAAGACCCTCATTTTTACAGTTATTTCAATCGGACTTTTAGAAACTTTAAAGCCTAACTTTGTGTTATTGATTTCTTTGGAAAGATCAAGCTTGTAGGAGGCTCCATAAGGCTTCCTAGTAACTTTCCACCATCCAAGAAAGGTATAAATCTTCACACCCTTTAGTAATAAGTTTGAATGTTGAAGTTTGGAGATGGTTTGGATGGATGAGTAGTAATTTGAATGATAAGCATGATTCGAGCTTAATTGTTAAGTAGTTTAGTTGAATTTGGAGATGTTATAATATATGATTGGATTGAGATCCTTGAGCTTATTATGACTGAAATCAGTAGCATTGATGTGTATCTTGAGTTGTTGTTTATTGGTAGTTGGATTGATATGATTTGGAATGGTAAAAATTTGGGAAATCGCGTAAATATAGCCGTCGTAATGTTCGATTTACTTTAGACTGTTTTTGCTCTTAACATCAGGACCCGAAATCTCCCTGTTAGGTTTTGACCATTGCCATGATTAGATAGTTCATGTTACGAGCTTCGTTTTGATATGTGGTTCTTTTGAATCCGATGTACGGTTTAGGAGAAACGACCATTTTATGTAACGGTATTTCACGACCGAACCATTACCCCTCGCCTTACTTTGAAACCTTGGTTAAGGACTTTAAATGACTATTTGGGGTATGAAACATTTATGTAAAGTGGATTAGGAAGTTGGTAAGGTGCTCGCGAAAGAATCGCCTTAAAACTCTTAATGGCTAATTTATTAAAAATGGTGGAGCCGAGGGTACTCGAACGACTTAAGTGAATCGTTAAGCGCGAAAGCGAACGTTAGGACTCTAAATGGTTAAAGTCTAGTTTCTTAAGCGACCGGGGTTTAATTCCGACTTATGTTATTGTTCATAGGTTATCGGACCCACTCTAAACTTAAGTCTATCCGGGAGCACTCAGGCAAGTTTTCTACCCGTTATACTGTTGTTATGATGTATATATGTATATGCATTATCTTGTGATAAGTGCATGATTGTTATTAGCAAATTCTTACGATATATTGGAGCATGTTGATATGATATATATGCATGCCTGTTTCTATTCTTGATTTATATATATGTTGGTTCAAATGCTTATTAGTTGCATAATACCTATGCTAGAGATAATCAGTAGTTGCGTATATCCTGAGTGTAGGGGACCCAAAGGTGAACCCTTTTCTAAAACCGGGAGTAGATGTTCCCGAGTATATTATATATATATATATATATATATATTTATATATATATATATTGATGTAGTTTTCAAAACTATTAATCGAATAAGGTTTATTCGATAACTTTATATTATTTAATGAATATTATTTCGAATATTCATTCAGGGGCTTATGACTCCTTTTATTTTATTTAATGAATATTATTTCGAATATTCATTCGGGGGCTTATGACTCCTTTTATTTTATTTAATGAATATTATTTCGAATATTCATTCGGGGGCTTATGACTCCTTTTATTTTATTTAATGAATATTATTTCGAATATTCATTCGGGGGCTTATGACTCCTTTTATTTTATTTAATGAATATTATTTCGAATATTCATTCGGGGGCTTATGACTCCTTTTTTATTGAATATTATTCGAATATTCATTCGAGGGCTTATGACTCCTTTTATTTTATTTACTGAATATTATTTGAATATTCATTCGGGGACTTATGACTCAGTTTATATTATTTAATGAATATTATTTGAATATCCATTTGAGGACCTATGACTCCGATTATTTACTGAAATATATTCTTTATTTTATTAAAGAATAAGATGTCGATAATCAAACTTATTTTTGGTTATTCAAATAAAGATAGTACTTTCGTATAAGTATATCTTTGGTTATTTAATACTCATTTCAAGTATAAGTTTTACAACTTCTACTTCAATTATTTGTATAAAGATTATTCTTTATGGGAATATTATTTAAATAATAATATTCAGATATTTTCTAATATATTGGGACTGATTTACTTTATTAAATCAGCATTACTCCAAACACTCTTTAAAGTATTTTCGAGTCTTTAAAATGATTTTTAAAAGTTAGAGCGGATCCCAAAACTCATTTTTATATATTTAAGATATTCCTTTTAAAGGAGATTTAAATACTCGCTCAAAACCAGAGGGATCCGGCTCTGTGGTGTATTTTATATTCGCAACAAGGTTGCGGCTTTGGTTAATGAATTGATTACCTACCCAACGTTCGGGAAGTAAGTCCATCTATTTGAGTCGGCATAAGCAACATGGGCTCAGTGGGCGTCCATGAAAGTTTAAGTGGCTCAGTGGGAGTCCATCAAATGCGGAAGTGGCTGAGTGGCAGTCCAGCATAAGGTCCTATTGCGACCAGGGTGATGACCAGTGGGGAATTCGTCCGTCTACTAGTAGAAAAAGTTACTTATTGGTATCTTTGCCTGATCAGCAAGATATCAGGTTTATGCCAAGGTTTTCTCCTTTCCAAAATTCATTGGATATTGCAACTCTGTTTATAATTTTCATAACAGAGGTTTTCAAGGAGTGTATGAAATGTATATATATATAGGTGTATATATATATATATCAGGACTTAATGAAGTATCTCGTAACTTCATTATTTATAATGATATTTTAAGGATTGAATCTATTCAAGTCTTATCTTGTAGTCTCATCTGGGTGATGAACTTTTGAAACTGATTATAACTTGAACGGTGGTAGTTCAAGCAGTATTCAGATATAAGTATATTGGAGTATCTTGTAACTTCATCTTTTAAACTTATATCTAGTAAATGATTATCTTGTGCATGTCAAAGATTTTCGGAAAAACATTGAGACAAGGTTAGATATAGGAGATCACCTTGCAACGATATTTTATACAGTTATAAACTGGAACTCTGTGTATATTATACATGTCAGAGGATTTCAAAGATTGTGAAAAGTATATATGTATATATATACTGAATATTTTGCGACTTGGTCGCGTTAAGATATCAGCTTGGTTCATTTCTTCTTGACCAAGACTTTCATGAGTACTATGAGAATGCTCATATATTGTTAATTATTATACATATTATTTCGGTGGGCTTGTTGCTCACCCTTGCTTTCTTCTTTCATCACACAACATCAGATAGACAAGATGAACATGACCAAGCTCCCAATTCGCGAGCGGATAGGAAACGTTCCGCAGTTTCCTATAGGCGTTGATGTCGCTGTAGCTGAGGTAGGAACTACCAATAGGCTAGGCTTTCAACTTTTGATGTACCAGACTTATGTATCTCTATCAATTGTAATAATGGAAAAAAATGAAAATTTATTCAGAAACCCTTTTAAGGTGTAATGGCATATAATTTTGGAATAAAATGACTCATGTTATTTTTGGATATTCATCTCTGAGACTATAACTTGTGGTGTGTGTGTTTATTATGGGGTCACAGTACAGAGTAGTTGATTGTTTATTAAGATTGAGTGTTATTAAGGGAAATGGAACTCGTGACAACCCGGATCCCCGACCCCGGATTTGGGGGTGTTACAGAAAAGGAAGCAAGAGACAAATCAGGATTGGATAGTTCTAAAGAGAAGAGAATACACAACACTACCAATGATCCAACTTCCTTAAGTGAACCAGGTGTAGGAGCAACTCCTGAGAGATTGAATCAACTTGAATTTGTACAAATGGTTTACCACTCTGTTTTGAAAGAAGATATCATGTTATACTTTATAACAGATGGGAGGGTATTCCAGATCAGGGAGAATGCTATTTTATTGAAGTATTTTGAAGAACTGGAACATGTTCTATTTCTACTTCAAGTGAAAAACTGATCAACAGATGGTGCTACAGGTTGTTTAAAATCAAATATTCAAAGACAGAAGAAGCTTTATTCTGTAAACTCTGACAGCCCATACTGTCCTAAGTACAGATCTCGCAGTCGAGATATTGTTGAAATGAAGCCTAATACTGCTAAAATCATCACTACATTTTCTGGTATTAAGGGACTTGAATTCAATCTAGAGTCTGATAAAGCCTATATCATCAAACTAGATCAGGATATAAGAAAAGCGAAAATAAATGATCTCAGGGCTGCTATCTTTCAAACTGGTGAAGATACAGTTGAACTGAAAAATGCTAAAAGGAGGATGATCAATGAATTTGAATATGATGAGAGATGTTTGTTGAAGAACTATCTCAGAACAACTCCTGATATCAAAGAGATCAGAAATTGAAGCCAAGTCAAAGATCTACAACTGCTTAGATTCTGAAGGATATACAGACTGAAGCTGATATCAAACTTTAAGGATGGTAAAGCTACAAGGATTGTAAGTTGTAGTTATCTAGTCAAATTCTCATGCATTTGTACTTTATGTTTTTGACATCATCAAATATTTGTTGAACTTGTATATTATTCCAATTTACAAGTTGGGGGAGATTGTTAGATATATTTATGATGTCATGACTAATATGATTTGTGTTTAGTTTTCAGATATTACTTAACAGGACAAATCAGTACTTAACTGGAAATCAGTACTTATACTGAAGTCAGGACTTAAGATATCAGAATTTAAGTTGTCAGAACTTAAGTTATCAGGAGATATTTATCAGGAGATAATATCGCGACTTAAGGAGGCTTTCAGATAAGGAAGGCGGCTGATTGAAAGGAAAGAAGATCAAGACAAACATAAGAAGAGATATGCATGGAGAAGAATTCTATGAAGAATAGAATACTTGGAAGAAAAGATAACTAGTTGATATATATTATGAAGCAGAATTATATTCGATATCAATTAGAAGATTATCTTATAACTGTGTGTCTATATAAACACAACATAGGGTTTACACTATATGTGTTATCAAAATCGAGATTATTATTCATTGTAACCTTAGCAGCTCTCGTGATAATTTGTTCATCACTGAGAGAGAACAATTCTTTGTAACAGAGTTTATTGTGTTGAATAAAATATGTGTTTTGTTACTTGAGTTCTTATATTCGATTTGATTGTAGTAAATACTGTATTCAACCCCCTTCTATAAAAAGTGTGACCTAACAACTTTTATTTTAAAAACCAAGGTTAGGTTATTGATCAGTCACGCACTAACCCCGAGCAAAGGCACACAGCTCTGCTCTATATACTGGATCCAAAGCATACATTGGCCTAATACGACCACGAATCTGGTCCACATTTATAAAACCATCCAATTCTATAATATTAACATACTAAACAAAGAAAATCAATAAAGAGAATCATACATTCATCTCAAAGCATAGGGTGATTCGTAAATACCACAAAGGTATAACAAGGTGTGTATAAAGATTGGCTTCCAGTCTGTGTGAGAATTAGATAGAAGAACAAGGGTGTAATGGTTACAAGGATTAGTCTTCTGATGTATGAGGTATGAGGGTTATATGTTAAGCAAATCCGTTTCGGTAATCAGTGTATGGTATGAATGTATTTATGGAGTAGTATCGTATATCTGTGGTTTGTATCTGGGAGTTAAAAAATTGATGGTTTACAAAGAATTAGGCTTACAACTCAAGATCAACAAGTAAAATCAGGGTTTAGGGTTAAGTACTTTAAATTACTTGCAATATAAAATAGAAATATTTCACATAATTATCAAGATGGTTCAAGAATTACTTGCCTTAAGTCAATCCGCTTTCCCTTCACTTGCGCTCGTATATCGACTCCTACACACCGACTGCTTGCTTTCCTTTTCTACACTTCGCTTCCTCTGCTAGAAATCACAAGTATCCATCAATACTCATTCTCACTTTATTATATTCGTTACAAACTTTAATCTACCATTCGTTTCACCCAAACCCGACGTACGGATTGAAAGTTACGATAAAAACCGTCAAACAATATACACATAAGCATATTATACATCAATCAGATCACAAATAGCACATAGCACGTAATATATTCAATAAAAATAATTTTTAAAGAGGATTCAGGTTTAAAATAATTTTCCGGGTATTTAATACGAATTTTTAAATATTTTTCTAAATTAAAATGGGTCAACGAATCATTTTATAAACAATTAAAAGGGTTCAAATACCCGAAGCTGACCTTATAATCATTTAATAATAATTATCGAGCCTTGAATACAATTTATAATAATATTTTAAAGCTCGAAACTATTTTTCGGAATTTTTAAATCAAAAAAATAATTAAATCTGATTAAATAATCAATTAAAATTAATTAATAACTAATTAAATCAATTAATATTTAAATTAATTGACCAATTAAATAATTAATTATTAACAAAAATTAATTATTTAAATAATTCAGATTTATTTTTGAATTAAAAATAATTTTCAGAATTAAAAATAATGATTTTTGGTATTTAAAATAATTAAAAATGAATTTCTGAAATTAAAATAAATAGGAAATATGATTTTTATAAATTTTCAAAACAGGAATCCAAAATTTGAAAATTCTGGAAACTACAGGGACTAAACTGTTTCTCTTTCAACAGTTCAGGGACTAAACTACAATTTTGCAGTTTAGTCTGTAGTTTAGTCGCTGGAATACGTCGGGGTTCGCCGGAGTTTATAACTCCGGTACCCTCAGGCCACCACAAACTCCAGATCACATCTACAGAACATCAGGAACACATCCATGCAATCAAAATCAACAAATCATCCCGGAGTTGGCCGGAATAACTCGAAGAAAACTCGCCGGACGGCGAGTTCTTCTTTTCTCTGGCCAGCTCTACTCCGGTATCATTTGTTCACCAAACCACCACCAATCGATTCATATTTTCACACACCGGTACCAGCCAATCAAACTAATAACCCCTAGGGAAGAAACCCCCAATTTCAATCAAGAACATTCATACGGGTTATAAACCCTATTTCTTAAATTTGAAAATTAAACACAAATTTGAACATGTTATTGAACTCCAAATTCAACGTATGATATACCAATATAATCAGAATTAAACTATCTATAACATGCAAGCATCAAATCACACAAACAACATCAAAATCAAAAATTCATAATTAAAACCAAATTAATAAAATTATAGAAAAATATCCGATGATTCTACAATAATATGGGTTACAGATTCTGAAAGTACTTCTCAAGACCTTCATTTTGGTTACTCACGCGCTTGATTTCGATTTCGCTAACGCCTTCGTTTTTTGGTTTGATTCTGAAGAACACGACGAATTCTAGGGTTTTTCTTTGAAAATTACATATTTTTATTGTTTGATAATGATTACCTTTACAAAATAAAATACGGTAAGGGCTATTTATATTTAAGAAATATTGGTACCCCGTTGGATCATATCGGATATAAAAGTAGAATACTTAATCATTAAGTATTAATAAAACAGATCCTATTCGGTACCGGTTTTGGGATAATTATCAAAACCATGCTTTTTGTAAATAGAGTCTTGGTCTCAGCGCTTTGGTTACACGAATTACGAGAAGATAATATAATAGTTTAATCAAAATATCACGTTTTTCGGAAATACGGGTTTTATTGATTTACCGAAACGATTATTGTATCGAAAAATTTACGCCGAGACCCACACGAGTAAAACCGTACTCCGGACCGAAAAATTCAAAACATGGAAAATGCTCGGAATAATCCAATTAGGTTAGAAAGGAGTTCTCCGGAGACTTCCGGGCTGTATAAACGTAAAAATGATTGAAGTTGGACGATTCCCGTTTATACAAAATAGCTTATAATCACTCGTAAAAATAATTTATTAAATCTATAAATCATTTATAAAATCATATAACAATATATAAATTAATAAAAAAATATCAAAATTATCTATACTTTATTTTGGACATATATAAATTAAAATACTCAAATTTTATCACATATAAACATCCAAACACAAATACCAATTAACATATAATTCATCAAAATTCGCATAATAATCACATAATAATTATTTATTAGCAAAAATAATCACACGATATATCCCATATATTATATCCCCCCCCCCTTAAAAGGATTCTATCCTCAGAATCTCCTAAGTAAATAAATGAGGGTACTTTTCTCGCATATCACTTTCTAGCTCCCAGGTTGACTCTTCAACCCTTGGGTTTCTCCACAATACTCTTACTAAATTTACAACTTTACTCCTTAACACTTTATCCCTCTTCTCTAGAATCTCTATCGGATTCTCAACATACGACAAATCTGCCTGAAGTTCTATTGGCTCGTACTCGATTACATGCCTAGAATCCGGATTATACTTCTTATGCATTGACACATGAAAGACATTATGAATATGCTCCATATGCGGGGTTAACGCAAATTCGTATGCTACCTTGCCGACACGATTCAATATTTCAAAAGGTCCAACGTATCTAGGACTCAGCTTCCATTTCTTTCCAAATCTAGACAATCCTTTTCACGGTGACACTTTTAACAATACTAAATCTCCGTCTTTAAATTCTATATCCTTTCTGGATCGATCTGTATATTTCCTTTGATGATCCAACGCTACAATTAACCTTTTCTGAATAACCTCGACAACTTCCTTTGTTTGTTGCACCAACTCAGGTCCAAGTATCTTACGTTCTCCAACTTCATCCCAATATACCGGTGATCGACATTTGCGTCCATAAAGAGCTTCGTAGGGAGGCATTCCGATACTGGCATGATAACTGTTGTTGTAAGCAAATTCTACTGAGGGCAAATGCTCATCCCAACTTCCTTTGAAATGAATGGCACAAACACGTAACATGTCTTCAATTGTCCGAATCATTCTCTCGCTTTGGCCGTCAGTCTGTGGATGATAAGCTGTATTCATATTCAACTTGGTTCCCAAACATTCCTGAAAACTCCTCCAAAACCTTGATATGAATCGTGGATCTCGATCTGATACAATAGACACAGGGACTCCATGACGAACTACTATTTTATTCGGATACATGTGAACTAACTTGTCCAGTGAAAATCTTTCGTTAATAGGAATAAAATGAGCTGACTTAGTTATTCTGTCCAATATAACCCAAATGGCGTCGTGGTTCGCTTTTGTCCTTGGTAAGCCGACTATAAAATCCATATCAATGTGCTCCCACTTCCATTACGGAATCTCTAATGGTTGCAATAATCCACTTGGTCTCTGATGCTTCGCATTAACTCTTGGACATGTATAATATTTGCTAACCCATTCCGTAATTTTTCTTTTCATGTCTGGCCACCAATAATTCTCTTTTAAATCTCTGTACATCTTGGTACTCCCTGGATGGATTGAATACCTTGAATTGTGAACTTCCCGTATAATTTAATTTTTCAACTCTGTCACTAGTGGTATCTAAATTCTGGAAGAAAATCTGAGAATGCCTTGATCATTCTTTTGAGTGCATAGCTCTTCTCCTACCAAACGATTGATATCCTGACCCATTATTTCTTCTTGACACTTCTTTATCTTCTCTAACAATTCTGGTTGAAAAGTCATCCTATACATCTTTGCTTCATTAGGCTTGCAAATTCTGATCTCTAATTCCAACTTCTGAAACTCCTTATATAACTCTCTGGTACTGTCAAGACATTTAATCTCTCATTTCTACTTAATGCGTCTGCCACTACATTTGCTTTTCCTGGGTGATGGTTAATCGTGCAATCCTAGTCTTTAATCAACTCCAACCTCCTTCGCTGTCTCATATTAAGTTCCTTTTGCGTGAATATATACTTCAAACTCTTATGGTCCGTATAAATCTCACATCTTTCTCCATATAGATAATGTCTCCAAATCTTCAGGGCGAATACTATTGCTGATATTTCCAAGTCATGAGTAGGATACTTCTGCTCATGAGGTTTCAGTTGTCTAGACGCATATGCAATAAGTTTATCGTGCTTTATCAAAACATAACCTAATCCCTTATGAGAAGCATCACTATAGATCACAAACTTTCCTTGATCATCTGGAAGTGACAAAACAGGTGCCGTGATTAATCTCTTCTTTAATTCCTGAAAACTCTCTTCACACTTCTCGTTCCATATAAACTTCTAATTTTTCCTGGTAAGCTTCGTCAAAGGTGTCGCAATCTTCGAGAAATCTTGAACAAATATTCGATAGTATGCTTCTAATCCCAACAAACTTCTCACTTCTGTTGGTGTTTGTTGGCCTTTCCCAATTCGTAATAGCTTCAATCTTCGCTGGGTCCACTTTGATCCCTTAATTACTGACTATGTGCCCTAAGAATTGAACTTCCTGTAACCAAAACTCATACTTTGAAAACTTGGCATACAACTTCTCCTTTCTTAAAATTCCCAAAGATATCCTTAAATGCTCCGCATGGTCTTCCGTTAACTTTGAGTAAATCAAAATATGTATAAAAATAAATACAAACTTGTCCAAATATTCTTTGAAATTCTGTTCATCAAGTCCATAAACGCTGCTGGGGAATTAATCAATCCAAAAGACATCACTAAGAATTCATAACGACCGTACCTTGTTCTGAAAGCTTTTTTCGGTATGTTTTCAGGTTTGATCTTCAGTTGGTGATATTCGAATCTCAAATCAATCTTAGAGAAATACTTGGCTCCTTTCAGCTGATCAAACAAATCTTCAATTCGAGGTAATGGATACTTGTTCTTGATAATAAGCTTGTTGAGTTCCTGATAGTCGATGCATAATCTCATGCTTCCATCCTTCTTCTTAACAAATAGTACCGGTGCACCCCATGGGGACACATTAGGTCTAATCACTCATTTTTCTAGTAACTCTTGCAACTGCTTTGCTAACTCCTTCATTTCAACGAGCGCCATTCTGTACGGGGCCTTAGATACTGGTTCCATTCCAGGTGCTAAGTCGATTGTAAACTCAATTTCTCTATCTGGAGGAAGTCCTGATAACTCGTCTGGGAACATGTCTGGAAACTCATTGACCACTGGGATATTATCAAGTTTTGTTGGCTCCTGATTTCTATCTATCACTTAAGCAATGAAATGCTCACATCGTTGTCGCAATAACTTCTTAGCTTGAATTATCGTTAAGAACTTCTTTACTTGCCTCTGACCTTTAAACGTCACCACTTTCTCGTCCGGCGTCTTCAAAATTACCTTCTTGTTACGACAGTTTATCTAAGCATCGTGCTTAGATAGCCAGTCCATTCACAGAATGACGTCAAATTCTCCTAACTTGAATGGTATCAAATCAGGATATAACTTATCGCCATAAATCTCAATTTCATAGTCTAAACATACTTGGTTAAGAGATACACGCTCTTAATTTTCTAATTCTACAGTCATACTCTCATCTAACAATTCAACTTACCAACAAAATCTTGAGAAATAAATGATCGAGTTGCTCCCGAATCTACTAACACTTTGGCACATAGAGAATTCACAATAAGCGTACCTGCCACAACATCAGTGTCCTAAATATCATCCTTCACCGACATATCATAAACTCTAGCTCTAAGAGGCCCATTCACTACTGGAGCATAATTCTCAGCGCATTACTGACTGTGGCTGGTGTCTTCCAATCCCTTGCTATATGTGTAATATCCGGGAAAATTATGTGAATATTATATGTTAAATAAATAAATATTATGTGTTTTATAAATTTAAAGTGATTATTGCCATGATATTAGATGTTACAGTTGTCATGTGTGTTTCTGTGCGGGCCAGAAATTTTTTTTGATTGATTAAAATGGGTTAAAACTGTAATTATATGAATCAATCTGCAATCGGGACGCGTATGTATTAGCGTCTTTATCAAGGTACTCTTTTTATTTCATTTTATGCGTGTTTGAATGTATTCTAGGTTTTCTCAGGATATTCTGGTAATTTAGGAGTCGTTCTTATTTTTCAAAAATCAACGATCTGGGGCCCACCGGGACGTCAAACCCCACAAAATCCGTGTTTTTATTTTTATAAAATTATTCGTATTTCAAATACCCTTTATTTTTGTATTTTTGAATTATTCACAATTTTTGGGGAATTTTGACATTACTTTTATAATTTATTATTTTTAAAATTATTCCCCGTAATTATTATTTTGGGGCTTAATTATTGTAATTTAGGGATAAAACACCCTTAATTTATTTTGGGGTATAATTTTTGTAAAAATATAAATACCAGCAGATATATTTGTTTTTTTTTCATTTTTATTATTTTCATAAAATTGAAGAACAATTTTGGGGGTGAGATCCTTTCTCAGATTTTCAATTGATGATTTTGAACTAACCAGGAAGCCAAATCAAATGCTCTGCATATCAATTTGATCCTCGTTTCAAGCCCTTTCTAACTATACCAATTTCAATATCTGAGGTATAGTAATTCAAAAAATCAATTTATAAGCTTTTGTTCTTGAAATCGTTTTTGATTTGTGATGATTTTTGGTTGAATCTGATGTTACCAGTAGCTTTAGAATGCTTTTTGGAATCGATTTATGTATTTGGTTGCATCTTTGTAGTCCCGAATTGTTGAACCCAAGTTCTTGGGTTTTGACAATTTTATTTTCGATTTTCTGAGTTATTGGCTTACGGTTTGATGTTATGGTTAATCGTAGGAGATTGAGTGTTGTTCAGGCTTTATTTTGATATAAAGATCTTTTATTTTGGTTGCCGTTTTCTGTACCGTCGAAGGTCACCGGATTTTGTTAGAACTCGTCGGAGGAATCAATCCCGAGTCTGGTTCCGGCTGCTGAGTTGATAGATAAGTAGTATGATTGATTTAGAATGAGTTCCTGTTAAAAACTGATTGAGACGAGCTTGTTTGGATGGTTCTGGGCTTTGCCGGACTTCCGCCGCGGCCGCCGGAGAACTCACCGGTTTCTGGGTTTTCCAGAAATCCGACGGGTTGTTCTTGGCGACCCGGCCGGTTTCTTGGCAACCCGTTTAGTTTTTGTACCTGATCCGCTTTTGATATGTTATTTCCCAAAACTCAAACTGAAAACCTGTTTCTGTATTTCTTTTTATAATTTATTTTAAAATCATTTTCTTATTACCAAAAATCATTTATTTTATATTTAAAAATCATTTACTTACTAGTTTTAAATTCTAAAAATTACTTTCTTAATTATTTTAAATTCCTAAAATTATTTTCTTTTATTATTTTCAAAAATCTAATTTGATTTAATTATTTATAATTCATTTTAGTTAATTATTTATGAATTTAATTAATTGATTAAAATAATTTAATCAATTAATTTTATTTATAAATAGTTAAATAAATATAAATTATTTATAATTAATTCAAATAATTCCTAAGAATTATTTTCAAGCTTTTAAAAAATTATATTTTGGTATTTAAAAAAATCAATTACTATTATTATTAATTGATTTATTTCCATTTATTTCTTATTTTATTCATAATGAATAAACCGTCCGTCCGTTTAATACGAAACAAACACGTATAGACTCCTAAAAACATTACGCTTTCAATAAAAATACTTTTAAGACCTAATTTATTTTGTATTGTGTTGGATATATTTAAGATGTCATGTCTAATATGTTTCATGTTTAGTTTTCAGATCTTAACAAACAGGAAACATCAGTACTTACTGGAAGTCAGGACTTAGTGTCATATCAGGACTTAAGGTCATATCAGAACTTAAGTAGGAGAGGACTTACAGTTAAGGAAGGAAGCTGATTAACAGTAGAAGATCGAGACTAATACAGAAGAAGATATTCAAGGAAAGAGTTAGAGGACTAGAAGAATTATATAAGATATCTGATTGATATATTTTAGGAGACAAAATTAAATTCCATATCAGTTAGAAGTTATCTTGTAACTGTGTACTATATAAACACATACATAGGTTTACACTATATGTGTTGTCATTATCGAGAAGATCATACATTGTAACCTAGCAGCTCTCGTGATATTTGTTCATCACTGAGAGAGGACAGTTCCATTATAACAGAGTTTATTATCGAATCCAACCAAGCCCGCCAAAACTGAAGAAACTCCGAAGACTCAAACCCATAGTCGATATGAGACTATTAGGGTTCCCATGTTGAGACCTTCTAAGTATCCCATATGGAAAGTGAAGATGGCTATGTTTCTGGAAGCTACAAATCCGGAATACCTTGACAGAATTAATGAAGGACCACATAAGCCAACCAAGCTCTTTGTTGTAGTTGCAGATCAGCCAGCAAAGAACGTACCAAAGGAGAAAAGTGAGTATACAGCTGAAGATATCTCATCTATTGTGAAGGATGCAAAGGTTAGGCATTTGCTGCATAGTGCCATTGATAATGTCATGTCAAACAGGGTAATTCACTGCAAGACTGCAAATGAGATATGGGATGCTTTGGAGACAAGATGCCAGGGAACTGATGCAATCAAGAAGAACATGAGGACTATACTCACTCAAGAGTATGAGCACTTTGATTCAAAAAGTGATGAATCATTAACTGACTTATATGACAGGTTTGTCAAACTCTTGAATGATCTGTCACTGGTGGACAAGGAATATGATCTTGAAGATTGAAATCTAAAATTTCTTTTAGCTCTTCCTGAAAGTTGGGATTTGAAGGTTACTATTATAAGAGAAAACTATGCTCTTGATGAAACTACTCTTGATGAAATTTATGGTATGCTCAAGACTTATGAACTTGAGATGGATCAAAGAGGCAAGAGACAAGGGAGAAAGTCAAGAACAGTTGCTCTTATGGGTGAGGAGGAATTCCCCAAAGTAGTTGTCTCAAAGAAAGGCAAAGGAAAATCTCTCATCACAAAGTCTGATTCAGAATCATCAAGTTCTGATGATGATGATTCAGAAACTGAAAGTTTACCTGAAGTAGATGCTGATGAAGAGATGATGAAATTGTGTGCTCTTATGGTGAAGGGTATCACAAAGATAGCTTACAGGAAATTCAGAAGGGGAAAGAAGTTTTTCAAGAAAGGTGGAAGTTCTGATAAAAAGGGATTCAGAAAATCTGATGGCAGAGGAGGAATGTCTGACAGAGGAGATTACTCAAATGTCAAATGATACAATTGTGGTGAAAGAGGCCACATATCTCCTTACTACAAGAAAGGAAAGAGTGACAAAGGCAAGGCACCTGTCACAAAGAAGAAAAGTTGGACAGACACTTCAGATTCTGAAGATGAGAACTATGCCTTGATGGCAAATATTGATGGCAGCCCTGAAACTGCTGAGTTAAAGGTACCTCAAACAACTTATGCCTTTCATACTGATGATATTACTGAGTTGAGATTATATCTTAAAACCATGTTTATTAGCTACAGAGATCAAACTTTAACATGTGAAAGATTAACTTCTGAAAATCTTGCTTTTAAGAAAATGAATGATTATTTAGAAAAGGAGTTAGTTATGTTCCATCAAACTCAGAAAGAGAGAGATGATGCTTTTTATGTTAGAGATGAATTGCTGAAATTGAATAAATCTCTAAAAACTGAGTTAGAAAAAGAAAAAGAGATTATCAGGACTTGGACTAACTCTGGCTGAACAACTCAGAATTTATTAAGTAGTGGAAACTGGAAAGAGGGTTAGGTTATGGAGATGACAAAAGTGAAAAGGGAACTGTACAAATTGAGCCAATTGTTGTTAAACAAACTTTTAATCCAAAGGTAAATCCTGTTAAGTTTGTAGCTAATCCTGTTAAGTCTGATTCTGAAAAGATGAAAGAGTCTGAGACAGAAGTTAAGGAAAAGTTAACTTCTGACAAATTAGAACATGATAAACCAGCTGAAATCAACATATGCTTAATTACTAAGAAGGAGCTTAAGCATAAGCTGAAAGAAATAAGGAATGTCAACCAGGTTAAGGCAGCTAGGAAAAATAGGAATGGAAAGGAAGGTGTGAATAAAAGCAATAATTATATGCCTATTCCTAATGCTCCTAGAAAGAAATGTTATAACTGTGGAAACTCTAACCATCTTGCGTCTTTTTGCAGGAAGAATAAGAATATAAACTCTTTATCTCCTAAGTCAGGAGTTAAGAGTCAGTCTATTAGGTTTAAGCCACAAAATCCTTGTTTTCATTGTGGTTTAAATAGCCCATAGAATACCAAGGGACGCGAGGACTGGTTAAAAATTATAAGTAAAAATAATGACCCCTCGACTCCCTAGACTGATGTGTAGTAATAACAGTCAGTAAGAGATCTAAAGCCAGAGTTAATGGGCACGGGATATAATAACAATTACTGTGCGCATGCATTTTTCAAGACATACACGCTAACCACTAACTCATAATGATTATGACTGTTTTATCTCACATAAACCAATATTCTGTAAAAAAATGATTGTTCAAGTAATGACCAAAAAATAAACCAAGTAAATAAATACTGCCACATCAGCATCAGAACTTGATTAATATCGGAATTTAAAAGTCATCAGAATATGGCTCCTTAACTCGAAAAGTGAATGGTTATTCCTGTAATTCTTCACACAAATAATGATCTGGCACTGAGACCAATTAGCAATTAGTACGTGTAACCAGGCACTGAGACCAAGACCGCAGTACAAATTGTACTGATTTGGATAATTATCCCGAAAACCGATACCGTTTGGATCAGTTTTTATAAATAAACGTACCGTTTTATATCCGGAATGATCCAACAGGATACTAATTTTCCGTAATTATAAATAGCCTTTTACCGTATTTTATTTCGTATCAAAATCATTTGCAGATAGTTAATTTTATAATTTTCAGAGAAAAACCCTAATTACATAAACTGTTCTAAGAATCAAACAGCAAAACGAAGGCGTTACCAATCTCTGTTTTCAAAGCTTGAGTAACCAAAACGAAGGATTTGAAGTGTTCTACCAGATTCTGAGCTTTGTTTTACTGCAGAAATCAAGGTTTATTTTCTATAATTTTATTTATTTTCGAATTAAATTTATTAAAAATATGAATTTTTGTTCGGATGATTGTTTGTATGATTTGATGATTGCATGTTGTAGAGCTTGTTTTCCTGGTGATTTTGATATATTATATGTCTGATTTGGAGTTCAATAACATGTTCAAAATTGAGTTTGATTTTCGAATTTTAAAATTAGGGTTTATAACCCGTATGAATGTTCTTAATTGAAATTTGGGGATTTCTTATTCTGGAATAGATTGATGTTGTGGTATAGTGAATTGTATTCTCTGTGAAATTTGCAATCTAGTCGTATAAGTTTCATGAATCACCGAGGTCTGTAGAGAAGGGAGTTGTCTTTTGAAATTTTCCGAAGTTCGCCGGAAACTGGCAAACTTTACGGCCAAATTCCGGCCAACTGAGGGATGATATGAATGATTTGTTGGTATGGTTGAGTTCCTGGTGAAATATAGATGTGATATGGAGGTGTTGGTGGGGTGAGGACGTCGGGAACGTGTTCTCCGGCCACCCCGGTATTTTCCGGCGACGGGGATGTAAAAATTACAGTTTGGTACCTGGACTTTTGGGAACGATACAATTAGGTCCCTGAAGTTTCCAGACTTTGCAAATTTAGGATTCCTGTTTTAAAAATGTTTAAAAATCATATTTCCTATTTATTTTTATTATAAAAATTCATTTTTAATTTCTGAAAATTCTAAAAATTAGTATTTTAATTCCGAAAATTATTTTTAATTCAAAAATAAATCTGAATTAATTAGTTAATTAATTTCAGTTAATTTCTAATTGATTAATTGGTCAATTAATTCGAAAATTAATTGATTAATTGATTCAATTAATTATTAATTGATTTTAATTAATTATTTAATTAGATTTAATTATTTAAAAATGATTTAAAAATTCCGAAAAATAGTTTCGAGCTTTAAAAATATTATTCTAAATTATTTTCAAGGCTCGATAATTATTCTAAAATTGTTTCGGAGCCATAATTGGCCAACCGAACCCTGTTTATTAACCCGAAATCGATCCAATGACTCGTTTTAATTCCGAAAAATGTTTTGAAAATCATTTTAAATACTTGAAAGCCTATTTATGACCCGAGACTTCTTTATAAATGATATGTCATTGATTACGTGATGTGTTATGTGCTATACGTGACTTGCTGATTGACTATCCGTCTATATATTCGGTGTTTACTTGATTATTGTATAACTTTCAATCCGTTAATCGGATTTGGGTGAAACGAAGGGTAGATAAAAGTATGTGTCGAATAGAATTCTATGAGTCGATTATTGATAGATGCTTATGATATGTGAGCAGAAGAGGCAAGACGTAGGAAAGGAAAACAGGTAGTTGAGGAGTAAGACGATTGTGATTGGAAGCGAGCACAGAGTAGTAAGCTAATACCATGCAAGTGTTCTGAACTTTCTCGAGATATTGTAGTACTTGATAGTCTTGTTGATATTGCAAGTGCTTTGGAGCACTGAAACCCAAACCCTGATTCCAGTTATTGTTCTTGAGCCATGAACCTTATTCTTTCTATACCATTGATTGTTGTATACCCAAACACGAACCTCAAGTATACGATACTACTCCACAAATACATACACATTAAATATTAAACACGGAACCAGATTGCTTATACCTTCAAACCATTGTATTTTATGCTTTGAAAGCCCAAATCTTTGAAACCCTGAAACGTTGATTCCTTTGTTATCCAATTCTTTCATTACCCAGCATTCAAGCTCTAAAATTTCCTTATTAATCCTTACAAGGGTTGAGACCCTTTCATTGTTAAACACTCATTGTTATTAATGATTCTGGTTATTGTTTATTATTGCTTATTCTGTTATTATGTTAAAATTGGATTGTTTTCATAAAATTGTGGACCAGATTCGTGGTCAGACCATATAATGGTCAAGTTAGGCCAATGTGTGCCTTGGATCCAGTAGTTAGAGCAGTGCTGTGTGCTTTGCTCGGGGTTAGTGCGTGACTGATCAGCAGCCTAACCTTGGTTTTTAAAATAAAAGTATAATATCCAATTCTAAATCATAATCCGTTGTTCACTTGATATCATAATCATGTTCACTTGATGATCATTATTCTCAGTTTTGTCATTGTGACTTGCTGAGCTAGTTAGCTCATTTGTGCGATATTGTTTCTATTCTTTTCTAGTTAAGAAGGAACCAGTTGGTATCGCGGATCCCCAGTCCAGCGCGAGAGCTAGGGGTTCAGGTTGATTGAGCTAAGCTAGTAGGCTTCTTTTGGGATAATTTAAGTTTGTAAAAATTTTGTAATAATGTTTAATACTCAGTTTTGAGTTTGGAATAGTTGGGATTTGAACGGTATGTAATATAAGTAGATGTGTGGCTTGTGTGCATACTTTAACTTATTGCGATCCGTGGTAGTTGGTAAATAGGGTCACTGCATATTATTATTATCTTTATTATTGTTATAAGCAGGTTATAAATAAGGCGTATGTGTGTGTGGACCCCAAACTTCTGACCCGGGTTTGGAGGGCGCCACAGGTTTTACCTCTTCAGGTGGATCAACTAAAGTCCATACTTTATTTTGAGACATGGATTCCATTTCAGATTTCATGGCCTCTAGCCATCTCTCGGAGTCTAGACTGTTCATAGCATCTTGGTAGGTAAGAGGCTCATCATTATCTATGAGCATTACATCATCATCTTGAGTCAAGAGAAATCCATAATATTTCTCTGGCTCATGACGAGCCCTACAAGATCTACGAACAACCTGTGTTTCTAGAGCAGGAACATCTTGATGTACTTCCTGCCCATTTTCCAACTCTGGTTTAACATTATTTTGTACAACTCGATCTTCATCGAGATCTATAGTCCTCCCACTAATTTTCTTTAAAAGTAACTCTCTTTCAAAAAATACAGCGGTTCGAGCAACAAACACTTTGTTCTCAGTAGGATTATAGATACTATACCCTTTAGTTTCTTCAGGATATCCCATAAAATAACATTTATCTGATTTTGGTCCCAGCTTTTCAGACACCAAGCATTTCACAAACACTTCACATCCCCATACTTTCATAAAAGACATGATGTGACGTTTCTAGGTGCATATCTCATATGGAGTCTTTTGAACCGATTTAGTTGGAACTCGGTTTAGTGTATATGCAGCCATTTCTAGAGCATAACCACAGAAACTAATTGGAAGATCTGCTAGACTCTCTTCGATCGCACCATGTCCAACAAGGTACGATTTCTCCTCTCAGAAACTTCATTCCATTGAGGCATTCCAGGAGGAGTAAGTTGTGATACGATACCACACTCCTTCAAGAAACCTTTAAACTCGAGGCTTAAGTACTCTCATCCACGATTTGATCGTAGAACTTTTATACTTTCCCCTGTTTGTTTTTCCACTTCATCCTTGTATTCTTTGAACTTTTCAAAAGAATCAAATTTGTTCTTCAAAAGGTACACATATCCATATCTACTGAAATCATCAGTAAAAGTAATAAAGTAGTAAAAGCCACCTCTTTCCATCGTACACATTGGACCACATACATCAATATGTATAAGTCCTAATCGTTCGATGGCCCTTTCACCTTGTCCGATAAAAGGTGCTTTAGCCATTTTGCCAATGAGATAAGATTTGCATTCTTCGTATGATTCAAAATCAAACTTATTCAAGTAACCATCTTTATGTAATTTGGAAATATGTTTCTCATTTATGTGACCTAAACGACAATGCCAAAGGTATGTTTAATTTGAGTCTTTCATCTTAATACGTTTATTATCATTATTTATGTTATAGACAGGAGTATCTATATCAAGAACATATAAACCATTAAATAAATGTGCAACCCTGTAGGTAACATTATTGAATGAAAAGGAACAACTATTGTTCTGAATCAAAAATGAAAAACCTTTCTTGTCCAAACAAGAAACTGAAATAATGTTTCTGTAAATCGTAGGCACGTAAAAAAACAATTATCTAGTTCTAAAACAAGCCCAGTGGGCAACGATAAATGATAAGTCCCTACAGCTAAAACAACAACCTTTGCTCCATTGCCAACTCGTAGGTCGACTTCTCCCTTCACCAATGTCCTACTTCCCTGCAGTTCCTGTACATTTATACAAATGTGATAACCATATCCAGTATCTAATACCCAAAATGTAGAAGTAGACAAATTGACTTCTATAACATAAATACCTGAATCAGAAGCAGTAACAATAGCCTTCTTCTTCTTCAGATCCTCCAAATAAGCATGACAGTTCCTCTTCCAATGACCTGGTTTCTTGTAATAGTGACAATCACCAACCTTTGGAACACCACCTTTAGGCTTCATAGCCTTGGTTGGATCAGGTTTCATATTGGCATTTGATTTAGATCCCATCTTCCTCTTGCCTTTCCATTTACCCTTTCCTTTTGCCTTCCCCTTATTCACCATTTCTGAACATTGGTCTCAGCAGTTTTCAACATAGCCAATAGTTCAGTGGGGTTCTTATCTATCTCATTAATATTGTAATTCATCACAAATTGAGAATAGTTGTTGTTTAAAGATTGCAAAATTAGGTCAATCTGGTGCTCTACAGCAATCGGGGCACCCAACTTGGCAAGGTACTCAATATACCCAATCATCCTTTGAACATGCGGTCCAACCGGATCACGTTCTCCCTGCTTACATTCATGCAATGATTTGAAAGTATCAAACCTCTCCTGAAGAGCCTGTCCTTCAAACATACGTTTATGGTGCTCAATCATATCATAAGAATCCATATTCTCATGTTGTTTCTGAAGTTCAGCACTCATGGTCGCTAACATGAGACATTGAATATCCGTGTCATCATCGATATGTTTCTGATAAACATTATGTTGAGCACGGGATGATCCTTCAGGGAGAGGTGCATGGCAAGGGATATCTATGACATAGAGCTTGCGCTCTTGTTTGAGGACAATCCTCAAGTTCCTCTGCCAGTCAAGAAAGTTTGTTCTTATCAGCTTGTCCTTCTCAAGGACTGATCGCACAGAGAAGTTATTTGAATTGATTGTCATTTGATATCTACAATGTTTAAAATGTATAAGATAAATTAGTCTACAGATGATTATTAAATTATATTCAAGTGATTATTCATATATATTCAAAATATATATCTCCCACTATTTTATCAAATTAATAGCCCTAACTATTAATTTGGAAAGAGTATCTTCTATATACTTTCTAGTGAGCCAAGATCCAAATTTTCATAACGTTTTAGTTCATCTTTGGCTTTACTCCTAAAACATGATTCAATAAGGTAGACAACATTTGTCAATTATATCAACTATATAACTCTTGGATAGTTTAGTGGAACAATATTTATTCTTATTTATCCAAAAAATCTCACCAAACTCTATGCCTCTAAGTTCACAATCCTATTGGGGTAACTTAGTTAAGTCAAAAACCAAAGATCTAAAAAGTATCATATACTTCAACACGCCGTCCCACGATTGATGGGAGTACTTCGCTCTGGTGAACCCACTCCTTATTGATCTAGGGGTTAACGCGTTGGACATATTGGAAGGCATCTAAATAGCTTAATATAAACATTAGGGTTTTTGTTAGTATTATAACGATCATGATCCCATAATAAAGAGATTCCCAATTTTTCCTTGAATAAAATACTTCAAATCAATACTCGTCAATGGTTTGATTTCCAGGTAGTGGAGGAGTAACATCATTCTCGCTTAAAACCCACAGCCTTACAAGTTCTATAAACCCGTTGTTGACAAAATCTCCCCATGTCGGAAATAAAGAAGATTCGTATTTCATTTCGTGTTTCATAAACACGAGAATCTCATAATCGTTTGTAAATTTTAAATCTTGAGTCGTTACATATTTTATCTTGTTTAGGCATGGCATGGGTGACGTATCTAATACATACATTCATGCATGATTAATGTAATATGTAAACGTGCTTGGTTATGGCCTTTATCCTATGTGATCCTTTCAAGCTAATGAAAGGATCAAGGTCAATCTATGGTGAATAATATAAATACAATTACAATTACATGTCTTAATTCTTCTTGTCTCGATTGCTGCTTCTCCTCTTGGATCATTCCTTCTTGAAGTACATTACATAAAAACAACCTATACTAATGTACTTACATAAGAAAACTCGAGTTACATTCGAGGTAATATAGTTACAAGAATAATGAAAATGACATGCAAGTCGTATTTATAAAACCAAAACCATAAACTTTAATCTAAAGGCCATAACCAGCACCATGCTCAAGTAAAAAAATAAAGTACTTTGAGAAGAAAAAAATAATAAAATAAAGCGGGGGTCCGGGGCGGTAGCCCCCGGGGGGGGTTCGGGGGCGGTAGCCCCCGGGCGGGGTCCGGGGGCGGCAGACCCCGGCTGGGGTCGAGCTGAACCAGAAATCTCAATTTCGGAACAACAGATCATATATGAACCAGTCTCTACCTCTAATGTATCATATGCAGTTCCAGAAGCATGTATCATATACATACTGAACATACCCCGTTTCACGGATCATGTCAACACACCATCTGTCCAACAAATTAGATCACTATTTATAAACCAGACATCATGCATAACATACAAATCGCATACTGATCAGTCATGGAAAATTTATTACGTGCTCATATCATTATATGCATAAACATCACGTGAATATCCAGAAAGCTATACTTAATTAGCTCGATAATAAATCAACATAACAACATACATATTAAATCTATAAATCATATCACATACATACATGGCAGATCTAATTCATGCTTTAAATATTGAAAAACTATAAAACATGTAACCAAATTATCCCATTATACACATAGCTCTGATGCCATTGTTAGGGATTCGAGCATAAAAATGCAACGGAAAAATAAAATTTTTGAATCCCTACCGCAGGATCTATGTATAATGAACGGATAATTACGGAGAATAGATGTTTTACCTTAAGAAGATTTACGTTAATGGAAAGATGAAGGTCTTGAATGATCACCACTTAGCCCGTCGCAGGAACGATCTACGCCTTGAAGGTATCCACACAAATGATCGCCCGGAGGATGGGTGTGTACTAGCACGTTCTTTAGGCCGCCTTCTTGCTCTCTCTCTCTCTATCTCTCTTCAAGCTGCTAGAGTTTATATTTTATCAAATAAAACGTGTAACCCCAATTCTATTAGAAAGAGATATTATATAGGCAAGAGTTAATTGTCCTCCAACCTTAAACTGAATTTTAGAGTTATTATTATTATTAAATTCGAAATTCTAATTATTGTATTATTAAGTCTCACTTAATCATCCAATAACTTAATTTCAGATTTAATATTAAATTCGAATTTTCTATTTATTTAATTAAGTCACACTTAATTAATAACAAATAATTCGAATTACTTATATTTAATTTAAATCCGAATTTAAATTAAATAATCCTCCTATCATTCTTTGTGCGATCCTTTAGGTTATTATTACGTTGGAAACAATTTTAAATCTAATTTAAAATCATAAACAATGATCGACATCTAGTAATACAACATTGTTACCCAAGTAATAATAATTAAATCGGTGATCAATTAAACCTTTCGTGAATAATGTACAATGTAACATAATCCCCTTAGCCTTATATTATAGATCAAGCTCGAGGCATGCATTGTGTCATCCTCTGTTAACGTTCAATCCTTCTTTCCTTGATCAATGAGTAAACTATTAAACAAATCGGTATTTGAGCATGGCCATGCATTTTATAGTCTTACTCAATCAAGAGGCCAATAATATTACTCCTTTAATAAAGGAGGGCTAAATCCCATCTAGATCATTCATATTTCTCATACGATTCATAATGTACCCAATGTCTACTTTTATTATTACTCTGTCAAGGATAACTTTTAATAGTATCAAAGTATATTAATTCTCGTATAGAAGTATAATGATTTTAGGTCAAAGGACCAATACATCATTATCACTGTGAGATTAACTTATGACACTATAAACATGTAGTATCTCACAACGGGTCAATCCAGCACCATGTATTTAATACATGTGCCTGTGTTTTTTACTTTAGTATCACCATACCTATGATCAATGAGATGTGATCATCATCCAACAAACATACTAGTCTCAATATATTTATTATCGTCCCTTAACAATAATACTTGACTAGGGACCTTTAGGAATATCAATACTATTCTCATAATCTCAATTCTAAGTCACGTACTTAGAGATATAGATTTACATATCATATTCCAAGGACATTTATTAATCTAACATCTTATCGCAGAAAATAAAGATATAATAAATTACTAAATAATAATCCATATAATCATAATTAATAATCCAAATGTTTCATAATATAAACTTAATAGTGTTGTCTCTAGGGCACAAACACTAACAAAAAGATCATGAGAAAAATAGAAATTTAAAGAGGCATGCTCCTGACCTGGAAATAGGAGAGGTAGAAGAGAGAAATGGCTTAATAGACCATAATGAGGAAATTTAGACTCTTAAAAGTCTTGAGATGAGTGTTGTGAGAAGTAGTGAGACTACTTTAAAAGAATATAGGGAGCTAAGTAGTTTTTTTTCTATTCTTACAGGTGTTCAGAGTTTATCAGAAACAGATGCTAATGTTCATCCTGTAGTCCCTAAGTCACACACTGATGCACCAAGTGTTCATTCTAACATAATCCCTGTAGGTATAAATACCGATGTTATTCTCCGGTCCACTCAATCTACTATTCCATCTAAAATCCCTGTTACAGCTGATGCTGATGAGGCTCAACAATCCATTCCTACTCCAACCATATATTTTACATTTCATGTTGTTGCTGTAGAGGAAGTTGCACAACGGTCCACTCTAAATACTGATGTGCACATTCAAGTTTATCCTGACGGAGTTGAGGTTGTTGTTATAAATGGTGCTAATAATGAAATATCTGAAGCTATTAGCTCTCACACAGAGATTCTTAATGGTTATATTCTAAACTCTGATGCTGGAGATGAAGTGGCATAGAGGTTTCCTGTGCCAAATACTAAAGACTTAGCTCTTTCAGATGCTGATGATGATATTAATGTAGACAACATCAATATGGCTCTTGATTCAAATGAGGATTTGACAGATGCTCCATATCCTGAAGATATTACTAAAGAAAAAAAATGAAAGGAGGAACATAGAGCATTCTTATACAACACCAAATGCTTTTAGAGTTGCTGAATGTGAGTCTAAATGGAAGGATTCATCATACACTATTCTCCAGAGATTGCTCATCACCATTTACAATCTGCTGAATCTCACATTCAAGATCCTTCTCTCCTAGCTCATCTAAAGTTTTCTACATTGATGATAGAGTCCATTCAAGCTTCTTAGATTATATCTCACATTCAAATTGACTCTCTCAAGGATGCATTTAATGAGGTGAAGTCTAAGAAAGCATTGGAAGTCATCAAAAAGCTCAAGCCCTTGACTGAAAGGTAGGATAGATCGGAGAAGAATCAGGAGAGGCTTGAATAGAAAATTGATGGTCTTCAATCTTCTTTGGATCTAATTGTCTCCTTCTTTGTAAATGATGATGTCAAAAAGAGGGAGAAAATGATTAAATCTAAATGTTCATCTCAATTAACTCTTTTAGAGGATAATAACGAAGCTGGTGAATGAGGAAATAAGGGAGGAAAAGCACTTGGCAGGTATAAGGGTGGAGATAAAATTGGACCTCGTGGTGTTTCTAATAAGCCTACTAACCAAAGTAGTGGAAGAAGTGGAGGAAGAGGTAAAGAAAAACAGCAAGTCACTAGGACTATGTAAACTAGAGAATTGACTACAACAACTATGACAACTATTGAAAGACAAATGCTGACATTCACATGTGCTGATGATGACCAGGCTAAAAGGGTGATGGAAGCTGGTGTTGAAGGTAAAAGGAAGAAATACAACTCTGTATTATAATGATCCTAAGCTACAGACTTTTGACACTGAAGTGGCTAGAAGAATATTTGCAAAGGAAAATCATGGACTTGATCTAGAGCAAGTCAGGATAATGGAAGAAGACTTTGCCTCGTTAAAATCTCAAACAACAAATACTGATATTGTACCAAAAAGTGAAGATGTACCAAGAAGGCAAAAGACTCAAAGGCCCAAGGAACAAGCCTTGAAGATCAAGGATATCAGCTCAAATACAAATTCTGAAAAACCAATCACTAGGTCCGAAGCTATCTTAATGCTGACAAAATTTATAAGGGGAAGGAGAAGGTAGGTGAAGCATCAGTAGCTAAAAAATAACAAATACTGATAGATTTAATCTATTCAGTCAAGCTAAGTCATGATGACGCTGATGAAAATTTGATTTTGGAGAAAGAAGCCATTCCGATTGATAAGAACAGTAAAGTGATTCCTGATCTGACCGGGCTGAAAAGCTGAAAATCACTTCAACCACTGATTCTTCTCAAGTTGAAGAAGCACATACCGAAATCCAACTAGTCTCAACAATTGAAACTACTCATGTTGAAGAAATTGATGATCAAGAGTAAAAAGCAGATAATCTAATTCCTGATAATAAAGAACTAAATTTTGATGGAGATAAAAATGGTTCCAAAGCTCCTGCAAGTCATGATCATTCTAATCTTACACTTGCTGATAAGATGAAATTGCTTTGGAGTAGCAAAACACCAGCTCCTAAAAAAGATTCTTCAAAAATAAACAAGAAAATCTAAAGTGGTAGTTCTCAAGCTAGAGTAGCTAGTAAAACAGGTGGTCTAGGTCTTGCGAATGCTCATACTTATCAAGGAGATGCTCTTATACTCAGGGAGAAGAGTAATCTCACAGGAATTGGAGAAATTGTGGAGCTTAAAGATCTTGAAAAAGATTATTTCTGTTCAAGTTATGCTTGACATGATTGATTCAAACAAGATAAAATAAAAGATGATTTACTTGCTTGAATCAGGCAAGAGGTTGAGGATTTTGGAAGAATAAATGCTGAAAAACCATGACAAGAATTAGAGTATCTTATTTTCTACTCAAAGTAAAAAACTCTACTTCTCCAAAATGATCAGAATTCTTGAAGAATTTGGTGTACTAAAAACCAGAGAAGTGTTCCAAATAAATCACAGTAAATTCCTAAGTATATACTTCAAGATGATATTGTTGCTAATATGCCTAAAGGGGGAGCTCAGATGGTTGTTTCTCTTGGAGTGAAAGTTCTCACTTTTAACCCTAATGGTATGAAGATTGGGTTCATTGAATTAAATAATCTATCCATGTGCATATCCAAGATTAATTATCTTAGGGTAGCTATCTATCAAAATGATAAATCTAATCAAGAGCTAAAGGATATAAGCAGAGTATGGAGATGTATTTGAATGTAGCTGAAGAAAATCTACTCAGAAAATTCTTTGATGAAGCTACAGGATATGTTATGTGACGCCCTCAATCTCGGGGTTAGGAAATGAGGACCCACACACCTTTATATCTAATAACTAAATAAGCATAAACCCCGATTAGCTACCAACAGGATCAAACAGGATAAAGTATGAGACAAGATTACAACTACCAATCATAAAATATAACTTACAACCCCAAAATAATTTTAAATATACATAGTCGATCCCGGCTTGGAACCGACAGATAACCCATTGTATCTTTAAAATTTTCCTTCTAAGCGCTTGCTCACTCAGAAATACCGCTACCTGCTCTGGAAACCGGAAGCCCTCAACACGATAGGGACCACCACGTATGCTCTTACGAGTAGTGCGCCTAAGCCTGACCATCTTCTTGCTTAACTTCCATGGTTAAATTAAAACAAAATATTTGAGTATAAAACTCAGCAAGTAACTATAAAGCAGTTCTATGATATGAAATCCACAATTTACTTTACCAAATCTCAGGGCATTCTACTTTATTTGTTCTAGGTGGCAGATTTCCATCTTTTGGGTTAAGGAAGGGTTATGAAGGAAAAATGTGGGGATTTCAAGGAACAAGGCTCGAAGCAGGGTGAAAGCCGACATTCATCACAAATCATTAAAGGATTAGAACAGATCTTTCAGAAAGGAAAACAACAATATTTCACTATATGAAACCAATTATATGATCAACAGATTAAAATCAGGGTTCACGAGCTTTAAGCTTCACAATATCACAATCAACTCTTTTCAAAGCAATATAAACCATTTTCATTTTCAAGAACCAATTACTGAACAGGATGTTTCAGTTCCATTTTAAATAATCAATATAGAACCCTTGATTGGATCACTTTATCTTTTCATTTCATTATAATACGGGTGATCAGCCCGTACTGACCTCCATCCGGTCTTTAAGGTACCAATCGGCATAGTTTCAGCCTTAAATTGGACTAGCCCCGCTAGCCTACCATGACTGGACTAGTCTCACTAGCCTCTTACGTCCCAATCCAATCCATCAGGAATTCGTTTGGAAAACCTTGAGTTGGAAAAAGTAGGTTTTTCTAAATTCATTTTATCATTACCAAGAATATGAAATCATTCAGACTCTTTCGAGTCAAAACTCATTCTTAAGTCAAATTTCAAGAAAACAAAGTTAAGGAAGTGATTCAAAGACAAGCAAGGAACAACTCTAAGGATTCTGAATCAGGGATAACAAGGTACTTAAATTAGAAGGATCAATATTTGTTTCAAGGATCAATAGGGTGATCAAGAAATAAGGTATCATTACAAAGGGTTCGTAAAGGTAGTTATAGGGTTTATAACAGTTCATGGCTTAACAAATAACTTGAACAGAAAAGACAGGTTACCAAAGGGTTGAATCAGTAAGCTTATCAATAACAGTTTATCAAGATCAAAGACAGGGTATCTCAAGTTATTAACAGGGGTTCATTATTTAATCAGTTCCATACTCTACATGGTATGAACAATAACCTCTCTATAACCATTTTCACAAGTAATGAGAGTTACTTGCCTGGATTCGCTATCATGAAGGTTGAACTACTGCCACCTAGTATACCCTTTCCTTTCCTAGCCTGAATGCCCTCACCCTCTGAATCTATAATAAAAACCAAAACCTTAATTAGTTTCTCAACTCTCGTTCCCGGAACGATCACTCATTACGATGGCTCGATTATACCCTTGACTCAAATATACGAGTATAGCTTATACACATAAGCACATAGCACATCACACATCATATACTTTATTCTTAACCATTACACCTTTATATAAACTCGACAATCGACTTATAAACATCCTTATCTCAACTCGAAGTCAAATCATACTTTATATTAGTACACATAGCTCTTTATACTTGAAATCCTTATACGAATAAACAAACGACAAAACTTATAATAATGACCCTAAAGTTATCTTTAAACCAACATGACAACCATAGATAACACAAATCAATCATTCCCTTTCTTTTATACTTTAATTCGAACCAAACATAGCAGATTAGGCAAAAAAAAAAAATCTCACATACAATCCCTAATTAATGTTCATGATCCATTCAAGCACTCATATTAGAATTTGACCTTTCTAAATGCTATAATCCATTCAGCCTTAACCACAAATCATAATTCGACAACCAAACAATGACATGCATAATCAATTCCTCTTTTAAATCAACATGCAATCTCATTTCTTCCTAGTTAAACTTAGATTCTACCAAGATCAAGTCACAAAATCAATTTTCCCTTTTATTAGTACAATGTCGAACCAAAATCTTCAACATGCAATCCTCAATTTTGATTTTTCAAGCATCCAATCAACTAAACAAGTCCAAATACCTTTAAAACAATCATAAAAATCATTTTTATCAATCAACATACTTAAATCTCAAAAGAAACACAAACCCTTATTCAAAATTTTCAACAATCAAGACATGCATGCAACCATTTAAGTAATTTATCTACCAAACACTCTAATTATCCAATAATTTCCAAGGATAAACATCGACAAATCATTTCCATTACTAAAAATCATTTTGATCTTCTAAAAATCAAGATTCCATTAGGGTTTTTCAAGAAATAACACATGCAAACATTTTTCTCAATCCTTAAATCATTAATCATTCTAATCCATCATCGTCATCCTAGAATAAACATCCACAACCATTTAAATCAACAATAATCAACTCATTAACTTTTAGAAATCAAAAACCCATTTGGGTTTTAAACAAATCACTACATGCAATCACCAAAGATAAGATTTATGAATGCCAGAGCTCAGTTATAGCATCATCACTCACCACCGGTTCACCAGAGTTCATCACCGGTGGCGGTGGCTTCACGATGGTGCCCTCATTCGAGGGTGTCCAACCATGAAACCCCCGTTTTTCCATTAATTCCTCAAAACAACTAACATGCACATCTCATATACCATTCATTTGCAAAGAATCATGCTTAAACAAGATGATATCAACAAGAACAAGAAGAACCGAGAAGCTCTCGGGTAAACACACACACATCGAGCATACACATCTACATGCAAGTGAATATACACACATGCACAATCTTCGACTTACATATATGTGTTTATCAAGAGAGTTTGGGAAGAATTAGTGAGATTTATCAAAGGAACAAGAGGTATACCGAGAGAGATAAGAGAACCGAGAGAGAGAGAGAGAGAGAGTAACCGAGAGAGAGAGTGAGGAGGAAAGAGAGAAAGAGAGAAAAGTGTTCACGGGAGAAAGAAAGAAAAGGAATGGGGAGAAATGAGTTTATAAATGATAAGGACAAGGGCAATTTAGTAATTTACTAATTCCCTTTTTAAATTGATTTTGCTTTCTTTTTTTACTCTCATAGAATATTGGTGGAATAATAAATATATATCTCTCATAAAGTTGAAAATTATAGCGATTGACAATTTTAAAACGTAGATCTCGAAATTAGATTTCCAACCATTACTCACAATAGACTTTTGAGCGTACAGTTGATTTTATACGATTTTTACAAGTTTGTGCTAATAATAGCATTTTATCACATAAAAATCATTTTAAAAACAACGATCATGAAATAAATCCGTCTATCATTTTTAGAAAGTCTCTAGGACTATTATGACGATAACAGAACAAAGCTCATGCCTTTATCTTACTCAGATAATTTTATAAAAATGCGCGAAGGTTAAATAAACCTTATTTAAATCAAATAATTCCCTTAAATTCATATAAATGTCAACAGATCACGTAGTCATGCACACAGACAAGCAATCACACACATACGAACACATCACAACTCATGTTCGATCAGAAAATTTGTCCTTCTTTAATCTTTATTCTTTTCTATGTGTACCGGGTCACGTTCAGCCTGACGGCCCGACGTTCAGCGTTTCAATTACGCTTCTCATTATCGACCGACACATCACTAGGACGCAATATTTTACTTAAATATTTCATTTCACATAATAACACATAGTTCACATTTTAAATATCTTAACCCCTTTTTAGGACGGGTTCCGTTCTACCTGACGGCCCGACAACACAGCTTAACTCCTAAGCTGACTCTTTAAATTGGAACGCTTCTACTTACACTCCTAGATTCTAATATACAGTAAAGACAATTAATCAACACTTGATAATATAATTATAATCACTTCACATAAATCTTACTTTATTCACTTACTTACGTCGCAAAATTCTCAGTCATCACATGTTAAGATCAAGAATGAGGGGTAAAGTCTGATACACTGATTGTATTATGTGTATTTTTATATTTCTGCATTTAGATAGTAGTTTTTGACAGTATTAGTATTTATCAAAACACTACATATGATAGAAGATATTAAAGTTTGGCAAAAGGATGATGTCATCAATATATATAATCAGCATTTGTTATCAGCATCTAGCCATATGAGTATTTGTCAAGCTGGAAATGAAGAGATGATTAACACTGTCACATATAGATAAGATTTACAGAGAGATGTCAGTGTGGGACTTTAGTAATTGTAGCAATTAATAGTAGGATATACAGTGTATTTTTATGTCTATCACATCTTAAATTTATTGTCTAACAATGCAGTATATATGCACACATTAGGTTTACACTATATGTGTGGCATATCATTATTATCCTTTGTGTAATCTAGCAGCTCTCAAGAATATATGTTCATTCATAGAGAGAGTTCTCTAACAGTTTTTATTATCAATACAAAATTGTTCTTAGATTTACTATATCTTTAATCGTTTTGATTGTTTATACTGTATTCACCCCCCTCTACTGTATACTTAAAGACCTAACATCCTGAGGTTAATTGTTCACTGCACGGTGGGAAGAAAATTATTGAAATTGTTATACTGATATTAATTTCTTCTTGATGCTAACTGGTGGATGATCTTGTTGTCTTTCTGGTTTGTCCCTTAATATCTGCTGACTTGGAGCTGCGTGTTCACTTTTCGGATGTCAATTATTTACTACAAAGTGCACATGGCCAATATAATTCTTAAATTCCTATGTACAAAATCTGACCGGTAAAACCAATCTTGTAAACAAAAATCATATTGCAGTTTCGCAATAAGCCAATAACCATTTAGCTTCAAAGCGACATAACAAAATTGGCCAGCAAGAGAACACATAGAAGCATGAGTTTGAAACAATTTATTAAAACCAACTATGGAATTTCAAAGTTCAAACATATAACTTTACTGAGAAAAAACTGATCAATATAATATTTTTTCTTCAAATACCAATGTGAATAATAAAATACCAAGGGGAATAATAAAAAAACACGACAAGTTCAGAGAAAATATAGTTCCTAGAATAAGCATGGGTGTCCCAAATTGTTTAATTGTGAACTTGTGATCATGTGATGCCCCTAAAGTGTGAATAAGAAAACTAATTTTGCATCTTCCTCATCTGCATCTAGAAAATTGTGTAATAATTGCAACTCTGTCGCACACCTTACACATACATGCACTAAAGTTAAAGTAGAATATGCTGCATCTTCTAGTATGTCTACCATGCCTAACATGCCTAGTTTTCATGCGCCCTGTGGCGTAGTTGGTTGTATTTCATGTGCTTTTGTTACCATATCTGAGTATTTTAAAGCTTTTCATGCAACTTCTAGCACTTGCACTAACACTAAGACAAGCATGAGTAATGAGCACACACAGGTAAAGTCTGTAGTACCTCATGCCTATAAGTCTGACAATAATATTGAGACTAGCACTGAGAATAAAACAGTCAAAGTGAAAGCTAAGCATGTTAAGAACTATAATTCATGTGCCCAAATACAGATACGCGCTTTGATACTAAATAACACATACATACCAGTATGTTTATATCCATGATTACTATTACCTGAACTCTACCTTCCTTTATAAATTAGTGACATCCTGGGGAATGACCCTGAAAACCTGATCTTCCATCATCATAACAATAAAAAGTTAGAGGTTTAGTAATGAAATAAACTAGGTTTCCTGGACACACATGTTCAAGTAACAACAATAAATAAATTAAAAAAATCAAACTATGAATATACGGAGTAAGAAACCCAAATTCAATATCTTATAAACTCCAACCCCAAGAAAGTTTTAGATCTGTTGAGGAAAGTAAAGTTTGAAAGAAAAATATTGAAAATAATTTTGAAATTGCAAAGGAGCAGATGAACTTACTATTTTCCTAATTAAAGATGGTACCTAACTTCAGTCCCCATCCAAAATAACAGTAAACAAACTATATTTTGAATGAAAATAAATTTCAATTATCGTTAAACTATAATTTTGTTGTACAACAAAAACAATAATTTGTGAGTGTGAGAAAAAGACCCTAGAGATAGATGGTGAAGATATTAGGGTGAGAGAGATGGAACATTAAAAGACGGTGGTGTTCATGTAAAAGAGGCTGAAAAAGTAAGCTAGAGAGATGAGCGCTAGGGTTGTACTTTAAACAGGAACCCGCAGAATGAAAATTTCAGAAGCGGAGATTCTAAATTTTTCAAGAAGGGGGAAATATGGTGAAAAACAAAATTTAAGTATATTATAATATTATTACATAATTGTTTTCAAAATAACAATATACTAGGTTTAATAATTTTTTATTAATAATAATAATAAGATTATTATTATTATTAAGCTTATTAATATTATTATTAATATTATTATTAATAGTATTATTATTATTATTATTATACAAAACTCTTAAAAATATATTTTATAACCATTCGATTGGAGCGTCAAAAAATCATTTCAAAAACTTGCGTTGTTAAGAAAGACAAATCTCGTTTTAAGAAATAGTTGTCATCTAAAATGAATTTAAATTTTTTTAATAACCGAGAATAAATCTCGTTTACTGAGTACTTTATTAGAATTTTCTATTATAGTCATATTAGATTTTTCATATGACAACGTTTTTTTGACATAAAATTGTTGTATAAGCATACACACTATTTTTTAATCTAACGGCTGATATATAATCTTATTTCAATGAAGGGATCTCATTTTCCACGTCAGTAATCCAATTAAAAATTTTCCCACCTATCACGTGGTGCCACCTCATTCTATGGTACCCATTGAAATTCTAAAAGAATTATTTCAGATAACGATTTTTATCCCATTATTTAATGTTTCCTAAAACAATATTTTCAAAAAAAGTTGTTGAACTACACAATTTAATGTCTACAATCGTTTTCTCAAGTCATTATAAGTTACAATATTTATAACGGGTTTTAAGAGTTGTAATTAAAGATTGGAAACAACAGTGCACTTTAAGAACTATTATTTGACTTGATGATGAGATACCACATATATAATTGTTCAACCCTTTCAAAAAATAATTGTCTAAAATACATAATATATTGTCTAAAATCGTTGTCTCAAGTCACTGTAAGTTACCATAGTAACAACGCTTTGTAATTGTTGTGTAAAAGATTCAAAACAACAGTGCCCTTAAAAAACTGTTTTTTGATTTGATGAGAGAATACAACATTGACAATAGTTTGAAAAAAGATGGATAATGGTTTTCTGTTCTGGAGCTCACACAACAGTTTTTTGTGCAAAATGAATTCACCGTTGTATAATTTTTTAGGACCATAAATTTTTCTTTCGACCGTTGTATGACCATGTTTTTCTTGTAGTGGTAGTATATATATATGGGGGTGGATGATTTTGTAACAAATATAAGTTTTTGAGTTTCTTTTGTGTTAATGACTTATGATATTTGTTTAATGTTATAATTATACAATTTTTATTCTAGATTTTAACAATTTGATTTTCGTTTGATGTAGGTTGTGCCGGTTTACCAAAATTATAAGTGGACATCAAGCGGTAAAATCTTAATACTTTAAAACTTAGGCTACTTATATGTTATGGTTTGTTATTTTAAAGTATTTTAACTTAGTATATATTTTAGGCAATAATGATGGCTCAACAAAACGGCGACAACGAAGGCTTGGAAGGAGACAGTGGCTAATAGTTTGGTTGCTTTTAAGTATGGTTTGGTTGTGTGTTAAACATACAGTTGTTCATGTATTTGGTTGGAATATACATTTAATTTTGTTGTATTCGAATTATGCTATGGCTGTTTAAAAATCTATTAGTTATTATATTTGGATTGTTCTTTGTGATTGTAGATTTTTTGTAAATTGTTAGTTTGGATTGTAATGTGCTTGAAACTGGTATTGTACGTAGAGTCACTTAGAACTATGATTATAATGTTATTACGTACAGGGAGTACCCACTGCTAAGCCTAATTAGTAAAATAAATCACATCAATACTGACCCACTATAACAAGTAACGACTAAAAGTAACAATTTATGATTAACCTATATCGACCAGATTCATACAATACCGACCACATTCATAAGACAAACGACTGTCTTCTTCCAAACCGGTTGGTATATGTTGGTTCTTATCGGGGTTTATCCAAAAAAGTCTCTGGACAGATAATGACCAATTCGATTGCTTATAATACCAACCAACTATATGGATCAATAATCGGTCGTAATAATAAAAAAATGACTGAAATGCGGTCAGAATACCCGGTTGGAGTTAGCGTGCTAAATTGAGGTGTAAGGTCACGTGTCAGGTCAGGTGGTAGGCCACACCACGTCACATGGGCCCTCACGTGACATGCATGAGTGACTACTCCGGGTCAAAAAGTAAATAATGATAAGGAATAATCCGACCATCTTAATCCGACCGTTATTCAAGAATACCGACCAAATTTGATTTTATAACAACCGATTTGACGACTGATTCGACAATCGGTAAAAATCATGTTTCTTTCATATATATATAACATTAGGTATCAATATATTTTACACTTTATCCAAAAGTGCATACTTACGATAACCTAACACATTTTACCTAACGTAAAATTAGTAGAAATCAAGAATAAATTCTTCGAATTAGACTTGAATTGAAGAACCAGTAAGCCCAATATATGTTTATATCTTTCACTTTTTGAGGCAGTTAAATTCGGTACTCGATCGGTCCACATACAGTCACGCGGACATACACCCCGAACACATAAATAATCGATTTATTTTCTACTTTTGGTTCTTAATGGTGGGCAAAGATTAATGGTAAACTTTACCATTGCATGTTCTAAAACGCGTATACATTCCTATAACTTGACAAACATATATTTTGGCACCCCAAAGATTCTTGCACATCCCACAAATGCAACAACACTGCATCAATAATACTACTCATTCGTATATATCAATCGATTTTGTTTTCATAAAAGTGACAAAATTTCAGAGTTTCGTATTCAACTAAAGGTACTTTGGCTTGCACTCGTAAACAGGCTGTGTATAATCACAAATAGGTGGATATTGATGACCACATAGAATATTAAATTATTGGTGTTGAAGTAAACAGATCATGTGAAGGAGAGGTAAAGACAACAAGAGGGGTTAGGTTGAAAGAGAGGAGGAGGTGTTAGGTATTGATTTTTATATGTACATATTTGTATATAATGAAATTAGTCGTCTATAGTAGATGTGGTACAAAGTTACTAATTTATGCATTTTTTCCCTAATTAACTACACGGTGACACACTTACACCCACGTATATCTGTCCAACTCCGGACCTTCTTTAGGGACGAGAGCTTAACTTTCCCGATCGACTTATTTTCTCTATTTTTTATTTGTTACATATTTCAATATATTTTAAGGGGTTAGTTAGAATTATCATTTATAAAAATTTTTTATAAATAAAAATAAATTATTTATATTTTAATTCATAAAAATAAAATTTTTAAAATTATATTTCTAAATAAGGGGTTAAAGCATATTAATATTTGCAATAGTTAAAGTGAAAAAAAAACAGAGGATAAAATAGTTTTATCAGGCTCGAACAATATTTGGTAATTGCAATTAGGTTTACGAAATGCCGAAAAATATCAAATCACATATTTCAAAACATCAGCATGACCGTACATGGATTGGTAGGTAGGGTTTCTGGCCTTCCATTACTCTGAGCTAGATTGCTTATTTTCTTTGGTCCCAACAACGCTCCCACAGTCCCACTTACCTCAAACATATCAGGGTTATTTCACCAAGACCATTTAAACCTACAACATATATCTTTTTTTTATTTAAAGAATATCAAATTTAAGGTCAAGACAGGATTATTCCCTCTGCCTCATTAAATTTTCTACATCAATTTTTTGCATGGTTTTAAATACTCATTTAAAGTATAGCTACATTATATATTTTTTAATTTTTTTATGTATAAATGTTTTATGTTTAAACTTTTACTCAAAAAAAATTAAAAAAATATTACGAAACTATATTTTATAGAGGTTTCTAAATACATGCAAATAGTAACAGTAGTGAAATCAACGGGATGGAGGGAGTACACTATTAACGGTAAATTAATATAAAAATAAATTACTACAGTTTCAACAAATAAATTTATACTAAGACCATTTAAACCTACAACATATTTTCCTTTCCGAAAAAAAAATACAATATATATCTTTTTTATTACAAAATATCATATTTAAGTTCAAGAGACGGATATGTAAGAATTATACTATTTGGCTGTAAATTAATATAAAAATTGGATTATACATAAAATAAATCACTCCATTTATTACAGAAAAATTTATACTAAGAATTATCTTTTGTACTTCCACAGTAATTTTATTATTAAAAGCGCAAAAATAATAAAAAGTTCTGGGATATAAAAGATGAATTATTTAAATACTACAAGTGATGTAATTCATAAAAAATAATCTTAAAAGTCACAACATATTTAGTGTAAATTTAATTAACTCACACCGAAATAGTGTTATTTTAAAAGCTGACTAATAATTTATTTCCAACCCATCCTAAAAGATTTAGATTGAAAAGGTCTAATAAAAATCAGAAGAAAATAATGTTAACGCCAGTGTATAAACAAATAAATACTATATATAACCCCTGTTACATCAACAGTGGTTTATCACTCTTTATAATTTTAATATATTATCGCTGAGATTCAAATGTTACACTCTTTATATATAATTATTATTTTTAGATGATAAATTGATTGAATGAAGCGAATATTATCAAAAAATTTGAATATTTCTGATAACTCCTGGTGGCGGGGCTGCTCCTTCGACGCCGTCCTGGATCCTTCGCCGCTGTAGAGGTGTAGCTGTGGTTGGGTTCCTATAAAACAACACCGGAACGGGGGTTGGAGTCCCGTGGCGCCTCCGGCGTGAGAGTAAGAACTAGCTTTTTGGGAAGATGAGGATGAATATAAATGTAAAGTGGCTGTGTGTGTATATGAGTGTGAAAGAATGATTAACCCCAAAACCTCACCTTCTTGGGCTATTTATAGCCCAAGGATAGGGTTTTAGGGTTGGTACCTTTGAATCGTAGCCATTGGTTCTGGGAGCGGAGGACACCTGGCGGGAGTGGATGCTTTACATGTGTCAGTGCGGGACTGGCCGAGGAATGTTTTGAGGATCCTCCGACACGTGCCTTGATTATTCCCATGATTGATGCGTGACAGTTACTCCCATCATGTGCTCGGGTCAGCGTCTCACGTGCTGGGATTACTCAAGGTTGGGGTCGCGGGACTGGACTAGTCAGGACTGTAGTGTTAGGACTAGACTGAGTTGGGAGGCCAGGACTAGTCCTCCCAGGAGCTGTATGGAGTTAGGAGTCTAGGACTAGTCCTTCCAGGAGCTGTATGTAGTTGGGAGCCTAGGAGTAGTCCTCCTAGGAGTTATGTGGAGTTAGGAGCCTAGGAGTAGCCCTCCCAGGAGCTATATGGACTATCATGTGCCCCCCACCCCCTTATGCAAATTTTCTGGATGGGGGAGTGAATTTAGGTATGTTTGTAGAACATGAGCTTTTGATTGTTTTGTTAAAAGAACTTGAGCTTTTCTTGCCCCCCAGTCCGGAGTTCGTTGAGTTCAGCGAATCAGGACTAAGGTGGTTGTCTTTAGCAGGAGTTAAGCTTTTCTTGCCCCCAAGTCTGGAGTTCGTTGAGTTCAGCGAATCAGGACTTAGGTGGTTGTCTTTAGCAGGAGTTGAGTTTTTCTTACCCCCAGTCCGGAGTGCGTTGAGTTCGGCGAATCAGGACTAATGTGGTTGTCTTTAGCAGGATTTAAGCTTTTCTTGCCCCCAAGTCCGGAGTTCGTTGAGTTCAGCGAATCAGGACTAAGGTGGTTGTCTTTGGCAGGAGTTGAGTTTTTCTTGCCCCCAGTCCGGAGTTCGTTGAGTTCAGCGAATCAGGACTAAGGTGGTTGTCTTTGGCAGGAGTTGAGTTTTTCTTGCCCCCAGTCCGGAGTGCGTTGAGTTCAGCGAATCAGGACTAAGGTGGTTGTCTTTGGCAGGAGTTGAGTTTTTCTTGGCCCCAGTCTGGAGTGCGTTGAGTTCAGCGAATTAGGACTAAGGTGGTTTTCCTTAGCAGGAGTTGATCTTTTCTTGCCCCCAGTCCGGAGTTCGTTGAGTTCAGCGAATCAGGACTAAGGTGGTTGTCTTTGGCAGGAGTTGAGTTTTTCTTGCCCCCAGTCCGGAGTGCGTTGAGTTCAGCGAATCAGGACTAAGGTGGTTGTCTTTGGCAGGAGTTGAGTTTTTCTTGGCCCCAGTCCGGAGTGCGTTGAGTTCGGCGAATCAGGACTAATGTGGTTGTCTTTAGCAGGATTTAAGCTTTTCTTGCCCCCAAGTCCGGAGTTCGTTGAGTTCAGCGAATCAGGACTAAGGTGGTTGTCTTTGGCAGGAGTTGAGTTTTTTTTGCCCCCTAGTCCGGAGTGCGTTGAGTGAGAGGATTCCGGACTTGGAAGTTGAAACGGTTTTGGGGTTTTCCCCCCAATTATTTGAATTATTACAGCTGTAAGGGTATGGAGAGACGTGCTGTAATAATTACTCTTTAATAATTACTGCTTATGATGGGTGGCTGGGATCGTGCCACGTGGCGTGGATGTCGGATTTTTCACTGCCTCTATAAAAAGAGGGGCTGCCCTCTTTCTTTAGTTTTTACTTTTCTTCATCTTCTCTTCTCAATTTTCTCTCTTTTCTCTGAATTTTTTCCGTCGTGATTTCTTGCTGGTGCGCCGCCGTTGTCCGGTCTTCCCCAATTTCTCCGTAATCTCTTCATTTGTAAGTTTCTTACTCTTCTTTTCTTTATTTTAGTTTGCTGTTCGATTGGGTTTTTTTTTCTGCTATAGTTTTTGTATGATGTTGTGTTTAGTTCTTGTTTTGATTGTCTTGTATATCTGTATATATGTGTGTGTATATATATGTTTTTGTCTATATTTTGGTGTTTGATCCTGTAATGATAGTGTTTCTGGAATTAGGGTTTTCTGTTAGAGTCCGGACTTGGGTACTTAGTCCGGACTAATAAGCTAGGTTTTGCGTTTGTAATTGGTTGTTGTTTTTGGGTTGTTTATATAACAGGCTAGGGTTGTTTGTTTGGGTTCGGGGGTTTCCAGTCTGGAGAGGACGTTTAGTTTTATATATTGGTTGGGTCTCCGGACTGACTGATTTTGACTTGTAATAAAATTGAATCATAGGGTAGTCCGGACCATGTAGCTTCAAAGATAAATAAACTGTAGGAGTTTTAGACTAACCTTTGTAATTTGTTTTTAGGTTTATGGTCCGGACTAAAGCTCTTGCCAAGGCCTTCATAACTTGTTATCCGGGGCCATCTAGTTCGGATTCTGAGTCTTCTGCTCATTCTGAACGGGTTGAGATGGGGAAGAGGGCTTCCACTTCGGATTCTGAGGCAATAACGAAGCTTACAGTTGCTAAAATATCTTCATGGAAGGTACCCTGTAGTCCGGAGGGTTTGTGGGTGGAGAATCTTGGTTATTTTGTTACTAAGAGTGAGGAGATAGAAAATAGTTTTTATTTTAGGAGCATTAGGTCCGGATATGCTAGGCAGGAGAATGCTGGCCCGGGGCCCTATGATAGGGAAGCTTTTGATAGGAAGTTTGCTAACAGCATAGTGGCTAAGGAGCCCTATGAGTTGAAGGATGAGTATTCTGGGCTAGATAATGAAGCCCAGGATTCGGCGGTCCGGGCTGCTTTTCAGTTGGATCGGCGGATTGAGTGGAGGTGGCCGACTCCGGACGAGAGGGCTCATCATAGGCCGGCTGATGGCTTCATTCCCGTGTGGTTGGAGCATCTCCGGTCTGGATGGAATCCGCACTGGCATTTGTTTCTAAAATATTTGTGCAAATATGTGTACAAGATCTCTCCAATGCAGATAACGCCTAATGGAATAAAGTGGATGACTTGGTTCATTGCCACTTGCAATCAATTTAAAGTTCAGCCCACGTTCAAGCTGTGGCATCATATCTTTCATTTAGTCCGGTCTAGCCAGTTTCCGTTATACGAGCTTCGGTTCCGAGCTCCGGAGTGTGGATACGGTGGCTCTTATAGGCCCGTTATTCAGCAATCTTCGCTGAAGTTTTGGAATGGGGAATTGATCATGCTCCGGGGTTTGGACTTGCACTATTTACCCCATATAGCTTCGGAAGGAGTCCGGACTCGCTTCCGCAGGGATGTGCTCCGGGGTGACGCTCTCCGGTTAATTTTTGCATTTTGTGAATGTCTGGGTTTCCAGATGACCCGAGACACCTTTATGAATCATAGAACTCTGCATAGGCTGGGCTGTAAGTAGTTTTCTTTCTTGTCCGGACCTTTTAAATGTTTCTTATCTGCTCCCCTTCTTGTTTGCTTCTTGTTTTTGACTTGTGTTTTTTGTTTGTTTCCTACAGGTTTACCACATTATAATCCGGACATGTCGTCCTCCGCTTACAGTGATGCTCTAAAAGGTTTGGGCAAGGCTTTCAAGTTGCCAAAGAAGAATGCTGCTGGTGGCTCCGGATCGAACGCCTCGGCCGAGGAGGGATCGCAGAGCAATGCCATCCCCAATCCGGAGCCTGAAGTTCATGTGAACCAATCCACTCCGGAGCATAATGTTGAGTTGGATATGGGTAATGAGTTTGACAATCTTGAGGATCTAGGTCCTATTGGGGAGGTTCCGGGTGCTGATTCTGGGCGGAGGAGGAAGAGGCTCCGGACTCTTGGGTCAAAACCTCCTAGGGCTGAAAACTATGAAGCTGGCTCTGGGTCCGGGGATGGCAAAGGGAAAGCAGTTGATGTGGATAGTCCGGATGAAGATGGTCCGGGGCTGGAGGAGAAGGTGGCTCGCTTCATGGCTGGGATTCCGACTCAACCTCAGTGGAGTAAGATGAATGAGTCCGGATTTGATGCCACAATGAACGAGTGTTCCCGGCTCTGGGGTCAGGTATTTTCTTTCCGTTCTTGTTTTTTGCCTTGGTTTGCCTTAGAATATTTTTCTGAGTTTTTCCATTTTTTGCAGCTTGGCGGGTATATGGCCGGATCAGCTTCTCTGGCCTACAATGAACTTAAAATCTCCCGGAGTACCATTGCTGGTAAGGACTCGGAGATTAGTCAGCTCCGGGACCAGATAATTGTGAAAGACAATTCCCTCTCCGGACTGAATAAGCACCTGAATGAGGTAACAATCCGGGCGGAAAATGCTGAAAAGGAGGCTTCCGAATTAAAGTCAGAGTTAGCTGAGCTCCGGAAGCAGATGTCCGCTGTGCGTCCGGAGTCTGAAGTTGTTGCTGAATTTAAAAGGTCTGAGGAGTACGATAGAGCCCTTGCCAATGCTGGTGCTCCGGAGATAGCTCGGTGCTGGTTGATTGCTGAAAAGCATATCAAGATGAATCCGGAGGCTGATTGGGATAGTTTCGTCTCTGAGTTTATCAAAGCCAAGGAAGATATTGAGCTTGGACTAGGTGAACCGGAGCCGTTCGATGGCCCTTGTCCCAGTTTCCTGCCTCCTAATGCTCCGGAGTCCTGATCTATATTTGATTTGTAAAATTGCTACTGATTTAAGACTTGATAATATTTGGTTCTTGTAATATTTTTTTTACTTTGTTCCGGGCTCGTTTGAGGCCGGTGAATTTGTAATGAATGCTTTCCTTGCTGTTGTTTTAGTCTGTTTCTGTAGTTTGTTTTTGCCTTAGAATATTTTTCCCAGTATAATTTTGCTGGTTAGTCCTGACTAATCCTTTTGTCCGGACTAGTGGCTGCTTTTAGTTAGAAAATTGGTTCTAAGTAAAAGTTGATTGCTCTAGTCCTTATTTATAGCATGTCCGGACTAGTGGTTGCTTTAAGATAGAAAATTAATTCTAAGTAAAAGTTGGTTGCTCTAGTCCTGACTGATAGGTTGTCCGGACTAGTGGATGCTTTTAGTTAGAAAATTAATTCTAAGTAAAAGTTGGATGCTCTAGTCCTGACTAATGGCTTGTCCGGACTAGTGGTTGCTTTTAGTTAGAAAATTAATTCTAAGTAAAAGTTGGTTGCTCTAGTCCTGACCGATAGGTTGTCCGGACTAGTGGATGCTTTTAGTTAGAAAATTAATTATAAGTAAAAGTTGGATGCTCTAGTCCTGACTAATAGCTTGTCCGGACTAGTGGTTGCTTTTAGTTAGAAAATTAATTCTAAGTAAAAGTTGGTTGCTCTAGTCCTGACTGATAGGTTGTCCGGACTAGTGGATGCTTTTAGTTAGAAAATTAATTCTAAGTAAAAGTTGGATGCTCTAGTCCTGACTAATGGCTTGTCCGGACTAGTGGTTGCTTTTAGTTAGAAAATTAATTCTAAGTAAAATTTGGTTGCTCTAGTCCTGACTAATGGCTCGTCCGGACTAGTGGTGGATTTCTAAAAATATGCAAGTTAAAGAGAAAGCTTTTCATTGATCATTCATACAATATAGAATGAGAAACATTTTGGTTGGTTGCCAATATTGTCTACAAGTGTTTTGGTTACTTTGTTTGCTTTACTACTGATAGAATTTCCTTAGCCTTAGTCCATGCCAAGTGTTTGGGACTTCTGAGGCATCCATGTTCAAGAGCTTGTAGGTTCCTGGCCTGAGGACTTCTTTGATCTTGTATGGTCCTTCCCATTTGGGCATTAACTTTCCGGTGTTTGTGGGGTCTGATGCTTCAGTGTCTCGAAGGACTAGGTCTCCAACTTGGAAGTTTTTGACTCTTGACTTCTTACTGAAATGCTCTCTTATTTTCTCCTTGTATTTCTCCATTCTTTCCACAGCTTGGTCCCGGACCTCATCAATTAGTTCCATGTTTGTTTTGAGTCCTTCTTCATTTGCTTCTTCTTCGAAGTGTATTGCTCTGTGGGAAGGAGAGCCCACTTCAATGGGCAGCATTGCTTCTGTTCCATAAGCTAGTTTAAATGGAGTTTCTCCCGTGCTTGTCCTTGGGCTTGTCCTGTAGGACCAAAGTACGCTTTGTAGTTCTTCTAGCCACTTGCTTTTGCTTTCTTTGAGTCTTTTCTCGATACCTCGGAGTAGGATTCTGTTGGTTACTTCTACTTGGCCATTTCCTTGGGGATATGCCACTGATGATTTTTTGTGCTTGATCCCGCGCTCTTGGAGGTAAGACTCGAACTTTGATCCGATGAATTGGGGCCCATTGTCTGATACTAGGACTCGTGGTATCCCGAATCTCATCAAAATATTGTCCATAAACTTTATGCAGTCTTGCTGATTGATTGTCCTCATTGCTTTTGCTTCAACCCATTTTGTCATGTAATCAATAGTGACTAGTAGGTACCTGAGGTCTCCTTTTGCTCGAGGGAAGGGTCCCATGATATCAATACCCCAAACAGCGAAGGGGATAGGTGACAGGACTGAGGATGGTAGGACTGGGCTTATCCGGGACACATTGCTGAAGAGCTGGCATTCCTTGCACTTCTTGACGAATTTTATTGCATCCTGATGAATTGTTGGCCAGTAGTAACCTTGTCTTACGATCTTATGAGCTAGGGCTTTGGCAGACATGTGGTCTCCGCATATTCCTTCATGTACTTCTATCAAGCAGTACTTTGCTTCTTCTGGGCCGATGTACTTCAGGATTGGAGATGAGAAGGTCCTGCGGTAGAGTACTCCTTCTTCGAGGAAGAACTTGGCTGCTTTTGCTTTCAATCTTTGAGCTTTTCCTTTATCTTCTGGGAGCTCCCCTTTGTCCAAATAGTTTATGAATGGAGTCATCCAATTTTGGGTGCTTTCTATTTCCAAGACCTCTCCGGAGTCAATTGATGGTCTGTGGAGTTCTTCGAAGTAGACTGAGCAGTCCAGATCTGATGAATTACGGACTAATTTGGATAGGATATCCGCTTCTTCATTTTCTTCTCGGCATATCTGGAGGACTTGGTGGCTTGGGATTGAGGCTAAGTAGCTCTGAACCAGCGCTTGGTACTTCGCCAGAGTAGGGTCCTTCGCTATGTATTCTCCGTTTGTTTGCTTGACCACTATCTGGGAGTCGCTGTAGATTTTTAAGTTCTGGACCCTTAGAGTCCGGGAGAGCTTTAGTCCTGCGATCAACGCCTCATATTCTGCTTGATTGTTTGTTGCTGGGAAGCTGAAGGATATAGCTGTCTGAATCTTAAATCCTTCTGGGCTCCTGAGTATGAGTCCGGCTCCTGACCTCTCGGTTGTTGAAGAACCATCTACCTTTAAGGTCCAGGCTCCCAGACTAATTTCCTTTTTTGGCTCCTGATCCGTGTCCATTGTCTCTTGGTCTTCTTCCGGGAAGTTGCATTCGATTATGAAATCTGCAAGAGCTTGAGCTTTGATTGCAGTCCTGGGAATGAAGCTTAGGTTGAACTGGCTCAATTCCACAGCCCAATTAACGAGTCTTCCCGAGATATCTGGCTTGTGGAGTATTTTCCTTAGTGGTTGATTTGTCACTACTCTGATCTCCCTCCCTTGGAAGTAGTGTATGAGTTTCCTTGATGTTGTAACCAAAGCAAAGGCAAACTTTTCCAATCTTGGGTATCTTGTTTCTGCATCTTTTAAGACCTGGCTTACATAGTAGACTGGTTGCTGTGTTCCATTCTCTTCCTTGATTAGGGCAGCTCCTACGGCTTGTGCTCCTGCTGACAAGTATAAGTAGAGAGGCTCTTCTGGCTCAGCTTTGGTTAGGACTGGTGGGTGAGAGAGGTAGGATTTGATTTCCTCGAATGCTTTCTGGAACTCTGGGCTCCAGTTTACCTCTTTCTTGTCGGTTGCTCCTTTGAGTAAATCAAAGAAAGGTAAGCACCTCTCTGCTAGTCTTGAAACAAATCTCCTGAGTGCTGCTAGTGATCCTGCTAGTTTCTGCACATCTTTTTGGGTCCTGGGAGCTCTCATCTCCTGGATTGCTTTTATTTTCTCTGGATTGGCTTCTATACCTCTGTTGCTGATCATGAATCCTAGGAACTTTCCTGCTCCTACTCCGAAGGTGCATTTCTCCGGGTTTAGCTTGAGTTAGTTCTTCCTCAGATTTTCAAAGCACTCCTTCAGATCTTCCACGTGCCCTGGTATAGTTGTTGATTTAGAAATCATGTCATCGACATAGCATTCCAAGTTTCTCCCAATCTGGGACTTGAATATCTTGTTCATGGCTCTTTGGTAAGTGGATCCTGCGCTGGTAAGCCCGAAGGGTAGCATCACATAAGCGTATACTGCTCTGTGAGTTATGAATGTTGTCTTAGGGATGTCCTTCGGGTTCATCTTTATCTGGTTGTATCCGGAGAAAGCATCCATGAAACTTAGCATTACATGTCCTGCGGTGGCATCTATCAGTTGATCAATGTTTGGAAGAGGATACGGGTCCTTCGGGCATGCATCATTTAGGTCAGTGTAGTCCACACACATTCTCCATTTGCCGTTGGACTTCTTAACTATGACCACATTAGCTAGCCACTCCGGATATTTGATTTCTTTGATAATTCCTGCTTTGAGTAGCTTTTCTACTTCTTGGTCAATGGCTCTCTGCCTCTCCGGAGCAAAGTTTCTTCTCTTCTGTTTTACTGGTTTTCTGTTGGGGTTGACATCCAAGCTGTGCATTGCTATGGACTCATGTAGTCCTGGCATGTCCCTTGGACTCCAGGCAAAAACATCTTTATACCCCCGGAGCAGGGATACTAATCTCTCCTTGAAGGACTCCTCGAGTCCTGACCCAATCCTCACTTTTTTGCTTGAATTGGTTTCATCTACTTCGACTTCTTCTGTTTCGACTGCTGCTTCAATTTTTGCTTGTTCTTTATTTGAGATCATTTGATGAATCCGGGCTTCAGAGTTCATCTTTAGATAGTTGTTTGCTTTTTCAGGTTCTTCGGTTGCTTGCATGGTAGGACGAGGTTGGTCTAGGACTTGATTTGTCTTGTCCACTACCATGACTTGGTTGCTTTCCAGTTCTTCTGGACTTGTTTTGCTTGCTTCTTCCCTTGTCCGGGGTCGGTGCTTCTTCGTGCTTTGTTGCTTGCGAAGGACCGTAGCCTTCCTCTTGTTATCTTGATGGGTTTCTGCCATAACTAACCCCTGGTTGTAGCATGTTTCAGCAACTCCGTAATCTCCTTTAATCTCCCCAACTCCCGTCGGGGTTGGGAACTTAATCTTGAGATGGGAGATTGAAGTTATTGCTTGCATCATGGTTAGAGCTGATCTGCCAATAATTCCGTTGTATGAGGAAGGAGCGTTGATCACATAAAACTTGATGACATGAGTCACTTGGTTAGGAGCAGATCCAAAGATGACTGGCAGATACAAAGTTCCTTGGATCGGGACTAAGTTGTGGCCGAAGCCATAGAGTGGGTCTTCTCGACATTCATTTGAGCGGATGTTCCCTAACTGCATTCTATCCACTGTGTGCTTGAAGAGGATATTTACTGAAGAGCCATTGTCTATGAGCATTCTTCTTACTTCATTATCGAAAATGTCTAGAGTGATAACCAAAGCTGCATTGTGATGAGGGTTGACTCCTTCATAGTCCTTGCTGCTGAAGGATATCACCAGGTCTGGGAGTGATTGGATTGAAAGTACTTCTTCGCCGAAGTCCGGGTTTCGGGGTGGGGAGTAGGATCCGCCTAGGACCACATTGACTACATTCTTTCCTTTCTTCTGCGCTTCCCCTCTGCTGTTGTCCCGAACTAAGTACTTGTTCATATTTCCCTTTTTCACTTGGTCCTCAATGAAGTACTTGAGTGATAAGCAATTCTCGGTCTTGTGGCCATGGGTCTCGTGATAATCACACTGCCTATTGTAGGGCCTGCTCTCCGGAGGAGTTTGCATTGGCTTCGGAGGATAATAGAAAGGCTTGTCTTTGACTTCTTTCAAGATTTCCTCCCGGGTCATGTTGAGAGGAGTCCAGTCCGACTCCTGCTTCGGCTCCCGAGATTGCTTCACGGGTCCTGGGTCGCTGTTCGACTCCTGCTTAGGACCAAGTCTTTGGAAAACCGGGTTTGCTTGTCTTTCTTGGCTTTGGTTGCTTTGCTTGAATTTCTTGTCCTGATGGTAACCCCCTTTCGGTCGGTCATCAGTGTTTTTACTCCTAGACCCTCCATTCCGGGTCATTCTCATTGCCTGGAGCACATCTGTTTCCTTAATGAATCTGACAGCCATGGAATAAGCTGCTGTCAGACTTTGCGGCTCCTTATTGATCAGCTCCACAATATACCTTTCGTTGTGCTCTGGGTCCAGGTTTCTTCTAAAGATGCTTAAAGCTTCCCTCTCATCCAGATTTGAAACTTTATTGATTGCTTCCTGGAACCGGCGCATGTATGCAGAGAGGGACTCATTGTCGTGCTGCCGGATCGTCTCCAGGTGACACATGTGCATTTCGTGCGTTTTGTTCGCCCGAAATCTCCTAAGGAAAGAGGCTCGAAATTCCTTCCAGGAGTGGATGCTGCGGGAAGGGATTCTGCTGAACCATCTCTGGGCCCCTCCCTTAAGGGTTGAAGCGAAGAACCTTGATTTCGTCAAGTCATTGTAGTAGTATATCTGCGCTATCTGCTCAAAGTAGTTCAAGTGCGCCTCCGGGTCTCCTAGACCATCAAAGGAGTCAAAGTTGTAATGCTTCAAGTTCCGCTGCCGGGGGATAGCTTCTAAGGAGTGGCTGAAAGGAGTGAGTGTTTCTCCAATCTCCACTCCTGATTCTCTGTCCATCTTCCTCTGCAATTCGTAGATCATGTCTTTTAGGTCCTTCTGCTTCTCTTCTTCTTCATCATCAGAAATCAGCTCCGGAGTAGGATCTCTCCGGGTTCTTTTGCTCCTAGACTTGGTCAACAGCTTCTCTTCTTCTAATTGCATTCTCTTTTGGATCTTTAGCTCGAGCTTTGCTTCTTCTTCTTTCCTGATTTGCTCCCGGACTTCTTCCAACTTTCTCTGTTTAGCAGCTTCTGCTTCTTTTTTGCCTTGATCTTTTTTGCTTTTCTTCCCCTTGGCTCCAATGCGGTCGAACACAGACCTCTTTGATTGCTGGGAGTCCCCGGATTCCTCCGGCTCCTCCTCTAGTTCTGCCTCTTCTTGGAGGCGGGTCTGCTCCTGTCTGTATAGTCTGATTGCTTCTACTAGTTCATCACTTGTGAGGTTAGCCATGTGCTCTTCGGCTACCGGGACATTTGTGTACTTGTACTGATTGAGCTCTATGAGGGTCCTGGCATCCTTTGTGTTTACAATTCTCTCCATTACGGGAGTGTGTAGTGGTTGCTCCTGGAATGTTTCTCTCTCGGCTCCTGGGTCAAGAGCCTGGGAGTGGTCCAGCTCCTGGACCTGAGCACTAGCAGATGGCCTCCCAGAGGTATTCTTTCCTGGTCTTGCCATTTCTCAACAATACCAACAACAAATAACAACAATATGGCACAGAGAATATCGGTCTAAGGTTGCTTTATGAAATTTGCAGAAACTACCCAAAATAACAACAAATACTAACAAATAGCTTCCTGGGAGCAGTTCAAACGATTTTATGGGACTATTCAACGATGAAGTACAACGCAAATGTTATATTCAAACTAGAACAATAACGATTAAAACTAACGACAGCTCACACGAACGTGGCTTAATCAACAAAACGGGCTCACACAAACGTGGCCTAAAGTAACGAGCGCATACAAACGTGGTCGACATAAACAACATTAATGCTTACGGAAAGGGTTGGTTGCTTGAGTTCTTACAAGTTTGAATAAATGGACTCTTTGAAGAGTTTGTTGATGAAGGTGAATCCAGGGGCATCGAGACCCAAGGATGGAGAGCCCCTTCTTCTAGCGCCAAATGATAACTCCTGGTGGCGGGGCTGCTCCTTCGACGCCGTCCTGGATCCTTCGCCGCTGTAGAGGTGTAGCTGTGGTTGGGTTCCTACAAAACAACACCGGAACGGGGGTTGGAGTCCCGTGGCGCCTCCGGCGTGAGAGTAAGAACTAGCTTTTTGGGAAGATGAGGATGAATATAAATGTAAAGTGGCTGTGTGTGTATATGAGTGTGAAAGAATGATTAACCCCAAAACCTCACCTTCTTGGGCTATTTATAGCCCAAGGATAGGGTTTTAGGGTTGGTACCTTTGAATCGTAGCCATTGGTTCTGGGAGCGGAGGACACCTGGCGGGAGTGGATGCTTTACATGTGTCAGTGCGGGACTGGCCGAGGAATGTTTTGAGGATCCTCTGACACGTGCCTTGATTATTCCCATGATTGATGCGTGACAGTTACTCCCATCATGTGCTCGGGTCAGCGTCTCACGTGCTGGGATTACTCAAGGTTGGGGTCGCGGGACTGGACTAGTCAGGACTGTAGTGTTAGGACTAGACTGAGTTGGGAGGCCAGGACTAGTCCTCCCAGGAGCTGTATGGAGTTAGGAGTCTAGGACTAGTCCTTCCAGGAGTTGTATGTAGTTGGGAGCCTAGGAGTAGTTCTTCCAGGAGTTATGTGGAGTTAGGAGCCTAGGAGTAGCCCTCCCAGGAGCTATATGGACTATCAATTTCTTTTTTATTATAATAATATTAATATAATTATATATATAATATTTCTTTTTAATGTACATATTTTATTAGGAAATCAGAAAATCTCGCCTTCCCACCTGTGAAACATATACATACAATATATAAGTGAGCAGTCATAGCAGCTGCGAAATGTCCCAAAAAGTAAGTCGCTTGATTTTGGGGAGGTGAACTTCGAGTCAATGTCGGATCTCGGATCTCGGATCTATTTGATGTGGACCGTTCGATTACATGTAAGTCTTTTCTAATCAATAACGTCATACAAATTTTAACCCCAGAGGAATATTCATTTTTCCCATTTATTTTTGTGCACTTTTTCTAAATATTGTTTTCAATTTTTTTTTCAAAAATAATAAAATTTATAATATACAGATCAACTACATTCACTATTTTTTCTATTATACTCGTTATATATATTAAAAATTGATTGATTCCATTATTCTATCTTTTTAATAAATTATATTTTTCCTTAATTTTCACACCAAATCTACAACATAGCAAATTTAATGGGACCGAGGGAGTATTTTTCTTAGAAAAATATGATTACTAAAATTTAATTAATACATGACTTCCTGTTAATTCATTTTGACAAGACAAATCAATTAGTAAGCCTCTCTCCCTTCCAATTATTATCGTTTTTCAGATAGTATTCAGCACGCATTTTAGAATAATTAAAATATATAATTTTTTATAATTTTTTTAAAAAAAATCTGAATAAAAATTAAAATATTCTATTTTCATTCATAAAAAGAAATTTTAAAATTAAATTATAAAATTATATATTTTATTCTTTTTAAAATAAATATTGAGAAATAATAACAATTAACCGTCGTGGAGAAAGTCCTACTTTGGACAGTACTCCCTCCGTCCCACTAAGATGTTTACGTTACTATTTAGCATGCATTTCGAGACTTCTATAAAATATAGTTTCATAATGTTTTTTCAATTTTTTTTTTAAATAAAAGTTTTAAATATAAAACTTTTATTCAAAAAAAAATTAAAAAAATTTATGAAACCATACCTTAAACAAGTATTGAAAAACGTGCCGAAAAGTAACGTAAACAATCCAGTAGGACGGAGGGAGTATAATATATGGATTTAAATTTTAAAAACCGCTCATTCGCGGTTTGGATGCGGTTTTAAATTTCTGAGAATCGCAACCGCAACTCGCAACATATATTTATAATATAATATATTTTCAAAAATATAGTTGATATCATATAAATTAATAAGTATACACATTTATTAACTAATTTTAGGTTTGCTAAGACTTCGTTCATAAAATTCACAATCATTGTAAGATATATAATCAAACAAATAGAAAATATAATCAACATGTAAATTTTTTTTTATCCTTTTCTTTTTTCTTTTCTCTCGCCTCCATATTTTTGTATGTTTTTAATATTTTTGCTTCACACAGAACATTAGTTTGTATTTTATTTTTGAATGTAAATTTATCACGTAACTTAAACTTGAATTTATTAATATTCTGAATTTATTTTTTTACAAATTATTAATTATTTTAAAAATAAGTGGTTGAACCGCAAACCGATCCGCAATAACCGTAAATTCGCAACCGCAATTGATGCGTTTTACCGCAACCGCATTGACGTGGTTAACCGCAACCACAATTGCGATTGCCGATGACAATTTTCTAAACCGCTCTTCGCGGTTTGATTCGACTTTTATCCCAAAACCGATCTGATCCGAACCGCGTACAACCTAACTTTAAACCCCTTTCCATGAAACAAAAGCATAATAATCGTGAAGTGGTGAATAAGACTTAATTAGGTAGAGGGATGGTTAGAGGGAGGGCTGTGGGGTAGGTAGGTAGCAACACAATTGCGTTTATTAGCCGTTAAATGTGTGCGCTATGTTTTGGTTTATGTATCTCTTTATTTTGCTAAATTATGTTTTAGTACAGGTAACTCATAACTAAAAGAAAACGAAAATAAAGAGAGCTAGCGAGTTGATAATTACGTTACATCTATAATTTGGGGACTTGCTAGGAATTAGAAAAAAATAAGGTTCAGTATTTTACCCAAGAGCTATCATTTCCTCGGAAGAATCCCTGAGTAAAAAAAAATTCAGGTAGCATAAAATTTAAATTATTTGTATAGTTTTTTTATATTAGATAAATTATTTAAATTATATATAACTTTTTTATATAGACTAAATTTATCGAACTTACCCTAATACAACTATACATACAAATTTTATATCATAATCAACATCACCTTATAAATTCAACAAATTTTCATAATTATTATTTATATTATTTTAGCTAACAATTTTGACTAATCACATTTGAAGATTCTTCGGGGGATGAGTATGGCAATTAAAAGTTTGGTTTATTTTAAAGTTTTAAACTATTTCTTTAGGATTTTAGCGAGTTGTTGAATAAATCACGTAGAGTCTCTTGCTGATTTCTACAAATCCATCACAATCTCTTGGATTTTGCTAAGATTTCTGAAAACAAAAAATACACTAGCGAATCCATCAAAATCTACAATTTTATCAACTATAACGAATTCATGAACTTTTGAATATTATTAGATTTTAATGGATTTTTTAAAATCCAAATTAAATATCACCGGATTTTAATGGATTTTTTTAAAATCTAAATTGAATATCATCATATTTTAAAAGATTTTTTTTCAATTTCTATTGAATACCAAATTTTTTAAAATCCAAATTGAATGACATAGAATTTTTAAAATTTTAAAAAATCATTTAAAATTTCAATTGAATACACCCCTTAATCTAGATTAGTTAAGTTTAGTAAATATTAAGCATTACTTTGAAAACTAGTTAGCCATAATCTGTATAAATATTGAATTCAACAATCAACACGCCTATGTCCAGTTTTTGCATGGATAGCTTGCACGTACCCTTTGGTTGGTTTATGAAAAACATAGAGCATAGGCTGGCTAGCTATATTAATGGACAAAATTTATTGGCTATAGCGATTTTATGCTCAAATGTAATTAGTTATAATACTTTTTAGATAAAATTATATCTAAAAGAAATTTGGTTCAATTAATATAAATAACTATATATGATTATTTAAATTTTTTGCTAAAAAATTGTATTATAAATTTCATTATATATAATTTATATCGTGATATTTTATCTAAAAATTCTATATCATGGAAGATGCTCTTAATTTTAAACAATAAAAAATAATGATGTGAGATGAAATTACAACTAACTATTCATTCGATGTCTATTACCACTTTCATCAATCAACAAAATTAATAGAGTTCGACATATGTCGGCTATACTATTATAAAAATACACAATAATTTGTTTTGTTGGTTAACACCTTCTGTTATAACTAATTTTCTACTGACTGCCGACCCAGTCTTCGTTCCGATAAATAAAATTCGGGCTACAAAGAGAAAAATGCGAGTGATGATCCCGTGATTCACCTCCGGTGTGAGAATAAATTAACGGTTTCGATATAGATAATTCAGAATACAAGATAGTAACGTGATTCTAAGAGTGTGTGTTGATGAATAAATCTCATCGTGAATATAACCTGTACCAAGCTAACGACCCATTCCCGGAGTCTTTGGTCAGTTCCACCTAGAGGGCAAAGTGGACGTTGTGGGCAGAGGACTGCGTCTTCGCCATTATTCCCCCGTCCTTATTCTTTGTTGTTGGGATAGCCTCTTTCGGTCCACACAATATCTATTTACCTTCGGCCCAAACTTGTAACATGGGCCTAATATAGTGAGCCTCTAACATGTTACTGGGTTTCAGCTGAGAGTGAATTTCTTGGGTGAAGTCCTACCGCTTCAGCCCAATTGTTGTATTCGGTGGAGAGTGTCTCTCGGGGAACTATGCCTGCCTTAATGATGACAGTTGTCCCATCTCGAAAACCCCAGTCTCATGTAGCAGTTGAATTCCAAACATTTTAATCTCAACCGTTGGTTTCAAAACCAACGTCTTTTGGACCAAGAAACTTGAAGAGTACATCCTTTTACCTCTATATATGCTCCCTTCTCTTACAACATCTTTTTCATTTCTTTTCCCCGCAATTATTAAACACTCTCTGCAAAAACCTCTTCACAGGCAACAAGCAACGGGTAACTCGAGATCAAGATTTCCTCAACCACCGTACGGTGCTTCCAATTTCCTGAGTACGAGTAAGTTCTTTATCCAATCCTTTTGCATGCAAGTTTGTGTTTCACAATGCAGTGTGTGTATATATATATATAATTTTTTTTCTTTTCCTTTGAAAAATGACTCTGGGGTTTGTGTTTATACGGGGTTATTAGGCATTTCCGTCTTTTTCCTTTTTGCCCTTTTTTGTTTCTTCTATTTTTGGTCTAGAGGGGCTTAAAGAGGGTAAACGAGGCTATTTCTGGGCTTGAACAGACTTCGGCACATGCAAGCCTTCGAACAGTATTCGGGAACCGTCACTACAAGAAATATTGAATCAGACAATGATTTTCCACCGTTGTCTAAAAGATGAATTTTTCGTTGTCTATCCGGGGGCGGTGTGTTTGGCACTCATACAATGGTTACGCACCATTGTAACAAATACATCACACAATCGAATATAAAACCATTGTTTCTTTTTATTCACACAACGCATATGACCCTTTATAATATTCTACAAACAACAGTTTTTAGCCGTTGTAACAATTTACAGGCACAATAGTTAAAAATAGTGTTATGAGAATTGACTCCTACAACAGTTTATGTATTTATTTCATCTAGTTACACAATGGTTTTTATTAAGAAATAAATGTATGAGATACTTTACGCAACGGTTTTTTATTTTTTGGGTATTGTGTTTTAGCTATGCTCACAACAGCTTTACGCAATGGTGTAAAAGATTTAAACCATTACAAATAATATCAAAAGACAACAGTTTTTAAAAAAAACTATGTGCACTGAGACATACAACGGTTTTTATCATTTTTAATGTGGCTTTCACACAACTGTTTATAAAATTAATCTCATTATTTAAATTAAACCAGTTTTCAAATAAAATGGTATTATAATAATTCAATTATTATTTCACAATTGAAATTAAATTTACAATACAATGGTTCTCTACAAGAATTACAATTATAACTTAAAATCTATTTCTACTAATGCTCATTAATGTACACATTTTAATCAGCTTGGCTATTGAAAACATCAAGTCCCATTTCTGTTGGATCAGTGGCTGGCAAGTCAAGCTGGATGCCGTCGAATTCCCTCTTAAATCTGTCTTTATAGCTTGCGTAAATCATTTTGCTCCTTACCTTGGACACCTTTACAACCATATACAGATCATAAATAAATGAACTTAACGAAATGGAATGCAAATAAAGCAAATTTAAGACCTTGCATTTTGTACTTACCATTCAATGAAGAAAATTCTGCTCTTCTGCCAATTCTCTACGGTCACAAAATCATAGTCATAAATCGCATAATGACACTCATCTTCAGGAAGGCTAGCTTCATAAACATATATTGAATGTAAAATCTCATGTACTCAATGCAAGAAAAGTATAACACGAGTTCACAGAGCAATTACCTGCCGAAAAGGTACATATGAAGGTAAATACGGCACTCAACGCCATGTTCTACTATCCCTAAAGTAGAACCCACCTTTGACAATACCTATTGTTGATGATCATTGATAAAATGCTAATTCTTTATAATATAAACAGAGCATACATATATTAGTCTAGTAAATTAGTATCAATTTCTCCATTCTTACTAGTATATTCCTGTCACCACTCCAGGAATCATTTACATCATTACTTCCTGGAGATATTGGCTCCCTTCCTCTCCTGCTAAAGCCAGAGCCTTTATCCCTCATACACATTTCTGAACAAACAAAAGACTTTTTTGTAATTATAAAAAGATTATTGAATAATAGTGTTTATATTATAGACAGATAGGTGAGAAGCAAACCTTGTTTATTACTGTCAATTTCACTATCATTATCTTCAGAAGTAAGAATTAAATACTACTATATCACAAGGTAAATCACCTGTGTTGCCATAAGCATGTGTATATAACTTATCCATAATGATTGTTTACAATGTTCAAAGAAGAAGAAAAACCCAGAGAGAACGAAACATAAAATTAACAGCAAAGGATATTTTTTCTTATTGCCTAAATCACTTGCTCTATCATGAAGATGAGTGAGCCGCATCATTTCTGATTCAAGCCACTGGATCATAAACATTATACATCTTTAGTATTAAAATGAAGTGCAGTTATGTATAATGCATTAAAAGAACAAAACTAATAAAGATAACTGCTTCAAGACCACAGCCCTAGATCTGCACAAGGCGGTTCTGAATCCAGTCAGTTTTAAAAAAAACATAACATTCCTAGTATATGTAGCATAGGCAGAACAACTTTTGCAAAATAACATACATATGTCCATTATCTAGATACAATCTACAAAACATGTGTAGATATATCTACTATATAATTCAATTATGTGGCCTGACAAGGAAATCTAGATACTAAAAGCCGTTCATAACAAGAAAATTGTTTTTGCTGAATCATTTGCAATCAAGTTAATAACATGCTTGCTTCTCTGAAAATATTAGATTACAAACGAAAATACTTGTGGAAAAAGAATTAAGAAAGTATGAAAAATAGGTAAGAGTCACAAATAGTATATGCTAGTATTCTTAAAAAAACTAGCAGAAGTATGAAGCTGATCAATTTGAAATGTTTCATATTTTCAAGTTATTCAGCTTGGAAATGGAGAAGGAAATTAAGGTCACACAGAAAATAATCATCACAGTATATGTCGGACTCAAAGTATGAAGTTGTACCATTGTATTATCTGTAATATCCAGAAAACGTGTCCCTCTCCAATTTCATCTGGAAGTCATAAATTAATTTGATCTATTACTACCTGTGGCCCGTGGAAGAAGAGAAACAGCTCCTCCCTCAGCATTTGAGTACTTCTTGTATATGAGATTTCAGCTTATTCTCTGCTGCACCTGAGTGGAACCTAACCGGTTCTTTAGCACATTCCCTGTGTTTAACAACCACAAAATTAACACACATATATAAGTGTCATTCACTCAAAATTATGGCTGAAGAACACTATGGAATTTAGACAGAGGAGTTTTTTGTGTAAAATAGAGGACCATCAATTTTAAAAATCTCCAATTAGTTAAACAAAAACCCATAAATAATCAGAACAAAACTCCAAATAAAGCATATATATTTACCAATTCATTCAGATGCCCATTTTAAAGCCCAAATTACCTGCAAAATCAGCTAAAATTAGTAATTTCCATTTAACCAGCAAGAACAAGAAGAACAAAATTCAATGTTTACTGTATGGCCAATACCAATTCCTCTAATACCACAACTAACTTTCTGAAATCACACAAATCACAAATAGGGGTCAGCAAGATTTATCAAGAATTCAAAAGGGTACATCAAAAATCCAATAATTAACATAAAATATGAACCTGGATAGGAAACTGAAGAGTATCTTGAATGACCGGCGATGAAGATTGGATTTTGTGGAGGAGTAAAAAGATTGGCCATGTCTGAGCAGAAGAGGAAGAGGGGTAAGCCTACTAGTAAATATCAATGCAAATTGCCTCACCTTCCAAGCACTATCGATACTCTCATCTTTGGTCTCGTCAAAATTGTCATTCCAATTATATCTTCAACATTGTAGAGGGAGATGGTTAGGGTTTGAAAACTCAAAAATCTAAACCCATCATAATACACACTTAATCCACGGCAAAACCATGTAGAGAGAGGACAGAGAGAAAAGTCGTGGGAGAGACATGGAAGAGTAGAAAGAGGAGAAGAAGAGGGGTCAGATCTAAAGAAAGGGGAAGGGGGAGGTAAGGGGGGGAATGAAAATTAGAAGGAAGGGGGAAATGAAAATTAGAAGGAAGGGGGAAATGAAAATTAAAGGGGGAAAACCAAAAATGGTGTGAAAAATGAAAAAATCATTTTTCATTTTTTAATAATTTTTTCATATGACTAAAATTGATATATCTTAACATCCGTACGGTTGGATAAATTTTCCTTTAAAACTCAAGGAAGATAAATTTTGAAATTTTTTATTATTTTTTTACATGGCTAAAATAAATATATTTTAACATTTGGATCGTCCAAAAAACCATTTCAAAAATTATTTCGATAATCAGCAACGAATCTTGTTTTAGGGAGTTGTACTTTTACCTCATTTTCCTTAAAAACTCAAGCAAGATAAATTTTATTTATTTAGTTTTCTACGTGGCTAAAATCAATATATGTTAAGATCTGTAAGGTTGGATCGCCCAAAAAATCATTTGAAAAATTTATTTTGTTAATCGGCAACGAATCTTGTTTTAGGAAGTTGTACTTTTACCTCATTTTCCTTTAAAACTCAAGGAAGATAAATTTTGAAATTATTTATTATTTTTTTACATGGCTAAAATCAATATATTTTAACATCCGTACTGTTAGATCGTCCAAAAAATCATTCAAAAAAATTATTTCGTTAATCGGCATCGAATCTTGTTTTAGGGAGTAGTACTTTTACCTCATTTTCCTTAAAAATACAAACAAGATAAATTTTAAATTTTTTTATTATTTTTTTACATGGCTAAAATCAATACATGTTAACATCCGTACGGTTTGATCGTCGAAAAAATTATTTCAAAAAATTATTTCGTTAATCGGCAACGAATCTTATTTTAGGGAGTTGTATTTTTACCTCATTTTCCTTTAAAACTTAAGAAAGATAAATTTTGAAATTTTTTATTATTTTTTTGCATGGCTAAAATCAATATATTTTAACATCCGTACGGTTGGATCGTCAAAAAAATCATTCAAAAAAATTATTTCGTTAATCGGCATCGAATCTTGTTTTAGGGAGTAGTACTTTTACCTCATTTTCCTTAAAAACACAAACAAGATAAATTTTAAATTTTTTTTTATTTTTTTACATGGCTAAAATCAATATATGTTAACATCCGTACGGTTTGATCGTCGAAAAAATCATTTCAAAAAATTATTTCGTTAATCGGCAACTAATCTTATTTTAGGGAGTTGTACTTTTACCTCATTTTCCTTTAAAACTCAAGGAAGATAAATTTTGAAATTTTTTATTATTTTTTTACATGGCTAAAATCAATATATTTTAACATCCGTACGGTTGGATCTCCAAAAAATCATTCAAAAAATTTATTTCGTTAATCGACATCGAATCTTGATTTAGGGAGTAGTACTTTTACCTCATTTTCCTTAAAAACACAAACAAGATAAATTTTATTTTTATTATTTTTTTACATGGCTAAAATCAATATATGTTAACATCCGTACGGTTTGATCGTCGAAAAAATCATTTCAAAAAATTATTTCGTTAATCGGCAACGAATCTTGTTTTAGGGAGTTGTACTTTTACCTCAATTTCCTTTAAAACTCAAGGAAGATAAATTTTGAAATTTTTTATTATTTTTTTACATGGCTAAAATCAATATATTTTAACATCCGTACGGTTGGATCATCCAAAAAAATCATTCAAAAAATTTATTTCGTTAATCGGCATCGAATCTTGTTTTAGGGAGTAGTACTTTTACCTCATTTTCCTTAAAAACACAAACAAGATAAATTTAATTTTTTTTATTATTTTTTTACATGGCTAAAATCAATATATGTTAACATCCGTATGGTTTGATCGTCGAAAAAATCATTTCAAAAAATTATTTCGTTAATCGGCAACGAATCTTGTTTTAGGGAGTTGTACTTTTACCTCATTTTCCTTTAAAACTCAAGGAAGATAAATTTTGAAATTTTTTATTATTTTTTTACATGGCTAAAATAAATATATTTTAACATCCGTATGGTTGGATCGTCCAAAAAATATTTTGAAAAAATATGTCCTTAATCAGCAATGAATCTTATTTCACGGAGTTGTACTTTTACCTTATTTTTCTTATAAAGTCAAGTAAGATAAATTTTAAAATTTTTTAAATTTTTTTACATGGCTAAAATTAATATATTTTAACATCCGTACGGTTAGATCGTCCAAAAAATTATTTCAAAAATTATTTCATTAATCAACAACGAATCTTGTTTTAGAGAATTGTACTTTAACCTCATTTTCCTTAAAAACTCAAGCAAGATAAATTTTATTTTATTTTTATTTTTTTACGTGGCTAAAATCAATATATGTTAAGATCCGTACGGTTGGATCGCCCAAAAAATTATTTGAAAAATTTATTTCGTTAATCGGCAACGAATCTTGTTTTAGGAAGTTGTACTTTTACCTCATTTTCCTTATAAAGTCAAGCAAGATAAATTTTGAAATTTTTTATTATTTTTTTACATGGCTAAAATCAATATATGTTAACATCCGTAAGGTTTGATCGTCTAAAAAGTCATTTTAAAATATTATTTCGCTAATTATCAACCAATCTGAATTTTAGATTTTACACAACGGTTTCTGCAAAATACCGTTGTGTGATAAATTCTCACAATCGACGGTTCTCATTCTTCCAACTAAGCAATCCAAGTAAAATCAATCAACGACTCTCATTTCGCCAACTCAGCGATCCAAGTGAAATATTTTCCACCAATCAGGTGGTGCCATGATTTCTTGTAAACAGACGACAGTTATTCTGTCAAAATTGTAAAACCGTTGTATGATGCTTCTCTGTTGACTCCTTTATACAACAGACTCCGTAAACCGTTGTTTATATGTATATTTTGTAACAACTGTTTTTTCAAATTAGTCCAAAACCATTGTCTGAGATTACAATAAGTTAGCTTATTAACAACGGTTTTGGACTGTTATGTTAAAGATTTATGACAACAGTGCAATTTAAGAACTGTTGTCTACCTCGATAAGAGGATGCCACAGAGACAAGTCTTTCGAAAAACTGCTATAACCGTTGTTCTACATGTTGTCTAACAACAGTTATTCGCAGAAAAAAAATTCCCCGTCGTCTCCTAATTTGGGGCAACGGTTTTTTGGTCGACCGTTGTTTCATAGGTGTTGTGTGATTGCAAATTTCTTGTAGTGCGTCCCCAAGACACCCATCATTCTATTTTTTTGTTGGGGCTTGTGGGGATTTAAAGATGACATGCAGGTGTGTTGTAAGCCTTGAACGTTCTTAGGAATGTCCAAGCCCTAGAACACACTTTTGGAGTCGATCCCCCAAGTCCATAAAACCGCGTCTCCTTTTTCAGACCGATCCTGACATGTTATACTCGGTCTTTCTCTTTTAGTCCTTTTTTCATAGTTATGCAATCCGAGTACACGACTAATGCTTCCTCATTTTCAGATGCAGGATAATGGATCAGTCTAGCGCCGGAGCGATGCCGAGTGGTCCGGCCCACTTCAGCGATATCGCTTCCTTCCCGGCTTCCAACAATCCCTCACAGCTGAAGAAGACTGACATTGTTCCATGAAAAATACAAAATTTCGAGAGGGTCTACCATCTCTACCATCCGAAGAGTTCGGATCGGATTTTTCATAACACTCCGGTCCCATCGAGCTGCGGAGACTACGCCATCATGATTTCTGAAGTGGCTCTTAAATATGGCTTCCATGTCCCACTCCTAAAATTGGTGAAGAGCCTGTTCAAGCAAATGAAGATTTCCTTCACCCAAATGGATCTGAACGGATTCATACACATCAATAGTTTCCAATGTCGGTGCTTGGAGGCGAAGATAAAGCCTTCGACCCGATTGTTCTAGTTCCACTACAATTTCCGTGGGAACGGAAAAGTTCGGGTTCCTACACAATCGGCCAAAGAGCTAGCCGCGGGGATTGGTGTTGCACCAACTCCAACAATAAGAAGAGCCACATGCACTGGTGCTACATCTACGGTATCAATATAGCATAATTTGGGGTTTGGCGCGAGGTCGAACTGACTCAGCTTGTGATGCTTGCCCTAGAGCCTAAAGAGGTTATAAACTATGGGTCTTTAGTGTCTCTAAAAGCTCCCAAGCTACCGTTAACTAGTAGCCGAGATAGAGACTGGATATTTTCCCTATGGGATAGTGGTAACACCCTTATGTCCTTGTGTACTTTATTTGTTTTCTTCTTCTTCCATTTCTACTTTTATAAAGCTACTACTTTTCCTGACTTCGGGTATTTGACATTTTCCTTGTATATTATTTTTTATTCTTGCAATGTCTTCCCGACAGGAACTGTTAGAAAGGAAAAGGCGTAAGGCCGAAGAAAAGCTTTCTTTGGAGAGGGATGGCACAGGCACTTCTTGTTCGGAGGAAGCCGATGCTCGGGTGTCAATTCATTCTCCTTCTCATTCTCCCACTCCTTCCTTAGAATTAACCCGCAATACTCGACTGGATGCTTCAGATGCCTTCCTTGACCCCCGAAAAATGGGAAGTGCTCACGACGGAAACGTCATTGAGACATGTCCCAAAATGGTGGTTCTTTCCTCGGATTCCATTGTGACGAGGGCTCCTGCATCAGCTAGGATAGTCGGGCCTGATCTCTGCCGCGATCCTATGCTATCGAAGGACCAACATGTTTATGCTACGGTGGACCTTCCTAAGGCTTGCACCGAGCTGATAGCTCGAATATATTTGGTATGTTTCACTCTCCCCTTTCTTTACCTTTACCATTTTGTCGTACCTCTTTATTTCTTGAATATTATCTCTGATTTGTATTTACTTTCCTTCTCTTATTTTTATGCCAGGCTATTCCTTGGGCAGCTGCTATATCCAACAAGGTCCAGGATGCTCAGGTCAGGATGAAGGCAATGAGTCAGATCGAAGCCAAGGTCACACAGGCCGAGGGAGAGCTCGGGCGAGAGGAGAGATCAAGAGAGGTGTCTGAAGGTCAAGCTTCGGCCTTGACTACTGATAAACGGAACTTGGACGATGAGGTGTCGTGTCTGAAGAAGGGTGTAGAACAGTGGAATACTCAGCTGAAGGATTCCAGGAAGATGCTCCGAAAGGAGAAAAAAAAGCTGGAGCGGACAGAGGAATATTATTTTTAGATGGGTTTTGACGAAGCCGTCATTTGGGCTTCTGACGGGGGATGGGACTAGAAGCTTTTGCTGGATGTCGGCATGGAAGACCCTGTCAGGAGAGCTGACGATGATGCACCTCTGGTCGTTTCTTCAGACCAAGACGAAGACCTTTCCTATTGATGTAATTTTATCTTAATTTTAATTGTTGTAATCTTATTGCCTTCGGGATAGACTATTGTTGCCTTCTGGCTGTTATGTTGGTTTGCCTTGGGGCTTGTAATATATAATATCATTTCCCTTGATGCATCTTTGATTATTGTTCACATCCTTTATATTGTGTTTATATTTTTCTTTTATTTACCTCTTCGGCCTCTCTTTGGGCCTTGGTAAAATTTTGGTAAAGTTTTTACTCTTCGGCCTCTCTTTGGGCCTCAGTAAAATTTTGAATTTTTTTTACTTCGGCCTCCTTTTGGGCCTTAGTAAAATTTTGATAAAGTTTTACTTCTTCGGCCTCAACTCCGGGCCTTAGTAAAATCTTTATAAATTTTTACTTCTTCAACCTCAACTCTGGGCCTAAGTAATTTTTTGAAAAGTTTACTTCTTCAGCCTTCATTCGGACCTTAGTAAATTTTTGAAAAGTTTACTTCTTCGGATTTTTTTTTAAATTTTACTTTTTCGGCCTCCATTTGGGCCTTAGAATTGTTTTGAAAAGTCTACTTCTTCGGCCTCTATTTGAGCCATAGTAAATTTTTTGAAAAGTTCACTTTTTCGGCTTCCATTTGGGCCTTAGTAAATTTTTAAAAAGTTTATATCTTCGGCCTACATTTGGGCCTTGAATTTTTTTTGAAAAGATTACTTTTTTGGCCTCCATTTAGGTCTTACTAAATTTTTTGAAAGGAAAGATGTATGCCTTTGTATAACTAATATGTTGGATGATTTATTGCCCCAATCCGAAAGTCTATAATTCTAGCTTTAAAAAATATATACCTAGAATTTTATCATTCAATGCTAAATAAAAATGGAAACTGGAAACATGTAACTTTCATTGAGAAATGGGAGTTCGTACAATGTCATACATGCTTCTCATTTAGGGAACTCAAGTTGCGATACTGAATTAAATGACATAATTAAATAAACTGAAATAGACTAGTAGGGCTTCAGACGAGCTTACTGGAAAAACTTTCAAAGCCTAGAAGCATTCCAAGTGTTTTTGATTGGCTCTCATGCCATGGTTTTCAGTTTGTATGTTCTTGGCTTGATCACCTCGGCCATCGAGTAAGGACCTTTCCAATTAGGCTGAAGCTTTCCTTGTTTAGTAGGAATTGATGTAGCTAGCTCCCTCAATATTAGGTCGTCGATGAAGAAATTACGCTTTTTCATGCCCGAATCTTGGTACTGGGCCGCCTGGAATTGGTACTTGAGATTTCTCTGGTGGGCCACTTCCCTTTCTTTCTCTAGGAGGTCTATGTTGGCTCTTAGGCCGACCTTGTTGCTTTCGATGCTAAAAATTTCAGTTCGATAGGAGTTTAGGCCCACTTCAACTGGAAAAAGAGCTTTTGTTCCATAGGCTAGTCTGAAAGGGGTTTCGCCCGTGAATGATCTGGGTGTCGTCCGGTAAGCCCATAAAACCCATGGTAACTCTTCGGCACAGAGACCTTTAGTCTCGCCCAATCTTTTCTTAATGTTGTCAAAGATGATTTTATTTGTAGCCTCAATTGCCCTATTTCCTTGAGGGTGACCCATGGAGCTAAATTTCTGTCGGATTCTGAAGTGGTGCAAAAAATTTCTGAACTTATTTCCGATGAACTGAGTGCCATTGTCGAGAGACATATTTTAGGGATTGCAAACCTCAGTTTGACTTGTTCTAGCATGAACTTCTTCCCTGCTTCTTCGGTTATGGTGGGTAAGGGACGTGCTTCAACCCATTTGGTCATATAGTCGATAACCACAATACAATACTTCTCCTGCTAAGTACTAGTCGGCAGGATTCCCACAATGTCTACTTCCCACATGGCGAAGGGGATGGGACTTGAGATTGAAGCCATTTCCTCTAGGGGTACTTTGCAATAGGACTGAATAGATGGTATTGTATAAATTTATTTGTGTACTAGTGTGCATCGGCTCTTAGGATCTTCCAGTAGAAGCCTTGTCAGAGAATTTTGAAGGCTAAAGCCCTTCCGACAAGGTGTTCACCGCGGATGCCTTCATGGATCGTCCCTAGAGCCAACTTCTACTCTTTAGCATCCAGGCATCGGAGCATAGAAGATGAGGCCGATCTTCTATAAAGTTTCCTATTTATAATTGTGTAATTGACCACTCTCTACCTGACTTTCTACGCCTCTTTTTTATTTTGGGGCAACGTCCCCTTCTCTAGAAAGCCTAGAATTAATGTCATCCAAGTTATTACTTGATGAATTTCCATACACTGCATCTTGTTGATCAAATGAGTCTTCACTTCGGTAAGGTAAATCGAACTAGTAAGGCTTTGAGTCTTGGCTGATGCCAAATGGTACAGTGCATCGGCCTTGCTGTTATTTTCCCTGGCAATTTGGCCCAGCTCAAAAGACTGAAAAACAAAGATAACTCTCGTACATTGGTAGCATTGGCTCGGGTCCTAGGATCCCCTGTTCATATTTTCCCAAAAAGTACTTTACTACCAGCATGGAATCACTAAACACCCTCAGATGCTTTGCTTCCAGATTCTTCGCCAAGCTAATCACAGCTAGTAAGGATTCATATTCAGCCTCTTTATTGGTGAAGGGGAAAGTGAACTAAATAGCCTGTCATACTTTAAATCCGTCGGGAGAGGATAGATGAGGCCTGCTTCACACTTCGAACCTGCCACTGACCCGTTGAAAAAGGGTGTCCATTTCTCTAGCTTTTGAATCAATGGTTCTTCGGGCGTTAAATCCTTTTGACCTGTTAAGGTGCATTCTACCATGAAGTCGGTCAGGGCTTGTACTTTAATGGACGTTCGTAGAACATACTTCAAATCATACTCACCCAACTCGATCGACCAGGAAACCACTCTTTCTAAAGCCTCTAGTCTTGTCAAAAAATTTTTGAGTGGCTGGTCGGTCACAACTTGCACTATTTTCCCTTGAAAATAATGTAACAATTTTCGGGTATCCATGACCAACCCATATGGGAACTTTTCACCATTGGGGTACCTGGTTTCGGTATCTTTAAGCATGTGAGATACATATAAAACAGGATGCTGATTACCCTCGTATTCCTTCACTAAGACTACCCCAAAGTTCGGTCCAAAACAAAAAGTTAAAGTTGAAGCGTCTCCTTCGGATCTGGCGTCATCAATAGAGGGGCCTTAGTCAGGTATTCTTTTACTTGTTCGAAGACCGTCTGACATTTGGGTCCCCACTCAAAGTTTTTTAAACATTTTAGCACAACAAAGAAAGGGAGTTCTTTTTCGACCGATCTTGATATGAAGCGCCGAAGTGCTGCCAATCGGCCCGTTAACTTCTAAATGTCCCTAATACACTTTGGGGGCTTCATGTCCAATACTGCTTTTATTTTTTCTATGTTAGCTTCTGTGCCTCGTTCACTTATCATGTGTCCTAGAAACTTCCCACTGACAACTTCAAATGTGCACTTGCTAGGATTAATCTTCATTTTATTTTTTCTCAAAGTTTCAAAACATTCTCGAAGGTCTTTGGTGTGGTCTCGAAGAAGTGACTTAACAATCATGTCATCCACATAATATTACATCTTGCATCCAATTTGTTATTTGAAGACCTTATTAACCATACGCTGAAAGGTTGCCTCTGCATTCTTCAGGTCAAAAGGCATTTTGATGTATGTGTATGTTCCCTTCGGCGTGACAAAGGATATCTTCGGGATATCCGCCGTATTCATGGATATTTGGTGGTAACCCGAAAAGGCGTCAAGAAAGCTGAAGACCTGATAGCCGTCCGTGGCGTCTATTAGCTGGTCAATGCTCGACAAGGGGTAGTGGTCTTTTGGACTTTCCTGTTTAAGGTCATTGTAGTCTACACACATCCTCCATTTGTTGTTTTATTTCTTGACCACAACTATATTAGAAATCCAATCAGGGTGTTCAATCTCTTCAATGAACTTGGCTTCCGAAAGCTTTTCAACCTCGGCTTCAATAACTTTTTGTCACTCTGAGGTAACGGTTCTCTACTTTTGCCTCACGGGCTTGGCCTCGGGCTTCACACTAAGGCAATGCTTAGCCGTCTTTGGATCTAACCCAGGCATGTCTTCGGGACCCTATGCGAATACATCATGGTATTTCCTTACCACTGCGATAACTCTCTCCTTCATGTCAGGCTCCATATTTTTCCCAATACGGACCATCTTCCCGAACATCCAGCGTAAATCTTGACCTCTTCAACTTCGGTCGCAGGTTTCACAATTAGGTAGGACAGGTCGGCCCCAAACTTTTCCAATTCAATATTCAGCAACTGTTTGTTCCCACTTGGTTAGGCTTTCGAACGCTTTCTTTTCCTATTTAAGTCATTCTCCTCATACTTCTTGTCTTTTTTGAGGTCCTCGAGCATGATAATCCTCGCCATTTTCTGGTCCCCTCTCATCTCCCCAATCCCCTTTCCATGGGGAACTTCAGCTTAAAATATGGTATAAACTCCACGGCTTGGAAAGTGGATAAGAAGGGTCGGGCGAGGAGTGCATTATATTGGCTTTCAACCCTCATAATATAGAACTTGACTTGTTTTTCAGCAGTGTAGGGAATTTTACTGATAAGAACATGTAAAGTGATTGTACCTTCACATGGAATATGATGTCTACCAAAGGCCTCCAGCGGTGCTTCACGACACGGTTCCATTTATTATCCTACCAGATTCATCATAGTGTATGTCCAATGGAACAAGATATTAGATGAACGTTCTCCATCCACCATCACTTCCCATATCTTATTTTCTCCGATTATGGCATTGATTACCAGCGGGTCGTCATGAGGGCATATGACATCCTCATAGTCTTCTTCGGTGAAGAAGAGGGGCATTTTCTAACTGGCAGGACTGAACTGATAAAGGTTGTAAACTTGGCGGGCATACCTCTTTCTGACATTCTTGCTATCAAGACCGAGGGCACTACCCCTGAAATGGTCTTCACCTCTCCCTAATATCTTTCTTCGGTCATCGTATTTCTTGCATCATTTTATTCCAGCTTGTTCCTTAGATCCCTTACAAACTCATTCATTTCTCCGACCTTAATCATCTTTTATATCAGCTTCTTCAAGTGGAAGCATTCATCGGTGTTATGCCCCTTATCCTAATGGTAGTCGCAGTGCTTGTCAACATTCTTTTTTTGATCGAACATTTTCATTTTGGCAGGGCGGACAAAGCCTGTTTTGTCATTAATCTCGTGGAGAATCTTGGAGATCGGTGCGTTCAGAGGTGTAAACGCGATAAAATCTCTATCTCTTCACCTCTCCAGGCCCCGATCAGTCTGTTTTACCATCATTCCTAGGATCGTCCCTTCGGCCACGATTGGACCCTCGGGAGTACTCATAGCGGTCAGACTACCTGTTTCGGTCATCTCTTCGGGGTTCTCTATACCCTTCCGGAATTTCCATTTTTCTCCGGATGTTCTCACTCCTCACATATATGTCACCAAGGGATTTGGGAGGATAATCATAAAGAGAAGATAGGGTTTTTTTACCTTTATTTGGGTCCAGTCCAGTGGTGAGATATCCATATCCTTTGTCTTGTTCAAATTGGTAACCATGCATGCTTCCTCCTGAAACCTAACTAGGTAATCGCCCAGGGACTCGTTCGTCCTCTGCCTACAATGAATGAGAGTCTTGTTGACTTTCTCTCTTCGACACAGGTGTGAATAGTGCCTTATGAATATTCCCTTCAGCTGCTCATAGGAGTGGATCGAATGTGGCCGAAGCGATATGTACCACGTCGAAGCCCCTCCTTTCAGGTACGTCTTAAATATCTTACACAATATTGTATGGTTGTGATCCATGTCAGTCATCAACAATTCCTATTTGTCACAATGATCTTCAGGATCTCCCTTCCCATTGAAGTCGGTCATTTTCAGAAACTTTTTCTCTTCTCTTGGGAGAGGCCGATATGCCTCTATCTCTTCGGTCACAACCAGTTCACGGTTAAATTTTTCATCCCCAAACATGGCCTTTTCTAGCCTGGACAACCTGGTTTCAGACACATCGACTTCTTCTTCCTGGTCAGATTCCGAAGTCAAAACGACTTTCGTCCTCCTCCTCCTGTGGTGTGAGTCAGAGCCCGTGGACTCATTTTCCTCAACATGGACTCCTTTATCTTTTCGAGAACTCTTAGCCCCTTAAGTTTCTTCGAGCGACGCTCTAAGCCCTCTATCTTCCAGTTCCAGATCCTCCCTTCGTAGCTTTATGGCCTTGAGTTTCAGAGCATCAGCCTCCCATTTTTTGGCCCTTGCTTGTCAGCCTCATCGGCCTCCTTCGATTTCCCTTTTTCCTTGGAAATCTTTTCCGCTCTCAGTTTTCTCAGCATTGCCTGTTCTCCAAGAGTTGGGACTATTTTGTCTTCCTCGTCAAAATCAGCGCCCATATTCTGAGGGGTAATGACAGATTGTATTGTATGATTACTTTCAGATTGGTGAACCCTGGAGGGCCCTGCTCATTGTTGCTATTAGTCATCGTCTCGGATCTCACTTAATCTCGTATTTTCTACAAACGGTGCCTAATATTATAATCAATTTTCCGCCGACCCATTTTTCATCCTGATGAATAGAATTCAGCCTGTAAAGAGACGAATGCGATGGATGATCCCCCTGATTCACCTTCGGTGTGAGAATAAGTTAACTGGTTTTGGTATGGATAATTCGGAATACAAGATAGTAACGTGATCTGAGAGTGTGTATTGATGAATGAATCTCATTGTAAATATAAAACACACCAAGCTAACAGCCCATTCCCGAAGTCTTCGGTCAGTTGGACTTAAAGGGGAAAGTGGACGTTATGGGCAGGGGACTCCATCTTCTCCACTACTGGACCATCCTTTGTCTTTATCATTGGGCCGACCTCCTCTCGGTCCACGCAATATCTATTCATCTTCGGCCCAAACTTATAACATGGGCCTAATATAGTGGGCCTCTAACACCTTCCAAAAAAATCTAACCCTAATAAGTATATTTAAAAAAACACAAAACAAAAAAATATCCCCGACAACAGGGTTGTTCTGCTACAAGACGCTAAATTGTCCAGATTGGCCACAAAGGACTTCTATATATATAAGCAACACCAATAATAAAATGCATATTTTTAATGAAAAAGTAAATTACGAAATTCTTACACTAAAATTTTAATTATAAAATAAAGTGTTTAAAGTGCAAGTAGCAAATGTACGATCAAATTTTAAATATTTTGGTTCTAATAGTATGATATAAATGTGTGACATAATTGTTAAATTCTAAAACTCTTATGAAATCGTTAAGTTCGATATAAATGATATTTTAAATTTAATATTTTAACTATCTAAAATTTGAATTCATCAATAAAATAATTTAAAAAACATTAATTCCAACAATGCATATATATATATATTAGATTTTATTTATTATCTCTAGTTTATTTAAATATAATAAAAAAATTACAAAATTGCAAATATTATACCCCGCCTGTGCATAGCACGTGTTACAGGCAAGTAATCTTAATACAAAAACTCCCACCAGTTTCGTGCAAAATCTTTAAACTTTGAGTTACTAATTTTGTGTAGTGGAATAGACAGTCAGAACATATATTTATATGTTTTGAAATATTTGTTAGTTAAAAATTTAGCGAATCCTTAAAATGCATCGCTTCCTGAAGATCTAAGGAATATTAATGATAATTTTAGAAATTGTAAAATATCATATAACTTTTTTGTGATCAACACAAACTTTATCTAGCTTTACTAGCTCCGAATAAAATGCCAAGTGCATGTACAACATAGCTAACCTAATTATATTTTTAAAAACTTAGTTAAATCTGAAATGACCAGCCTAATCAATTAAATAGTAACTAGCATAATAACCCGTGTGAGGCACATGCCATTTTCTAGTAATGTTTTAGAATATAGTGTATGTAATTTTTAAAATTTCATCTTGCACATGCTTTGTTAGAAAGAAAGTACATGTCCCCGTTAATCCGTCTGTCATTTTGGCAGTTTTTTCTCCTTGTCCCTATGACAGTTTTTATCACTCTCTTATGAGTTTTTCAATTTAAAATCATTATCGCATACACACTATTAAAATAATTTCATTCATTGATTTCAAAGCATGAAAATGGCGAGATCTGATGTGGCTCTGGAGGAAATGTATGCATATCTGGTGATCGATGATGAAGAAGAATAAGGAATCGTTGTGCCAAGAGAGGAGGTGGTGGTATCAAAACAAACATATATGCTAGTGGGGAGGTTTTTGACAGAAAAAAATATCAATTATAATGCAATACAAAATGTAATGGCAGGACTGTCGAGGCCAAATGAGGGGATGGAGGTATATGAAATGGGTGGCCTTAGATACCCATTTATTTTCTTTCATAAACCGGACATTCAAAACATTGTCGATGGGGGAACGTGGTCATTTGAGCAGGTGATGCTAGTCTATCATCAAGTGAAAGAAGGGGAAGATCCAATTGTAGTTCCATTGCAGCAAGTTGAAATGTGGATTCAGATTTATGATATACCAAGAGGTTTGTTGTTTGAGAATATCCTTAAAAGTGTAGGTTCGTCCATTGGTACATATATCAAATCAGATCCGAGTATATTTGTGGGAGGGTGGAAACCTTATGTACATATTATAGTTTCTTTAAACATAAATAAACCTTTGAAGCATAGACTGAAAATAAAGAGAGAAGGAGATGGTTCGAGCTGGTTAAATTTTAAATAAGAAAGGTTGGGAACATTTTATTTTGTTTGTGAGATTAAAGGACATTCAGAAAGAGACTTTAATATGGTCTATGCTCATCCTGAAAAAATAGTGGAGAAAGCATATGGTGTTTGGCTACGTGCACCAAATAGGAGCATAAGAAATAACACAGGAGCTCGATGGCTTCGGAATACGACGGGTGAAGGAGATAGTACATGGGGAAGAACCAAACCACAACCACGGTACACGGTAGAAGGCAAGGGGAAGAGAGATTCATGGAGGTTGACGGGGTGATACTGTTAGTGTTTGTGCCCTAGAGACAACACTATTATGTTTATATTATGAAACATTTGGATTATTAATTCTGATCATATGGATTATTCTTTAGTAATTTATTATATCTTTATTTTTTGCGATAAGATGTTAGATTAATAAATGTCCTTGGAATATGATATGTAATTTTATATCTCTAAGTACATGACTTAGAAATGAGATTATGAGAATAGTATCGATATTCCTAAAGATCCCTAGTCAAGTATTATTATTAAGGGACAATAATAATGCATTAAGACTAGTGGGAATATTGACTGATGATCACATCTCATTGATCATAGATATAGTGATACTAAAGTCAAAACACAGGCACATGTATTATATACATGGTGCTGGAAGACCCAATGTGAGATTCTACATGTCTGTTGTATCATAAGTAATTCTCACAGTGATAATGATGTATTGGTCCTTAGACTTGAAATCATTATATTTCTCTATGAGAATTAATATACTTTGGCTGCATTAAAAGTTACCTTTGATCGGGTGATGATAAAAGTGTATATTGGGTATATTATAAATCATATGAGAAATATGAATGATCTAGAAAGGATTTAACCTTCCTATTTTAGGAGTGATATTATTGGCCTCTTGTTTGAGTTAGACTATGAAATGCATGGTCATGCTCAAATGTTGATTTGATGTTATAGTCTACTCATCGATCAAGGAAACGTGGATTAATTTATGAAGAGGATGACACATAACATGCCTCGAGTTTAATCTATAATATATGGTTAAAAGGATTATAGTACATTTTACATTATACATAAAAGGTTTAATCATTCACCGCTTTAATTATTATTACTTGGGTAACAATGATGTATTATTGTATGCCGCTCATTGTTTATGATTTTAAATTAGATTTAAAATTGTTGCCAACGTAATAATAACCTAAAGGGTCGCACAAAGAATGACTGGAGGATTATTTAATTTAAATTCGGATTTAAATTAAATATAAGTAATTTGAATTATTTGTTATGAATTAAGTGTGACTTAATTAATTAAATAAATAGGAAATTCGAATTTAATATTAAATCCGAAATTAAGTTATTGGATGATTAAGTGAGACTTAATAATAAAATAATTAGAATTTCGAATTTAATAATAATAATAACTCTAAAATTAAGCTTAGGGGTTGGAGGCCCATTAGCTCTTGCATATATAATATCTTTTTCTAATAGAATTAGGGTTACACGTTTTATTTGATAAAACATAAACCCTAGAACTTGAAGTGAGATTGAGAGAGCAAGAAGGCGGCCTCAAGAACGTGCTAGTACACACCCATCCTCCGGGCAATCATTAGTGTGGATACCTTCAAGGCGTAGATCGTTCCGGCGACGGGCTACGTGGTGATCATTGAAGACCTCCATCATTCCATTAATGTAAAACTTCTTAAGGTAAATATACTGAAGTACGAATTAAATATTATTTTCGCATGGATCCTGCGGAGGGTTTCGATTTTTTAAAAATTAAATTTACATTTTCGTTGCGCTTATGTGCTAAAAACCCTTCAATGGCATCAGAGCTACTTGCGAAAAGTTTTTAATTCATTATGTGTTTAACCGTTTTCGATAAATGAGCATATACGTGATTCGCCATGATTTGATGTTGATATAATATGCTTGTATATGTATGGTTTTGAATATGTGATATTCATGTGAGTTGTATAATCATAAGATGATTATGTAATCTGTATATATACTGATATATACATGATTTATGTTTGTTCTAATTATGAGAATCATATTAGATACGGATTCTGAATTGGCTGCTGCAGATTTGCTGAAATCTGGGTCTAGTGTCCGATTTATGCAAACGAATACCCTATTCGATAGGTAAATGAACGTCTGAACAAAACTGATAGTTGAAGCTATCAACGACTCGTCTGTAAGGCATTTGATGTCCTTTACTGCCCGTAAACAGTGATTCTTGTTTTTCTGATTTGATTCTGATTTTTCTGATTTTTGTCATTTTTTTTATGATTAGATCATGGATAATATGATATGTTAAGATCAGATTATGTGTTTGAACATGCTTTTATGTGTTGTATGAGCATGGTGGATGGTTATGGCATTTCGACCTTAGTGTGATGGTTTTGGTTTTAAATACGACTTGCATGTCATCAATCTTTGTAATCATAAATCTTGAATGTAACTCGAGTTATTCTTGTGAGTTCATTAGATTAGTTTTACTTTCAATCTTGTAATGTAATTGAAGACTCGAGAAGGTTATCCAATGGAGGTGATACAAAGAAGAAGACGAGACATACAAGGAGTCTAAACAAAGAAGAAGATGAGGCATACAAGAAGTCTAAATAAAGAAGAAGACTTATGTAATAAGTAGTTGTATTTATTTCCATCACCATATTAGATTGACCTTGATCTTTATCATGAGCTTGATAAAGATCACATAGGATGGGGCCATAACCAAACACATTTACTTTATTGCACTTTACATATTGATGTATGAATTTTGTATAAAATAGTTAATGATGCATGCTTTAATTAGATCAATCATGCATGAATGTATGTATTAGATACGTCACCCATGCCATGCCTAAACAAGATAAAATTTGTAAGACTCAAGATTTTAAAATTTACAAACGATTATGAGATTCTCGTGTTTATAAAACACGGAATGAAATACGAATCTTCTTTATTTCCGACATGGGGTAATTTTGTCAACAACGGGTTCATAGAACTTGTAAGGCTGTGGGTTTTAAGCGAGACCGATGTGACACATCCACTACCTAGAAATCAAACCATTGATGAGTATTGATTTAAAGTATTTTATTCAAGGAAAAATTGGGAATCTCTTTATGATGGGATCATGATCGTTATAATACTAACAAAACCCTAATGTTTATATTAAGTTATTTAGATGCCTTCCAATATGTCCAACGCGTTAACCCCTAGATCGATAAGGAGTGGGTTCGCCAGAGCGAAGTACTCCCATCTATCGTGGGATGGCGTGTTAAAGTATATGATACTTTTAGACCTTTGGGTTTTAACTTAACTAAGTTACCACAATAGGATTGTGAACTTAGAGGTATAGAGTTTGGTGAGATTTATTGGATAAATAAGAATAAATGTTATTCCACTAAACTATCCAAGAGTTATATAGTTGATATAATTGACAAATGTTGTCTACCTTATTGAATCATGTTTTAGGAGTAAAGGCAAAGCTGAACTAAAACATTGTGAAAATTTGGATCTTGGCTCACTAGAAAGTATATAGAAGATACTCTTTCCGAATTAAAAGTTAGGGCTATTAATTTGATAAAATAGTGGGATATATATATTTTGAATATATATGAATAATCACTTGAACATAATTTAATAATCATATGTAAACTAATTTATCTTATGCATTTTACACAATGTAGATATCAAATGGCAATCAATTCAAACAACTTTTCTGTGCGATCAGTCCTTGAGAAGGACAAGCTGACAGGAACAAACTTCCTTGACTGGCAGAGGAACTTGAGGATTGTCCTCAAACAAGAGCGCAAGCTCTATGTCATAGATATCCCTCGCCCTGCACCTCTCACTGAAGAAGCATCCTGTGCTCAACATAATGTTTATCAGAAACATATCGATGATGACACGGATGTTCAATGTCTCATGTTAGCGACCATGAGTGCTGAACTTCATAAACAACATGAGAATATGGATTCTTATGATATGATTGAGCACCTTAAATGTATGTTTGAAGGACAGGCTCATCAGGAGAGGTTTGATACTTTCAAATCGTTGCATGCATTTAAGCAGGGAGAACGTGATCTGGTTGGACCGCATGTTCTAAGGATGATTGGGTATATTGAGTAGCTTACCAAGTTGGGTGCCCCGATTGTTGTAGAGCACCAGATTGACCAAATTTTGCAATCTTTAAACAATAGTTATTCTCAATTTGTGATGAATTACAATATGAATGAGATAGATAAGAACCCCACCGAACTGTTGGCTATGTTGAAAACTGTTGAGACCAACGTTCAAAAGACATCCCCTGCTCCCATGTTGATGGTGAATAAGGGGAAGGCCAAAGGAAAGGGTAAATGGAAAGGCAAGAGGAAGATGGGTTCTAAATCGAATGCCAATCCGAAACCTGATCCGACCAAGGATTTGAAGCCTAAAGGTGGTGTTCCAAAGGTTGGTGATTGTCACTATTGCAAAAAACCAGGTCATTGGAAGAGGAACTGACATGATTATTTGGAGGATTTGAAGAAGAAGAAGGCTGTTGTTACTGCTTCTGATTCAGTTGTTTATGTTATTGAAGTCAATTTGTCTACTTGTACATCTTAGGTATTAGATACTGGATGTGGTTCTCACATTTATATAAATATGCAGGAACTGCAAGGAAGTATGACATTGGCGAAGGGAGAAGTCGACCTACGAGTTGGCAATAGAGCAAAGGTTGCTGCTTTAGCTGTAGGGACTTATCGTTTATCGTTGCCCACTGGGCTTGTTTTAGAACTAGATAACTGTTTTTACGTGCCTGCGATCTGCAGAAACATTATTTCGGTTTCTTGTTTGGATAAGAAAGGTTTTTCGTTTTTGATTCAGAACAATAGTTGTTCCTTTTTAATTCAATAATGTTACCTACGGGATTGCACGTTTGTTTAATGGTTTATATGTTCTTGATATAGATACTCCTGTCTATAACATAAATAATGATAATAAACGTATTAAGATGAAAGACTCAAATCAAACATACCTTTGGCATTATCGTTTAGGTTACATAAATGAGAAACACATTTCCAAATTACATAAAGATGGTTACTTAGATAAGTTTGATTTTGAATCATACGAAGAATACAAATCTTGTCTCATTGGCAAAATGGCTAAAGCTCCTTTTACCGAACAAGGTGAAAGGGCCACCGAACGATTAGGACTTATACATAGTGATGTATGTGGTCCAATGCGTACGATGGCAATAGGTGGCTTTTACTACTTCATTACTTTTACTGATGATTTCAGTAGATATGGATATATGTATCTTTTGAAGAACAAATCTGATTCTTTTGAAAAGTTCAAAGAATACAAGGCTGAAGTGGAAAAGCAAACAGGGGAAAGTATAAAAGTTCTACGATCAGATCGTGGAGGAGAATACTTAAGCCTCGAGTTTAAAGGTTTCTTGAAGGAGTGTGGTATCGTATCACAACTTACTCCTCCTGGAACGCCTCAATGGAATGGAGTTTCTGAGCGGAGAAATTGTACCTTGTTGGACATGGTGCGATCAATGATGAGTCTAGCAGATCTTCCAATAAGTTTCTGGGGTTATGCTCTAGAAACGGCTGCATATACACTAAACCGAGTTCCAACTAAATCAGTTCAAAAGACTCCATATGAGATATGGACTGAGAAATGTCACAGCATGTCTTTTATGAAAGTATGGGGATGCGAAGCGTTTGTGAAACGCTTGGTGTCTGACAAGCTGGGACCAAAATCGGATAAATGTTATTTTGTGGGATATCGTGAAGAAACTAAAGGGTATAGTTTCTATAATCCTGCCGAGAACAAAGTGTTTGTTGCTCGAACCGCTGTATTTCTTGAAAGAGAGTTACTTTCAAAGAAAATTAGTGGGAGGGCTATAGATCTCGATGAAGATCGAGTTGTACAAAATAATATTGAACCGGAGTTGGAAAATGGGCAGGAAATACATCAAGATGTTCCTGCTCCGGAAACACAGGTTGTTTGTAGATCTAGTAGGGCTCGTCATGAGCAAGAGAGATATTATGGATTTCTCTTGACTCAAGATGATGATGTAATGCTCATATATAATGATGAGCCTCTAACCTACCAAGATGCTATGAACAGTCCAGACTCCAAGAGATGGCTAGTGGCCATGAAATGCGAAATAGAATCCATGTATCAAAATAAAGTATGGACTTTAGTTGATCCACCTGAAGGGGTAAAACCTATAGGGTGCAAGTGGGTTTTCAAGAAGAAAACTGACATGGATGGTAAAGTACAAACCTATAAAGCGCGACTGGTGGCAAAAGGTTTCAAACAAGTTCATGGTATAGACTATGATGAGACCTTTTCACCAGTTGCTATGGTCAAGTCCATCAAGATTTTGCTAGCAATAGCTGCTTACTACGACTATGAGATTTGGCAAATGGATGTCAAAACCGCTTTCTTAAATGGGAGCCTTGAAGAGGATGTATACATGATACAACCTGAGGGTTTTGTCGATCCCAAGTTTGCTAAGATGGTATGTAAGTTGCTTCGATCTATTTATGGATTGAAGCAAGCCTCAAGGAGATGGAATCGTCATTTTGATGAAACAGTCAAAGAATTTGGCTTTATTTAAAATGAAGATGAACCATGTGTTTACAAGAAGGTTAGTGAGAGCCACGTGGCATTCCTAGTACTATATATAGATGACATATTACTAATAGGGAATGACATACCTTCTCTACAGGCTGTTAAAGACTTGGTTGGGAAATAATTTCTCGATGAAAGACTTAGGTGATGCTACCTATATATTAGGGATCAAGATCTATAAAGATAGATCAAGGAAATTAATCAGCCTAAGTCAGAGTACATACATTGACAAAGTATTACATCGTTTCGGGATGCAAGAGGCAACAAAGAGGATATGTCCCAATGTCTCATGGGATATTGATCTCAAAAGACAACTGCCCTAAATCATTAGATGATAAGGGCCGTATGAGCAAAGTTCTATATGCTTCGGCAATTGGATCTATAATGTATGCGATGATATATACTCGACCTGATATTTCGTATACCTTGAGCATGACGAGCAGATACCGGTCTAATCCTGGTGAGGGTCACTGGACAACAGTCAAGAATATTCTTAAGTATTTGAAAAGGACTAAAGATTCATTCTTGGTGTATGTAGGAGATATACATATATGTAAAGTGCATACTGATGATAATGTTGCAAACCCACTGACTAAGGCTTTGTCACAGCAAAAGCATGAAGGTCATACTAGTTCCATGGGTATTAGATATCTGGGTGATTGGCTCTAGTGTAAGTGGGAGATTGTTAGTGTTTGTGCCCTAGAGAAAACACTATTATGTTTATATTATGAAACATTTGGATTATTAATTCTGATTATATGGATTATTCTTTAGTAATTTATTATATCTTTATTTTCTGCGATAAGATGTTAGATTAATAAATGTCCTTGCAATATGATATGTAATTTTATATCTCTAAGTACGTGACTTAGAAATGAGATTATGAGAATAGTGTCGATATTCCTAAAGATCCCTAGTCGATTATTATTATTAAGGGACAATAATAATGCATTAAGACTAGTGTGAATGTTGACTGATGATCACATCTCATTGATCATAGGTATAGTGATACTAAAGTCAAAACACAGGCACATGTATTATATACATGGTGCTGGAAGACCCAATGTGAGATTCTACATGTCTGTTGTGTCATAAGTAATTCTAACAGTGATAATGATGTATTGGTCCTTAGACTTGAAATCATTATATTTCTATATGAGAATTAATATACTTTGGTTGCATTAAAAGTTACCTTTGACCGGGTGATGATAAAAGTGTATATTGGGTATATTATGAATCATTTGAGAAATATGAATGATCTAGAAAGGATTTAACCCTCCTATTTTAGGAGTGATAATATTGGCCTCTTGTTTGAGTTAGACTATGAAATGCATGGCCATGCTCAAATGTTGATTTGATGTTATAGTCTACTCATCGATCAAGGAAACCTGGATTAAATTATGAAGAGGATGACACATAACATGCCTCGAGTTTAATCTATAATATATGGTTAAAAGGATTATAGTACATTGTACATTATACACAAAAGGTTTAATCGATCACCGATTTAATTATTATTACACGCAAGTATATGCGTTCGCAAGTAGTATAAGATATAAATCAGATTTGTTCCCACAAAGACTCTTTTTAGTTAACTTAAGATTATGCACCTATGCAACAATGGTATGGCTATTGTTCAATGCTAAGACAAATAACAGATTGAGTTTTGATTAACTAAGAGATTATACTAATTAACATTAACTAAGAATAAACGTGATTGAATTAAATATATGAGATAAACATGGGATTCCAACTTCGTTACTACTTCATTTAAAGTCATTGTTCTTAACCTTAGCATGCAATGGTGATGACAACTAATAAGATAACACGGAACTGGTAAACGCCAACTTTCGTTGTACGAATACCCTACTATCAGATATCCACAAAAGAGATAGAAGCTGAATAGACACCAATTATGTTAAGATCCTATATATCTATAGAATTTGACAACATAAAGGTTTAATGAACAAGTTATCTATCGTGATTACATAGGGTAAGTAATATGGTTAAGATTACCTAAGAATCATGCATAACCAATACATGAATCTATGCTAGCATGGCAAGTTCTAAACCTCTATATTCACAGTCGCTTCAATAGAGATTAACACGCTATCTTATATGTTAGTTATGCACATAAGACGAATAAGCACAACCAATACTAGGATATCAATCAATCACCACACACCAAGATATTGAAATAATTTAACTATAGAAATACATAAGTAAATTCGTTAGAACCCCACGATAACGATTAGTTCATAACCGAACTCATCGTCACCATGGGTTCCAATGAAAACATGATATAAAACAATATAAGAGTACTAGGGTTCAAAAACAAATCGAAAACAAGCATCCAAAGTATCAACTATATTGAAGAATACAAAAGTCTTCTTATTTGTAGTCGTCTCGTGCTCTCTAGGTCTTCTTATTGCTCTCCCCTTGCTCCTTCTTGTTAAAAACATCTTTTTACTGATATATATATATATATATATATATAGGCTCCAGGATGACCAGGACCCTCAAAATCTTTAACTTCGACTAAAATCAGGATTCTGGTGCAGAAATAGGGTGGGGTGGCCGCGCTCAAATCAGCGCGGGTGCGCTGGTTTTTTTGGCAGAAAGGCGAGGTGGCCGCACTGGTTTTGGGGGCGGTCGCTCCTGACTTCTGGATTTTTCTGCTGATTCTTGTTTTGGCTGTATCTTGAGTTCTGCTCGTCAGAATTAGGCGATTCAACTGCCCACGCGAAGCTAACGAGATTCTCTATAACTTAAGAATGGAATAGGCGTCCAAAACTTATCTCTTTTCAGAATATTTCCTTGAAAAACTCCTTTCTTCATTTAACTGATGCCTAAAATGCAATAACACAAAAATATATCAAAAATACCAATAACTTGAGTCCAAAACACCAACTTAAGCTTGTAATGAAGCGTTCCAAGTAGATATAAAATCCACTTATCACACCCCCAAACTTGAATTGATGCTTGTCCTCAAGCATAAACAGACTCAAAAATTACAAAATAAAACTAATACATGAATGCAACTAAATGATAATGCAATCGATACCCTCAGAATAACCATGACCAACCAACAAGCGATTGCCTCTAAGAATGCAATGACTTAAAACAGAGTTCGAATAAACCCCACAAACCAACTCACAACCCAGAATTGTGCGTGTGCGGATGCTTGAAAAATATACTCTCAAAACTAGATCAATAACCATAACTTATATATCATCAAAATGATCACCAGTTTATAAACAGAATAGATGTTAAACGCATAATAACTCACAATACCTCCTTCCTACTAGAGTTATACAAGGATTCACACTATTATTGAACACATAACAAAGATGCTTATTTGACGGTGAATGAATGAGGTCCCACAAGACTTATACAATAATACCCATGTAGCGAGCATTAGGTTAGCGGATCCCAGACTATCAAAGCCTTAGGTCACTAGGCACAAAGTCCCCTAGAACTTAGTAACTCGAGTATTAAAGAGCTCATTCTTGATCAATTATGCATAAATTCATACTTTTTTTTTCTTTTGCTCTTTTTTTATGAATTTCTGAATGAGTGCATTTCACCCCATTTCATTCAACCCTAGAATACTCATAAAATATGAGCCGGCTACTAGCCATTTGATGCCTAGCCTTATTTCACAACTAGCAATGAAATCCTGCTTTTCTCTAGTTTTAAAAATCAATGTCCTAAGTCATTACGAGAATAGCAAAAATTCTAAATATAACCAAGTGATTAAATTCAACAAATAAACAAGTATGATCATGATCTAGATCAAAAGCAACCTATAAGACTTGTGAATTTTTTTTCTGGCATGCAAATCAATTCATTAGGACTTAAACAACCCTCTATTCGTCATCACCACACTCCAATTTAACATCAACTTATCAATCAGAAACAACTCAACCTAAGGGATCATGTTATATGTATGTACATGCAATTAAATGAAATCACATAAAAAAATATCATATATGAACAATCATGCAAAAAATATAAATGAGTTACAACTAAACATGCAACATGAATCTATATGAATCTATATGGACACACACAAACTAATACTTACATTATCACCCCCAAACTTAATATTTTTAATGTCCTCATTAAAGGTAATAATAAGGATTTCAGGCATACCTAGTTAGCGGGAGGATCACCCTCTTCGGGTGAAGGATCAGGTGGCCAATCAACCTCGACACCAGAGTCTCGGAAAATAGTACCGAGAGTGTGTGTCGGTGGAAGTCATGCATGGCCTCAATACGCCGAATCAACCTTCTATAATGCGCATCACCAAGACCAAACCTGTCAACTGTCTCTGGTGCACGAGAGGGACCCTCTATAAGCACGGGCTGAACCGGCCAGTCACCCTTTAGATTATCATAGATATATTTCAACCCCTTGTCAGGGGGTGCACCTGCAAATACATAACTCAAGTGATCTGGTAGTGGGTTGAGTTCAAATGTGGGAGCTTCTTCAATCGACGGTTCGAGACGCTCCTGAGAAATTTTCAGCTCTGCTAACCCAAGAGAATCGAATGGCATATCCAACTTCCTCTTCCACGAAGGTGCATTCAAAACCTGCAGTTGCTCTGCTCCTTTTTCATCTTCAAAAACTGATTCCCTTATTAAGGCTCTTTATAAGGTATCTGACTTTGGCAATTGATCAAGCTCCGAATTCACGACAGAGTCGACCCACTCTACTTTAAAGCACTGCTCTTTATCTTTGGATAACTTTATTGCTTTGAACACACTAAAAGTGACCTTCTGATCTTGAACCTTTATCGTAAGCTCTCATTTTTGCATATCATTCATAGTTTGGCCTATAGCCAAAAATGGTCTTCCAAGGATGATGGAAATCTTTTTATCTTCCTTGAAATCAAGAATTACAAAGTCAGCAGGGAAGATGAGTTTATCCACCTTAGCTAAGACATCCTCCACTATTCCTCGCGGATAAGCGATGGAACGATCAGCCAACTACAAAGACATGTTCAAAGGTTTTGGATCAGGTAGTCCAAGTTTCTTGAATACTGACAAGGGCATCAGATTGATTCTAGCTTCCAAGTCATACAAACACTTGTCGAATGACAGATTGCCAATGCTGCAAGGTATCGTGAAGCTTCCTGGATCTTTAAGCTTAGGAGGTAGTTTCTGTTGCAGCACAGCACTGCAATCTTCCGTTAGAGCAACGGTTTCCAACTCCTCAAGGTTTAATTTCCGTGATAGAATACCCTTCATGAACTTAGCATAGCTCGACATCTGTTCTAGAGCTTCAACAAAAGGTATGTTGATATGCAGCTTCTTGAAAACTTCCAAAAACTTGGCAAATTGTTTGTCAAACTTATGCTTTTGAAGCCTTTTAGGATATGGCGGAGGTGGGTAGACCTGTTTATCCCCTGTATTACCCTCAGGAGGATTGCTTTCAACAACTTTCTTCTTCGGTTCCACCTCGGCATCCTTCTGCACAACTTTTTCAGCTCAATCTCATTTTCTGGATTTGGCAAAGGTGTAGACACCTGCATTCTGGACAAAATTTTCAGACTCTTTGTCTTGCTGAATTTGGCGGCTTGCGACCTTTTCGGATCTCAAGGTGATGGCGTTCACCTATTCGTTAACTTCCCTCTAGCATGGATTGGCTTCTGTATCACTAGAAAGCGTTCCAGGTAGTCGATTCAATAAGGCGTTAACAATTTGCCCTATTTGGTTCTCCAGAGTCTTGATAGAAACAGCCTGGCTTTGGTATATAAGAGCCTGGTTTTTGTACATAAGCCACAACTCCTCCAATTCAGATTTTTCATTCAAAGATTGACCTACACCATGAGTTTGTTATTGAAGTTGGAGTTGTTGTCTTGGTGCCAATTGATGCTGAAAACTAGGAGGATTGAATTGCTTGTTTCCAAACTGCTGGAACGGCTGTTGCATCGCATTCTGATTGTTGCTCCAGCTGAAGTTAGGATGATACCAGTTGTCAGGATGATAAGTGTCTGGAACTGGTTGCTGCGATCTCTGAAAGTTGCTCACAAATTGAGCTGATACAATAGATATATCGCATTGCTCCATCGCATGTGAACCTGCAAACAACTCACAACACTGGTTATCTGATTAACACCATACTTAGCCAGAGAATCGATAGCCGTAGCTGTATCCACTTCCAGAACTCCTTCTACCTTGCCCAGTGGTAATTTATGGGTTGGATACTGAGATTCATTAGCAGCCATCAGTTCAATTAGACCAAAAGCTTCCTCATAGCTTTTTGCCCATAATAGTCCGCTTGATGCTGCATCAAGTATGGGTCTAGACTGTGCTCCCAAACCATTATAAAAACAATTGATGATCATCCAATCAGGCATTCCATGATGAGGACACTTCCTAAGCATCTCTTTGTAGCGCTCCCAAGCTTCACATAGAATTTCTCCCGATTGCTGCGCAAATTGAGTAAGAGCATTCCTGAGTGCAGCTGTCTTCGCCATAGGGAAAAATTTAGTAAGAAAATTTTGAGCAAGATCCTCCCAAGTATTGATAGAACCTGCTGGTAGAGAATGCAACCAGAACTTAGCCTTATCCCTCAAAGAGAATGGGAAAGCCTCAGCTTTATAGCATCTTCAAAAACACTGTTGAACTTGAAAGTGTCACAAATATTGATGATGTAATATCCGGGATATATCGTGTAATTATTTTTTCAATTAAATAATTATTATGTGTGTTCAGTATCTATTCTGTGAGTTAATTGTTAAAGTGTTATATGTACTTGGTTATTCAAAAATAATATTAATTGAGTATTTTAATTTTTATATGTCCAAAATAAAATATAGATAATTGTCATATCTTTCTAATTATTTTTATGTTGGTTTATGGATTTATAAGAATCATCTAAAATTTCTAAAATCTTTTTCCGGGTAATTAAAATCTATTTTATAAAAACGGGAACCAACCGACGTCAACCGTTGTTACGTTTTTGGAACCCGAAACTCTTTCGAGAACTCCTTCCTAACCTAATTGTAATATTCCGAGCATTTTCCATGTTTCGACTTTTTCGATCCGGCGTACGGTTTTCCTGCGCGGGTCCCGGCGCAACATTTTCGATACAATATTCGTTTCGGTAAATGAATAAAACCCGTATTTTTTATAAACGGGAGCTTTTTATTAAACTATCACAATTATCACTTCGTAATACGTGTAACCAGGCGCTGAGACCAAGACCGCAGTACAAATTGTACTGATTTGGATAATTATCCCGAAAACCGATACCGTTTGGATCAGTTTTTACAAATAAACATACCGTTTTATATCCGGAATGATCCAACGGGATACTAATTTTCTGTAATTATAAATAGCCTTTTTCCGTATTTTATTTCGTATCAAAATCAATTGCAGACAGATAATTATATAATATTCAGAGAAAAACCCTAATTTCCTAAAACTGTTCTAAGAATCAAACAAGCATTTGGAGGTGTTATTGAATTCGGTTTGGAAAGCTCGAGTAACCAATCTGAAGGTCTTGAAGAGCTCTACCAGATTCTGTAATCCATACACCTGCAGAAATCAAGAAGAGGCAAGACGTAGGAAAGGGAAACAGATAGTTGAGGAGTAAGACGCTTGTGATTGGAAGCGAGTGCAGTGTAGTAAGCTAATATCAGACAAGTATTTCGAACTTTCTCGAAATATTGTAATACGTGATAGTCTTGTTGATATTGCAAGTGCTTTGAAGCACTGAAACCTAAACCCTGATTCCAGTTATTATTCTTGAGCCATGAACCTTATTCTTTCTAGACCATTGATTGTTGTATACCTAAACACAAATCTCAAGTATACGATACTACTCCACAAATACATGTAAACAAAATCCCAAACACTGAACTGAATTACTTGTACATTCAATCATTGTATCCTATGCTTTGAAAGCCCAAATCTTTGAAACCCTGAAATGTTGATTCCTTTGTTATCCAATTCTTTCATTACCCAGCATCCAAGCTTTTAAATTGCCATATTGATCCTTACAAGGATTGAAACCCTTTCATTGTTAAACATTTATTGTTGTTAATGATTTCGGTTATTGTTTATTATTGCATATTCTGTTATTATGTTAGAATTGGATTGTTTTTATAAAATTGTGGACCAGATTCGTGGTCAGACCATATAATGGTCAAGTTAGGCCAATGTATGCCTTGGATCCAGTAGTTAGAGCAATGTTGTGTGCCTTGCTCGGGGTTAGTGCGTGACTGATCAGCAGCCTAACCTTGGTTTTTAAATTAAAAGTATAATATCCAATTCTAAATCATAATCCATTGTTCACTTGATATCATAATCATATTCACCTGATGATCATTATTCTCAGTTTTGTCGTTGTGACTTGCTGAGCTAGTTAGCTCATTTGTGCGATGTTGTTTATATTCTTTCCAGTTAAAAAGGAACCAGTTGGTAGCGAGGATCCCCAGTCCAGCGCGAGAGCTAGGGGTTCAGGTTGAGAAAGCTGAGCTAGTAGGCTTCTTTTGGGATAATTTAAGTTTGTAAAAGTTTGTAATAATGTTTAATACTCAGTTTGAGTTTGAAATAGTTGGGATTTGAACGGTTTGTAATATATTAGTGTGTGTGGCTTGTGTGCATACTTTAACCTGTTGCGGTCTGTGGTGGTTGGTAAGTAGGGTCACTGCATATATTATTATTATCTTTATTATTGTTATAAGCAGGTTATAATTAAGGTGTGTGTGTGGACCCCAAACTTCTGACCCGGGTTTGGAGGGCGCCACAGGTTTGGTATCAGAGCTACAGGTTATAAGTCACTGACACAAGCCTAGGTTGACGGGAATGGGTAGAGGGATATGATTAGAAGTAAGGTATAGGATAATAGAACGTCGAGAGGTTGAGTGTTATGGTTTAACCGGTATTAGTATAGTTTGTGTCGTGGTACGAGATTCTTATATTACGATATGATTTCAGATAGCAGAGATGACCGACTCTTTTATTCCCGTATCAGCTGATCACTCATAGCCTTCAGTCGGAGCACCAGCATCGGATCCACGTCCTGTTATTCCACCAGCATTGGCTATTCTACCTCCACCGGTGTTGCAGCCCGTACCATTGCAGGCCATTCCACCTCCAGGCATGAGGCCACCTGTCAGAGGACCTCCACCTGCTTATTCAGGCTTTACTAGTCATTCAGTCACAGGAGTACCTTTCAAGTTCTCTTCCTATCCTGTCCCATATCATCAGTTTGAGGCTTGCCTTATGGAGCAGCGATTCCTACAGGGTCAGATCCAGGAATTATTGCATATCATGCGTACCAGAGAGATGGGGAGTGGTGAGAGGCGACTTAGGGAGAGGCTCTAGGCTTTTCGTAGAGCAGCTGCTGTGAGGATTGCTGAGGCTACACATGAGGACATCACCCCTGATTTCCTAGTGGAGTGGGCTAAGTGGGTTCTAGAGGAGCTTGAGGAGATAGGAGGTCTAGATTTGCCATGAGTTAGAGATTCTGAGATGGAGATGCTGAGCAGTGTTGTTATGATTATGTAGTGTGTACAGTAGTGTGTAGTGTGTATCAGTAGACTTTTGAGTTGTATTTATAGACTAGCGATGCTGACTAGTGAGTAGGTGGTTGTACCCTTTTTGCTTTTACTTTCGAAGCGTCTTTACGCTTGCACTACCTAAAAGTTTTGATCTATATATCAGTACCTTTTTCCTTTCCAACACTGTCATTTACTTTATTGCACCTGTTTTACTTTACCTTATTTATTGCACCAGTATACCCTGTGATACCATGTACCCTGTTTTCCATAACTGTTTATATTATGTAAAGAAGCATGCAATTTACTTAGTTACAACTGTTTTCAAAAAAGATATTCCTATTTTACAAAACTTTTCTTTTATACAAATATTTGATTTAAAATCTAAATAAATTGATTGATTCTTTACAGAAAATGCCTCCCAGAAGAAATACCCGCACCAACACCCAGAATGAAGAAACCAATAACAACAACAATAACAACCAAGATGATACAAACCAGAATGTGAACCCAGGACCCATGGACCCAGCAATAGCCCAGATTCTTCAAATCTTGGCCCAACAAACAGTTCACCTGGCACACCAACAGCAGAGAAAGACCAATCCCCAGGTAACTTTCAAAACTTTTCAGGTAGTAAACCCACCAGAATTCAAGGGTTCCTTAGAGCCAATTAAAGCAAATGTGTGGTTAAAGGAAATAGAGAAGGCATTTTCCTTGGTAAAAGTGAAAGAGGAGCAGAAGGTTGAATTTGCAAGTTACTATCTGAAGAATGAGGCCACCTATTGGTGGGAGATGGTGAAGACATTGGAAAGCACAGATGTTATTACTTGGGAAAGGTTTAAGGAATTGTTTTTAGAAAAGTATTTTCCTCAGTTTGTTCAGGATCAAATGGAGCTGAAGTTTTTAGAATTAAAGCAAGGGAACATGTCGGTAACAGATTATGAGGGGAAGTTTGAGGAATTGTCAAGGTATGTGTCGTCGTATGTTGATACTGATAGAAAGAAAGCTAAGAGATTCCAGCAAGGCTTGAAGCCATGGATCAGAGGGAAGGTAGCTATTTTTGAATTGGATACCTATGACGGGGTTGTACAGAAGGCTATGATCGCAGAGACAGAGAGTGAGATGTTCCAGAAAGATAAGGAAAGCAAGAAAAGGAAAGTTGAGGGAAGTGAGGGTCAGTCACAAACAGGGAAGTTTCTAAATTTTAAGAAGGGCAAGTTTCAGCCAGGGAAAATTTTTAATTTCAGGAGACAAAATACAGGAGACGGAGGCCAGGGCAATCGTCCAGCTAATGTGAATCAGCCGAATCAGTTGAGATTAACTTTTCCAGATTGTCAAGTATGTGGAAAAAAGCATGGAGGAGTTTGTAACAAGTTTAATGTGGTATGTTTTAAATGCATCCAGAAAGGGCACTACTCGAGGGAGTGCCGAAATCAGCCAGCAAGAGAGCCAGCAAATAAGGATCAACCTATCCGAAATCCAGCAGTGAAGGTTCCAGCCATTGGATTTACATGCTTCAAATGTGGAAAGCCAGGACATATGGCCAGGGATTGCAAGACACCAGCCCCAGTCAGTAATGCATTAAGAATTATGGGATCTACCCCCACAGTGAATGAGACTCCGAGGGCTAGAGTTTTTGACATGTCGGTGAAGGATGCGATCCAGGATACGGATGTCGTGGCAGGTACGCTTAATGTGAATTCTTTATATGCCAAAGTGTTAATAGATTCGGGAGCAACTCGATCGTTTGTTTCACAAGATTTTGTTAGTAAGTTAAATTGTCCAGTTGGGTATTTAAATGAAATAATGACTGTGGAATTAGCAAATCAAGAACGTGTAACTGTTAACCAAGTTTGTGGGAATTGTGAGATTGAGATTTCTGGTAGTAAGTTTTGTGTAGATTTGATACCGTTTAAGTTAGGAGAATTTGACGTTATATTAGGGATGGATTGGTTATCTAAGCATGATGCTCAAATAGATTGTCGAAATAAGAAAGTAATGGTGAAAATGTCAGACGAAAGAATAGTAACGTTCAAGGGACAGAAGCAGGTAAAGAAGTTCTTAACGATGATTCAAGCCAAGAAGTTACTACGACAAGGATGTGAGCATTTCGTAGCATATGTGATCGACAGAAGTCAGGAGCCAGCAAAACTTGAAGATATTCCAGTTGTGAAGGAATTTTCAGACGTGTTTCCCGATGAATTACCAGGACTTCCTCCAAATAGAGAAATTGAATTTGCAATCGACTTAGCACCTGGAACCGAACCAGTATCCAAGGCCCCGTATAGACTGCGCCCGTTGAGATGAAAGAGTTAGCAAAGCAATTACAAGAGTTGTTAGAGAAAGGAGTAATCAGACCCAGCGTATCCCCGTGGGGTGCACCGGTATTATTTATCAAGAAGAAGGATGGAAGCATGAGACTGTGCATCGACTATAGGGAGCTCAACAAGTTGACAATCAAGAATAAGTATCCGTTACCCAGAATTGATGATTTGTTTGACCAATTGAAGGGAGCCAAGTATTTCTCCAAAATCGATTTAAGATTGGGATATCATCAACTGAAGATCAAACCAGAAGATATACCAAAGACAGCTTTCAGAACAAGGTATGGGCATTATGAATTTCTAGTAATGTCTTTTGGATTGACCAACGCCCCAGCAGCGTTTATGGACCTGATGAACAGAATTTTCAAGGAATATTTAGACAAGTTCGTTATAGTATTTATAGACGATATTTTGATCTATTCAAAGACGGAGGAGGATCATGCAGAACATTTAAGGACAGCTTTGGAGATTTTAAGGAAAAAGAAGTTATATGCTAAATTGTCGAAGTGTGAGTTTTGGCTACAGGAAGTTCAGTTCTTAGGACTTATAGTCAGTAATGAAGGGATCAAAGTGGACCCGACAAAGATTTAGGCAATTACGAATTGGGAAAGACCGAGAACACCCACTGAGGTAAGAAGTTTCTTGGGATTGACAGGATATTATCGACGATTCGTTCAGAATTTCTCAAGAATTGCAACACCATTGACAAAGCTTACACGAAAGAATGAAAAGTTTATATGGAATGACAAGTGCGAAGAAAGTTTTCAGGAATTGAAGTGGAGATTAATCACGGCACCTGTTTTGTCACTTCCAGACGATCAAGGGAATTTCGTAATTTATAGCGATGCTTCTTACAAAGGATTAGGATGTGTTCTTATGCAGCACGACAAGGTAATTGCGTATGCGTCAAGGCAATTGAAACCACATGAACAAAAGTACCCTACTCATGATTTGGAGTTAGCAGCTATAGTTTTCGCTTTGAAGATTTGGAGACATTATTTGTATGGAGAAAAGTGTGAGATTTTCACGGATCACAAAAGTTTGAAATATATATTTACCCAGAAGGAACTTAATATGAGACAAAGGAGATGGTTAGAATTGATCAAGGATTATGATTGCTCGATTAATTATCATCCCGGTAAGGCGAACGTTGTAGCAGATGCGTTAAGTCGGAAGGAAAGGTTAAATGTGTTATCCGTACCTGAAGAGATATATAAAGAATTTCAAAAAATTGGAATTGGAGATTAGAATTTGCAAGCCTGAGGAAGCAAAAGTGTATAGTATGATTTTCCAACTGGAGTTATTGGTGAAAATAAAGAAATGCCAGAAAGAGGTAATGGATCAAGATATAAACAGTTTGGTAGGTGAGGAATTATGCACGCAACAAGATGATCAAGGTATTCTTAGGTTTTCTTCAAGAATTTGGATTCCACCAGTAACGGAGCTGAAAAATGAAATTTTATAAGAGGCACATAGTTCAAGATATTCCATCCATCCAGGGAGTACCAAAATGTACAGAGATTTAAAGAAGAATTATTGGTGGCCAGATATGAAGAGGGAAATTATGGAATGGGTTAGCAAATGCTATACCTGTCAGAGAGTTAAAGCAGAGCATCAGAGACCAAGCGGATTGCTACAGCCATTGGAGATTCCAGAGTGGAAGTGGGAACATATTACCATGGATTTCATAGTTGGATTACCAAGGACAAGGGCTAATCATGATGCCATTTGGGTTATAGTAGATAGACTTACCAAGTCAGCTCATTTTCTGCCTATAAATGAAAGATTTTCGCTCGACAAGTTAGTTCATATGTACTTGAAATAGATCGTAGTTCGTCATGGAGTTCCAGTGTCTATCGTATCTGATAGAGATCCAAGGTTTAATTCAAGATTCTGGAAGAGTTTTCAAGAATGTTTGGGAACAAGATTGAATATGAGTACGGCCTATCACCCCCAAATGGATGGCCAAAGTGAAAGAACGATCCAGACAATCGAGGACATGCTACGTGTTTGTGCTATTGATTTCAAAGGAAGTTGGGACGAGCATTTACCCCTGGTAGAGTTTGCTTATAACAACAGTTATCACGCCAGCATTGGGATGCTACCTTATGAAGCCCTTTATGGACGCAAATGTAGATCTCCAGTATATTGGGACGAAGTAGGAGAACGCAAAATACTCGGACCCGAATTGGTACAGCAGACAAAGGAAGTTGTTGAAATTATCCAGAAAAGATTAATAGCCGCACAAGATCGTCAAAGGAAATATGCAGACCAGTCAAGAAAAGACATGGAATTTGAAGAAGGAAGCTTGGTATTATTGAAAGTATCACCGTGGAAAGGACTAACGAGGTTTGGGAAGAAAGGGAAGCTAAACCCAAGATATGTCGGACCTTTTGAAATCCTAAAGCGTATTGGCAAAGTAGCTTACGAATTGGCGTTACCTCCGCACATGGAGCACATTCACAATGTTTTTCACATATCAATGTTTAAGAAATATAATCCAGACTCCAGGCATGTAATAGAATATGAGCCAATAGAGCTTCAAGCAGATTTGTCATATATAGAGAGCCCGGTAGAAGTTCTAGAAGAGAGAGAAAAAGTATTGAGAAATAAAGTGGTAAAGTTAGTAAGAGTATTATGGAGAAACCCAAAGGTTGAAGAGTCAACCTGGGAGTTAGAAAGTGATATGAGAGAAAAGTACCCTCATTTGTTTTCTTAGGAGATTCTGAGGACAGAATCATTTTAAGGGGGGAAGGATGTAATATCCGGGATATATCGTGTAATTATTTTTGCTATTAAATAATTATTATGTGTGTTCAGTATCTATTCTGTGAGTTAATTGTTAAAGTGTTATCTGTACTTGGTTATTCAAAAATAATATTAATTGAGTATTTTAATTTTTATATGTCCAAAATAAAATATAGATAATTGTCATATCTTCCTAATTATTTTCATGTTGGTTTATGGATTTATAAGAATTATCTGAAATTTCTAAAATCTTTTTCCGGGTAATTAAAATCTATTTTATAAAAACGGGAACCAACCGACGTCAACCGTTGTTACGATTTGGAATCCGAAACTCTTTCGAGAACTCCTTCCTAACCTAATTGTAATATTCCGAGCATTTTCCATGTTTCGACTTTTTCGATCCGGCGTACGGTTTGTCCTGCGCGGGTCCTCGCGTAACATTTTCGATAAAATTTTCGTTTCAGTAAATCAATAAAACCCGTATTTTCGATAAACGGGAGCTTTTTATTAAACTATCACAATTATCACTTCGTAATACGTGTAACCAGGCGCTGAGACCAAGACCGCAGTACAAATTGTACTGATTTGGATAATTATCCCGAAAACCGATACCGTTTGGATCAGTTTTTACAAATAAACGTACCGTTTTATATCCGGAATGATCCAACGGGATACTAATTTTCCGTAATTATAAATAGCCTTTTTCCTTATTTTATTTCGTATCAAAATTAATTGCAGACAGATAATTATATAATTTTCAGAGAAAAACCCTAATTTCCTAAAACTGTTCTAAGAATCAAACAAGCATTTGGAGGTGTTATTGAATTCGGTTTGGAAAGCTCGAGTAACCAATCTGAAGGTCTTGAAGAGCTCTACCAGATTCTGTAATCCATACACCTGCAGAAATCAAGAAGAGGCAAGACGTAGGAAAGGGAAACAGATAGTTGAGGAGTAAGACACTTGTGATTGGAAGGGAGTGCAGTGTAGTAAGCTAATATCAGGCAAGTATTCCGAACTTTCTCTAAATATTGTAATACGTGATAGTCTTGTTGATATTGCAAGTGCTTTGAAGCACTGAAACCTAAACCCTGATTCCAGTTATTGTTCTTGAGCCATGAACCTTATTCTTTCTAGACCATTGATTGTTGTATACCTAAACACAAATCTCAAGTATACGATACTACTCCACAAATACATGTAAACAAAATCCCAAACACTGAACTGAATTACTTGTACATTCAATCATTGTATCCTATGCTTTGAAAGCCCAAATCTTTGAAACCCTGAAATGTTGATTCCATTGTTATCCAATTCTTTCATTACCCAGCATCCAAGCTTTTAAATTGCCTTATTGATCCTTACAAGGATTGAAACCCTTTCATTGTTAAACATTTATTGTTGTTAATGATTTCGGTTATTGTTTATTATTGCATATTCTGTTATTATGTTAGAATTGGATTGTTTTTATAAAATTGTGGACCAGATTCGTGGTCAGACCATATAATGGTCAAGTTAGGCCAATGTGTGCCTTGGATCCAATAGTTAGAGCAATGCTGTGTGCCTTGCTCGGGGTTAGTGCGTGACTGATCAGCAGCCTAACCTTGGTTTTTAAATTAAAAGTATAATATCCAATTCTAAATCATAATCCATTGTTCACTTGATATCATAATCATATTCACCTGATGATCATTATTCTCCGTTTTGTCATTGTGACTTGCTGAGCTAGTTAGCTCATTTGTGCGATGTTGTTTATATTCTTTCCAGTTAAAAAGGAACCAGTTTGTAGCGAGGATCCCCAGTCCAGCGCGAGAGCTAGGGGTTCAGGTTGAGAAAGCTGAGCTAGTAGGCTTCTTTTGGGATAATTTAAGTTTGTAGAAGTCTGTAATAATGTTTAATACTCAGTTTGAGTTTGAAATAGTTGGGATTTGAACGGTTTGTAATATATTAGTGTGTGTGGCTTGTGTGCATACTTTAACCTGTTGCGGTCCGTGGTGGTTGGTAAGTAGGGTCACTGCATATATTATTATTATCTTTATTATTGTTATAAGCAGGTTATAATTAAGGTGTGTGTGTGGACCCCAAACTTCTGATCCGGGTTTGGAGGGCGCCACAGGTTTGGTATCAGAGCTACAGGTTATAAGTCACTGACACAAGCCTAGGTTGACGGGAATGGGTAGAGGGATAGGATTAGAAGTAAGGTATAGGATGATAGAACATCGAGAGGTTGAGTGTTATGGTATAACCGGTATTAGTATAGTTTGCGTCGTGGTACGAGATTCTTATATTACGATATGATTTCAGATAGCAGAGATGGCCGACTCTTTTATTCCCGTATGAGCTGATCACTCAAAGCCTTCAGTTGGAGCACCAGCATCGGATCCACGTCCTGTTATTCCACCAGCATTGGCTATTCTACCTCCACCGGTGTTGCAGCCCGTACCATTGCAGGCCATTCCACCTTCAGGCATGAGGCCACCTTTCAGAGGACCCCCACCTGCTGATTCAGGCTTTACTAGTCATTCAGTCACAGGAGTACCTTTCCAAATCTCTTCCTATCCTGTCCCATATCATCAGTTTGAGGCTTGCCTTATGGAGCAGCGATTCCTACAGGGTCAGATCCAGGAATTATTGCATATCATGCGTACCAGAGAGATGGGGAGTGGTGAGAGGCGACTTAGGGAGAGGCTCCAGGCGTTTCGTAGAGCAGCTGCTGTGAGGATTGCTGAGGCTACATATGAGGACATCACCCCTGATTTCCTAGTGGAGTGGGCTAAGTGGGTTCTAGAGGATTGCAAGCATTGCAAGTTCTAAACCTCTATATTCACAGTCGCTTCAATAGAGATTAACACGCTATCTTATATATTAGCTATGCACATAAGACAAATAAGCACAACCAATACTAGGATATCAATCAATCACCACACACCAAGATATTGAAACAATTTAACTATAGAAATCCATATGTAAATCCGTTAGAAACCCACGATAACGATTAGTTCATAACCGAACTCATCGTCACCATGGGTTCCAATGAAAACATGATATAAAACAATATAAGAGTACTAGGGTTCAAAAATAAATCGAAAACAAGCATCCAAAGTATCAACTATATTAAAGAATATAAAAGTCCTCTTCTTTGTAGCCGTTTCGTGCTCTCTAGGTCTTCTTATTGCTCTCCCCTCGCCCCTTCTTGTTAAAAACATCTTTTTATTGATATATATATAGGCTCCAGGATGACCAGGAATCTCAAAATCTTCAATTTCGACTAAAATCAGGATTCTGGTGCAGAAACAGGGCGGGGCGGCTGCGCTCAAATCAGCGCGGACATGCTGGTTTTTTGGCAGAAAGGCGGGGCGGCCGCGCTGGTTTTGGGGGTGGCCACGTCTGACTTCTGGATTTTTCTGCTAATTCTTCTTTTTACCGTATCTTGAGTTCTACTCGTCAGAATTAGGCGACTCAACTGCCCACGCGAAGTTAACGAGATTGTCTACAACTTAAAAATGGTCTAGGATTCCAATTCTTAGCTCTTTTCAGCATATTTCCTTAAAAAGCTCCTTTCTTCATTTAACTGATGCCTGAAATGCAATAACACAAAAACATATCAAAAATGCCAACAACTTGAGTCCAAAACACCAATTTAAGCTTGTAATGAAGCGTTCCAAGTAGATATAAAATTCACTTATCGGTGGGTTGGAAGACATGGGCTTCATGGAGATATTTATACGTGGGAGAGAGCTAGGGGCACGAAAAGATGGATTCAAGAGAGGCTGGGTAGATGATTGGCTACGAAAAATGGTGTGAGATGTTTCCAACTGCAGAGGTGCAGGTTCTTGAAGTATCCACGTCTGATCATCTGCCTTTTTTTCTTACCGTTTAATCCACAAGTATATGTTCAAAAAAGAAACAGATTTCGGTTTGAAAATATATGGATTAAGAAGAGTGAGTGCAGAAGTATTATCGAATCATGTCGGAACGTAGGAGATACTACTGATATTCTGAGTAAAATGCTGCGATGTTGTGCTAAATTGGAAGAGTGAGGGGGGAAGCTTAGTTAAGGATATGAAACTAAAATTGGAAAAATATAGAGCTGATATGAGAAAGTTTAGAACTAGAAGAGATGAAGTTAGGATTGTACAATATGAAGAGGAAAAATGGCATTGTTTAAGATTACTGGAAAAGAAAGAAATATTTTGGTGACAAAGGGCTAAACAATTTTGGCTCTGTGATGGTTATAAAGATACCAGGTTTTTTCATAAGTATGCCTTGTCAAGAAATGAACATAATTAAATTAAAAAATTGAAAGATGATAATGGTGAATGGAAGGAAACAGAGGAGATTCAGGGACTTATTACGGAATACTTTGATAACATCTTTTGCACATCAGGGATGGATGAAGGATTATCAAGCAAAATCATGTTTAAGCAATTAACGGAGGACCAAAAACAAAAACTTGTCAGGCCAGTAAGTGATGAGGAGGTCTAAATGGCTACATTTGCTATGCACCCAGATAAAGCTTCAGGCATGGATAGGTTGAATCCGTCATTTTTTCAAGCATATTGGAGTATAGTTGCAAAAGATGTCTGTAATTTTTGCCAGGGATTTTTTGAAACAGGTGATCTACCTGAAAATATGAATACAATATTGGCATGTCTGATCCCCAAAGTGAAGCATCCAAAGAAGGTGGCAAATTTAAGATCAATCTCCCTTTGTTATGTACTAATACATATAATATCAAAGGTTATGGAAAATAAGGTGAAACTAACATTTCAACATATCATCTAGGAACAACAAAGTGTGTTTATTGAGAATCGTCTTTTGACAAATAATGTACTGGTGGCTTTTGAGGTGAACCACCACATTCATCGAAATATACAAGGAGCAATGTGGGTTGTTGGTTTGAAGGTTGATGTGCTGAAGGCATATGACATGTTAGAATGGACCTTTATTGAGTATATGCATCAGAAATTTGATTCCCCTCGGCTTTGGATAGATCGTATCATGAAGTGCATAAAAACGGTAAGGTATAGCTTTCTGCATGATGGAAAAGTTTTTGGGAATGTCATGCCTCAACGGGGAGTGCATCAAGGTGATCACATTTCACCATATCTTTATATAATATGTGCTGAGGACCTGAGTGGAATAATAATGTGATATGAAAAAGATGGGTTGATTCACGATTGTAAAATAGCTCGAGGGGCTTCTCCTGTATCTCATCTGTTATTCGCAGATGATTGGTATTTCTTCTTTCGAACATCACAAAATGAAGCATGTATGATGAGGGATATTCTATAAGAGTACCAAAATGTTTCCGGACAAAGATTAACACTAATAAATCAAACATTAGTTTTAGTCCGAACACAAAGGTGGAGGATAGGGCAGAAATGTGTGCAATTATACAAGTCCAAAAAACTGAAGCACCAGGAAAGTATCTTGGCATGCCTATGCGGATAGGAATGAATAAAATGGAAGTATTTGGATTTATAATAGACAAGGTCCAACAAAAGTTGCAAGGATGGACGCATAAAGATATTTCTGAGCAAGGTAAGTTAACACTGTTATCATCGACACCTCAAGTGCTACCTAGTTTCTCGATAAATTTGTTCCTTATCTCGGTTGGTATTTGTGATGGCATAGAGAGAAAGATGAATCGCTTCATGTGGGGAAGGGGAGCATTGGGCAAAGGGATTAAATGGATGGCCTGGTCAAAGATGTGTATGCCTAAGGGGTGTGGAGGTTTAGGAGTTAGAGAGTTGAGGAGATTTAATCTTTCTATGTTGGCTAAACAGTGTTGGCGGTTGCTCAATCAAACAAATGGATTCGTAACTGAGATAATAAAGGACATGTATTATCCTAATAAGTCTCTTCTTGAAGCACAGGTGGGGAAAGTCCATGTTATATCTGGAGGACCTTAATGGAAGCCATGGAAGTAGTCAAAGCAGGAGTTTGAAAATTGGAACTGGTGAGGAGACTAAAGTTTGACATATACCCTGGTTACCAGATGCGGAAAGTGGTTACTTAACAACACCAATGCAGGACCAACTAGAAGATATAAATGTTAGAAGTCTGATGGATGAGACGGGAAGAATTTTGCATGCTGAAGTGATTGATGATCTATTTAAAATGCGAGATGATGTGTTACTTAAATGTATACCGATCTCAATGATTGATAAACAAGATTTCTGGTTCTGACTCTTAGATGATAAAGGTGAATTTACCGTGAAAAGTGCATACAAATGGCTACAAGGGGAAGTGGAAACCATACATGAGAGTTTTTGGCATAAATTATGGTCGCTCAAACTCCCAAGTAAGGTTACTTATTTTGTATGGCATGTATATAACGGATGCTTACCATCTGCGAGTGCACTATCAGTTAAAAGAGCAGTTCATAGTGATTAGTGCCCATGGTGTTGGAGTTTAGCGGAAAAATATAGCCATGTACTGATCAAGTGTGACTTTGCTCTATCTATTTGGAATATGGTAGGATTACAAGTGGTGGTCCGTACAGTTCCACATGACACAGCCTTCAACGTACTTCTTAGAGTTTTTGAAATATGTAACAGGGAACGGTGTGTGCAAATTGGAATGCTGGACTGGGAAATATGGAACAAACGAAACAAATGGGTATGGGAACGAATCAATGGCTTTGCATTCAAAGTAAAAGCTGCAGCTATGCACTCTCTTATAGAATGGAGAGACACTCAGGTGAAACATGAAGGAATTTGTGACCATTTCTGGAGGAAACCAATGGATGAGTTAGTGAAAATCAATATTGACGTTGCTGTATTTCAAGACGGAAGTATCAGAGTGGGGTGTATAATGCGTAAGTCACATGTACTGTTTCTGGGAGATAGAAGTTGCAGGCTGGAAGGAGCTTGGTCGTTAAGGGAAGCTGAGGCTATTGGTCTGAAGAAAGCCTTGTCATGGGTGATTACCAGGAGAACTCAGTGATGTACCATTGAATCAGATTCTCAGGTGCTTGTGGCTGCATGCAATAGAGAGCCAGAAGAAGCTATTTTTGGTACTATAGTTGGTGATTGTATTCAATTACTGAAGCACATAAATCCAGTGCTAGTTAAGTTTGTTTATCGTTCCGCGAATAATGTGGCACATGCTTTAGCAAAAGCTACCTATTTTATGTCAGGAGAATGGGTTGGGTTGATGCCCCCCCCAAATTTTATTTTGCATGTACTCGAAAGAGATATGTTTTAAGTAATGAAAGCACGAAATATTAAAAAAAACTGCATGTCCCCTAATAATTTAGTTAAAGCGTGCTAAAAATATCATTGGAAGCAGTTAATACTCAATGATCGTTTAAACTTTTGAGTGATTATATATCATGTCATATTTACAAAAAAAATTGCAGGTTTTGATGATTATAGTGATTGAATTTTTTTTTTGTACATGATCCGTAAGTTAAAGATATGATGTTCATTGTAATTTGTGTAGAACTGATATCTATGATTATAAGGTTATTGAATCTTGTTGTATATGGAATCGACAATGTCTCGGTTTAACTTTAGCGATCTCGTGTTAAAATATTAGTACAATGTTGTTAAATCATTGTGATGAGATGAATGTTAACAAATTCATTGTATATATGTCATCGTTTGTTGATGTGTTAATGTAGCTTCTGGGTATTTATTATAAAATTTAATGATGTGACTATTGTAAGAACTTGTAATAGTTAGATTTCCAAAACCATTCTTTTTGTACTTTATATAAAATTTTTCAATATCAGTTCTTTTATGAGAAAATGACCTAGATAGCACAAAAAATAAAAATGCCAAAATAATAGCCTTTACGACACTCTAAAATGATAGTTCGTATTGCGTTTTTAGTTCAGGACTGAAAGATAGTAATTGTATGCGGGTTAACATGCAATCAAAGTATTGTGCCACCCATGCAATTTGAGTGTTGTGCCATACTTTTTTTAAATATTAAAATAATAATTAGTTAATAGAAATATGTTATGAGTGTAGGGGATTATGTATAATAGCACGTGAGTGGACCCCAACTATATATATAGATAGATATATTGTTTGTGTGGTCATTAATCAACGCAATATAAAATTGTGTGTGTATGAAATGACTGATTAGTACGTATTTCTTGTATAGTACGGACATGAAATTTGTATAAATGCTAATTAAACATGTTTTAAATGTTTTTTTAAATCATTTACGGGGAGAAGAAATGTTGCATGCCATTACATTTCTCAAAACATCTCTTTAAGTTGCATTTATTTTTTCAATATAAGTTGTTTGAGACTTTATTTAATAAAATTGTGTCTGAGTGTCAACACCCTTATTTCATTGACTTATTAATTGTTTGTTTCAGAATGCTATCATCTCAACATCTAGGCATTTAACTCTAAAGCTATTTTTCCTTAAAAGTTTTTTTTATACTCCCTCCGTCCCTCTCATTTCTTTACATTTCAGAAAGAGTTCTGACACGCATTTTAAGTGTAAGAACCCTAAATTTTGTAATATTTTAAAACTTTAGTGAATAATAATTGGATGTGATTATGCAAAAAATTTGAGTTTACCATAAATGAATAGTGGAATCTTGAGAATCCGAGAACGTATTCTGGTTTAACGAGCGAAATAAGTGAATGCAAAAGCCGTCAAAATTCGAAGATTCCCACATATACTACGTGTTTTAGAATCCGTAAAGAATGGTGTAGAACCGGGAATACTACGTTAAATAAACATCTCATCAAGATGTTATTAAGTTCAAGAGAAAGGAATGGAAGTGATTAAAGGATTATAGACGATAAACGAAATCCTTGCGAAACGAAACGTTCTATGGGAAAACTATCGGAATAAAACGATAAGTGCATGAACGATAATTAAATGAGGAAGTAATTGGAAGCCATGCAAGTTGGCCATGCACATTCCTACACCCAACTAGTAGTTAGAAGTGTAACTAGTAGTTAGTCAATCAAACTAGAATAATGTTGTGAATAGTAAAGGGGGAGACAAGGAGTACATGCACCATACCTCCATATTTCTCTCATTCAACACACAATCACAAGCCATACTTCTATTATTTCTTTGTCCAAGTGCAGCTCTTATACATATATCCATATATGTATACTTATAACCTAACACACTTTCAAGAGCCAAGCAAAAGAAAGCCATTCTCTCCATCCTCTCCATTTCCGAATTTACAAGAACCCCCAAGAAATAAAAATTCATAACTTAAGATCTACCCACTCAAATATCATGAAATTTTAACCGTAGCTGCTCCATATCATAGGTAACATTCATACCAAATTTCAGACTCAAATAATTTTTTTTCAATTTTATAAATATGTTTGAAGGAGATGCTGAATAGTAACTCCGAAATTTACTAACTCATTTTCTTGATTTCTCTTGTTAGTCTAAGGCTTGTTAGGGATAGATCAATCTTCTACAAGGTTAATACACTCCTCCTAGGTGTTCTAAGGATCCAAGAAGGTATAACTCTTCACCCTTAAATATTTTATGGTTGGATTTTAAGGATTATTGTTATATGGTTGCAAGATTTAAGAGATTGTGAATGCTTGAGGTTTATATGTTTAAATCTTGTTAAGTTTTAAAGATTATGAGATGTGGTTCTTGGATGTTATACTAGATGATGTAAAGAATGAGTAGATGAGTGAATCTTGAAGATTATATGTGTTGATGTTGGTTACAAGTAGTGAAAATGGCAAGATCTTGTTGTGGTTGTTAAGTAGTGGACTTGTTGCACATGTTCTGGTTTATGCAGAGAATTCGGCCATGAAATAATCTGTAAAATGTAAACCACTAGACATGAAATTCTAGATATTGTTTTGTAGTTTCGATACATATAAAAAACGTCACGAGGCGATTTACGGTTTAGGAGTTATGGCCGATTTAGTGAAAAGCATTTATGTGAGAACACAGTTACGGATTGTGGAGTTGTGTGATGATTTTGGAACCCTACAAATTATAATTTGACTATGGAAAAATCATGGTAACTCGATATTACAGTAAGGAAGAAGACTAAAAAAGAATTTCATTAAAATATTAATTTTCCAATTTTATAAAAATATTGGAACCAAAGTCGCGCGGTAATGCGACGCGTAGCCACTGCCTAGCTACTGCCCTGTTTTGATTAAATCTGGGAAATTTGTTTTCTAAAAAGGACAGAGTTTGTTTTTTATTAAAAAGTAGAAGTTATCTAGATCGTGCACGTAAAGACGGCGTGTCGATTGATTTAACGGTTTGTGTGTTATGAGTGTTTTAGTAAAACTAGCGCGGATAGTAAAACTCCATAGTCGACCGAACTTTGGAAATATTTTCACCTATTTAAATTCATATTTTCAAATCGAAACTTTTGTGATAATTATAAAAAAAACACTCAAGAAGTCCTTGAGGTGGTTTCGCATTTAAATCTTAATTTTTCGATTTATTAAAAATGCTAGCATGCAAGTCGCGTAATAGTAATTCAATGAAAAGTCAACTATGGAAGTACTACTTTGACCGCTCATTTTGGCCAAGTTAATAATATAATTTGGAGATGATCAAAACACGAGAGTTATTAAGGATTGTAAGAAAAACACATAGGTGTGTCGAACAAGATTTTAAATGGATAGTAACGAGGTGTGAGATGTCGTAAGTTAAATGAACCCGAGAGAGTGAAGATCGGGTAGAGTGAGTCTACTTAGAATAAGTCGATCATTGGTTAACCCGACTAACCGAGGTTATATTATGTCTTGGTAGAGGTTCCAGGACCGAGAGAGATACATCAAGGTAGAGCTTGGACATCAGGCAAGCTTACGAAACCCTATCACAAATTATCCATGCTATATATACTGTTGTGATATTGATGCCATGATTTACAGTTTGAAAATATATGCTAGTCTGTGATATCAATACATTCAAACTATGCGATTGTTTACGAAAACAAACTTCGTTTTATTCGAGTATGAGAAATTAAAACGTAATTTTATTATAATACAAGATAGTGGGAGTCGGAGATATTTTAAATCGATTTAATTCCGGAACGAGCCGAACGCGGAAGATTTCTATTTCAATAAACAAAGTACTTTCGCGTAATATACATATTAAGCGAACGATTAAGATTTGATTTATAACTATAAGAGATAATCGAATATTCACTCAAGGGATATCCTATTTGATTATTTATTTATAAGTAATACCTAAAGAGTTACTAAAATATCCGGAAAATACTTAATGAGATATTGAAAAGTTTTTAAATCAATTCACTCTGTCCAAAACGCATGTAACCATTCGAAGGATAATTATAAGATGTCAAATCATGTCTTAAGTATTTAATTAAGATTTTTATCAATTCATTGAACCTTATTGAGAAACATTTTGTACTTAAGGTTTTATCAATTCATAGAACCCTTCTTATAAATATTATGAGACCTTAAATATTTAATATTCCGTACCTCTAAAAATCATTTAAAAATAGACATAGTTCCCAAGGATACTTTCTAAATTATTCAAAATTTCTCGGAAGAGATCAATCATCTGAAACTTATCAAAACCTTAGGGAACTTAGTACATGAGCATAAGGGTTTTGCTTCCTCGCTCAATGAAAAACAAGCGAACAATATATGTAAAACTTTACTACAGTTAAGGGTTTGAAAATGATTTTAAATTCAAAACTCCGACAACTCCCAAGGATCAATTAAATTAAAAGTGATGAATAAATCATCTTATTTAAAGGTCAACTCAGAACGATCTATTCCTTCGATAAAGGAATTTTATGTAAATGATATAATTGTTTTGGGACTGGAATGTGGCCTTCCCGGCACGGAGAGGTATCGGGTAGTGACCAAGCGCGGAGTGGCGCAGTATACAGTTATATGGTCTATGTGACCATTGACTTTCGGACTTGCACGGAAATGGGCAACCATCGTGTAATGTCTTGATAAGCCCAAAGGCGGCTAGGTTTGTATTCCTTCTACTAGTAGAGAAAATTTCGTACTCGGCTGATCACCGGTACATGGTTTATTCCAGTATAGTCCCTTTCTTCCATTTTGGAAGATTGTTGTGCAATCTACAACAGAAGGCTGATAAGGCTGAGTTTTAAATCATGAGATACATGTTGTGAATATCAAATCTAGTTTATAATTCTGGTTCGAGTAAAATCTTGAAGTTTGAAAAAAAGACGGATTCAAGTATAAAGTGGATATAATTTTACAGTTGATTTTGAGAATATTACAAGCTTGACAAGCATATATGTTTTCAGAAATCTTTAAAAAATATGAAGTATATTTATTGTTATATATATATATATATGTATACATATAAATATATATGTACCTTGCTGAGCCATAGTGCTCACTCTTACTTTTATATATTATATCACAACAGATAGCCAGTATGCTGGAGAGAATGCAATTGCATGGAGAATACGTAGATTGCCCACAAACTCATTGCAGCTTTGCTCAGGTGGATCAGAGTATGCAGATAGGATGTTGTTCGAGTTAGAAATATTCATAACTTCATGTAGAGGTTATGAGTAATAGTGTGAGATCCTAGAAAGTGTATTTGATGTGTAATAACAAATGTTATTGGTTATGTATTGTTTCTAAGATTATAACTTGTATGTGTGAAGGATTGGGGTCTATGATGTGGTTTTGTTGGATCATGGGGATTAACACATGTGACAAAGGATTGGATGGATATGCGACGACCCAGATTCCTAACCCCGAATTTGGGGGTGTTACATTAAGGTTCATATAAAGTATTATTCCGAAATTTATTTTTACAATTTTTTCTAAACAACAATTGAATAGTTAAATTTTTATCTATAAAAAGAAAATTATAAAAATAAGAATTATACTTTATATGAATCTTAAAATATGTGTCAGACACGTTCTCCGAATATAAAGAATTAAGAGGGACAGATGGAGTATATATCATGGTCATGATCTATATGTAAGAATATATAATGTTGTATGGGTAATATATACTCCCAGTATTCCTCTAGGATTTATACATTGGGGGAGGGGACTCATCACCCATTTTAAGACTCCTTTAAAACATAATTTTATTAATTATTTTGATAACCTTTTTCTTCTAAATAAAAATTAAATGTTTAAAGTTTAATTCATAAAAAGATAATTTAAAAAATAAATTATGGAAGTATACTTTACATTCACATTAAAATATGTGTCGAACATTAAAAAGACTATATAGAAATTAATGGGACGGATGGATAACTATAAATTTAATTTGAATAATTAATTATTATATATAATCTTATATCATATGCATATCAATAATTGTTGTCTTGTATAAGTAATTTTTATCGATTAGTACTTAACAAAAATATTGTGTCAATATTAAACAAATACGTACTCCCTCCGTCCCACCAGGATCTTTACATCCCTAGTGGGCACGGAGACCAATATATATATATATATATATATATATATATAAGTAGATAAAGTAATGAAAAGTGATGAAAAGTGGTTAAAGTAGTGGGACCTATTAATATTTAATAATAGATTTGAGAGAGTGGAGGAAGTTAGTGGGTGTAATAGTGTTTTATATTATTAAAAGTTTACTATTTTTGGAATGTAAAGAAATGGATGAGACGGCCCAAAATAGTAACTGTAAGGAAATGGATGGGAATATACTTTATTTTCCGTATAAGTGTATACATGATCATTGGATATTATAAATTTAATTTATTTTTTTCTTATAATTGTATAAATGATCATTAGATTTTATTAACTATTTCTTCTATGTAATATCTTAAAACTTTCATATGGCGTTTACTTTAAAAAAGTATAATATCGTTAATTAAAAACATGTCTTAACTCATCTATCCTTCTCTGTAAATAGTTATTTTCTATGTAAAATATCGATTAGTATTATTATTTTAGTAATATCTTAATTTTTTTTAATGTATAGATAACTAAATCAGGAATTATAAAAAAAATAATTAAAATGGTATCATGTAACTCTAACGCCACAAATCGCACAAAGAACATATTGACACACTGCTATTGAAATTATTGACAGCCATTTTTCTCCCTCGCATGTTGAGGTACTCCCTTTGAAAAACAGTAACCTATATATAAAAAGAAATAGTTATTGTTGTGATCAGTACAACGTCGTAGTTTCAGATTAAAAAATACTATCATATAACTAAATCTAAGTGATATATGATAATATAAAAAAATATATATTATATGTATAGTCGTTTAGTAAAATAGCAGTCACTTTCAAAAAATTACGTACATTAAAATTTTTTAATGTTAATAGAGATATTTCATTTGTGTCCAAATTCATTTTTTAATAGAATATAATTAAATAAAGTTGACTTTCGAAATATAAATTAGAGTAATGTGAAATAGTGTTAAATTAAAAAATATAAAATAATTGATAGTTTTGAATAAATTATTAAATAATTAAAGTAAAAGTTAGGATGACCCTCAAAAAGATACACTGTAATAAAATTTATAATTTTATTCCAAAAAATAACTATTATTATCGACAAAGGCAGTATACGGCCGAGTCTAAAATGAGTAGTAATCTTGTGATGAAAAGTTCAGTTTATTACTTATCAATTATCATCAGTAACAAGTTGTTACTAACAACTATGTGAAAGATGAGTTAAAAATAGAAAGCATCGTGGATGTTCCTCACCCGTTAGTCAAGCTAGTATATTTTAGTACAAGTTCCTGAACAAAATTAGTTGATACAGAAAGTCTACAGTTTCCCACGTCTATAAATAAAGAACTCTCACTAAGCTCCTCAACACCATACCAACCGATGAAGGTATCATCGGATGTTCATTCATATATACACCAAATACCTCTATATATATTCTCTCTACTGAAACTATATTATTAGTACTAATTAGTTAATTAGCAACTTTATTGGTGTTTACAAGCTAGGATGTTGATTACTTAGTACACCTGAGGAGCAGATGGTGATATAGCAGGCAAGGCAGGGGGGCAGCAAGTGAAGTGGGGTGAGTGGCTTCCATGCTTTCCTTGTCAAGTGAGCAGTCTTAGCACTTCCACCTTTGTTTCGTTGTCTGTTCGACCTTGAACTTTTATCTGGTACTATATATAAGTGTCTGTTCTATATGTCTGTCTATCTAAGTACATGTGTATATTATTTACAAATCTGTAAATATACCAACATGCTACACCAATTAAGTATCTCATCAGTAGAACATATATGTATTTGATTTAGGGTTCGAGTCTCCGGTAGTAGTACTTTTTGCAGTTTATTACCTTTCACGAGAAAAGAATATCCTGTGCACTTTACTTATTTTATACCAGTATATGTACATAAACTTGTTAGATTTGTGTATAAAATTCTATTTGCTGATTGGTCTAATTACTAGCTTCCGGATCTAAGCTTTCTGCTGTAATATGTAGGTGTTTGTTGACCTAATTGATTTTGATCAAATTATTTCTTATTTTGTGTTTATTTCTTATTTCGTACGCAAAAATTGATTTTGATTAGTATTCTTTAAAAAAATATATTCTTGAATTTCAAAATAATGTATACAAATCTGCCCCCAGCTATGATCATACTTTCCCCATCCAATTTCAAAATCTGATGCGTTCATACAATTCATATATATCATATATTTATATTAAACCTCTAAACTAAAGTCGAGAGTGCTAGTTTATAATATAGGCCATTTTCATATTAAATTCATTATGGTGTTTAATCAGTCTATTCCCCGTCGTTAAGAATATAGCTTAAAATATATGAGCGCTAGCTACAAGCAGCTGGGGAAATTAATAACTCTTTACCTTTTGATAATCTAATTACACCATTAATTCCGTTGTAAATTTTGGCAAGAAAACACTATCTTTTACATCATTTATGTTATACTAGCTAGGTACTATATGCTATTTTTCTTGTCCATAGGCCATAATTTGCTTTGGAGTATAGTGATACATATAGAAAAATACGAAGGTTCGTGGAACCGACCTTCCTTTGGCATCTCCTGGATATCTTAATTTCTAGCTACTCGAGTATCACACACACACAATTATACGTCTTGTAGAACCGTAGCCTACGGCTATGTTATATAGGGAACTGTGCATGCATTGTTATCATATATAGTCTATGCATCAACTGGAAACCCTAATAATTCGGATCCTGCAATTAAGTAAATCCGCAAGCTCTTCTTAATTTTTGTGTAATTTATTTGTAATCACATGTACGTGTGTGTACATAGCTAGAGAGACAATGACTAATCGATCTGGAGACCGGTAGGTGCTTGCTTTGGATGCTCCGGCTCTCCCCCACACGACATGCATATTTAATTTCACATAATAATGCAATTGTGATTACAAACACATGCATAATTATATATACTTTCAAATATTGGTATTGCATTATTTCCAATTTTACCTACGACAATATATACAATGCAACCTGATTAAATGCTCATACTATATACAAGAGTTTTTTATATGACTATATATACATTAACTTTCCTGCAAGTAAAAAAGGATAGTTGTATGTGGACTGGGAATAACATACTATTTTACTTGAGACCCACCTCCTTATGAAACAAAGGTTTTGCTACAACAAACAAAGGTTTCCCTGTTTCAGATCAGTCGATTTCTGTCGGTCGTAAAATCCTTTGTTAAATCATACAATTGAGATAATTAAATCTACAGATTCCTGATCAGAGGTACTGTATCTCGTAGCTGTTTTGCTGTGTTGCTCAATTACAACGATCTACAGACTACACATCTAATATATGTACTTGCATGGGTCCAGACTCACTTTGGGTTAATTTTGCCCCAATCCCAACTATTCAAATTTCGTCGGTCATCCATAAATGCAAAACTCACAACATTTTTGGCTTAATTGCCTTGCTTACCAGTCCCCTCTCCCTATTTTTTTTCCCATTAAATAGCCAGGTCCTGTAGGTATAATGTAAGACATGCATGTGTTATAAATGTGCGTATTTGTATAAATACATTTACCAGTTTAGTAAGTTAGAGGTCGAACAGACAACGAAGATGAGGTGTAGAGAGCAGGGACTGCTCACTTAACAAGAGTGTGCATGGAAATTAACACCCTCAGTCCCAGAGGCTCAGTGGCAGCGCCCTGTAAACTGTACATGTGCAATTGTAACTACTCGTACTGTTTATGCTCATGCGCGCAGCGAATGCAAAGATTGGCAGACAACTGATAATGGTAACTATCAGATTTCGTACAATGCAGTATTCCTTGCACAGTACAACATCTCTCTTTAAATAAATGGGATGTTACGTTTGAAAGATGTAATTGTTGTTTCACATGCTCCTTTCTTTTTTGGTTGCATTAGCAGTTTCATTTGGCGTTTTGTAACATTTTGTATTTTTTTATACCAGCAGCATCCCGAAGTAATAAATTTATTACTATCCCCTCTAAATTGGAGAGACTAGAATCGTTAAATACGTTTATGTATACTTGCAGAAAGAAATAACACACACTAGAATGAGACAAGCTCAGTTTTTGTTATATTCAAACTACAGCTTACACAATGACAAGCCACTCGCTATAATGAAACTGAGAGTTGTGGAGAACTTCTTAAACACCTAGACTACAGAAGTGGTTGATAAAACACGGGACATTCCTATTATTACTCCACGCCTGCATGATCTCCTATGGAAACGGAAACAACTATTACCTAGTCTTGCGGTGTATAAATCAAGACTTAGACTCAGCAACTTATCTAACTGAAATAAAAGTACTGAAAATAAATAATAAATTAAAAGAGTTTAGATTAAACTCCAACAAGCTCCCCCTAATCTAAACTCGACTCCAGATTCTTCAAACTTGGCTCACGCATCCTTTCAAACTTGGCTCTACTCGATGCTTTATTCATAACATCTGCTCATTAGTATTAATGTGCTTTGAGAACTATCTCGCCTAGCTCTACACACTCACGTATAAAATGATAGCGAATATTTATGTGCTTACTTTTCCGTGGAACACCGGGTTCTTGGCTAATTCTATTGCAGATTTATTATCAATGTAAAGCACAACTGGACCAAGCTTTATATCTGTTATTTGTCTCGGAAGGTTATAGAGCCATATCCCTTGGAACGCAGCAGTTGTTATTGCCATAAACTCGGACTCACATGATGACAGTGCCACGCATTTCTGTTTGTTGACAGGATATTCAGACATCGACCTTGCTGGTAATGTGGATGATAGAAAATCTCCTCGGGCATGACATTTTATTTGAAAATCCCTGAAGGATTAAAGATAAATGAAACTAAGCCTCGACATTTATACTAAATTAAATTACAACGATTATTATATGGCTTAAAATAGACTGGTTGTATGTGGTACAACAGGTTTAGTGAATATTTATTAAATGATGGGTTGTCCACGTGTGTTTATCAAAGGTCATCAATTGATTTTATTATTATTGTTGTATATATGGATCATTTGAATATTGTAGTTACTTCCGAAGATATTACTAACGGTGCTGTTTATTTCAAAACTGAGTTTGAAATGAAAGATCATGGAAAGACAAGATTTTATTTAGGCATACAGGTGGAACACTTATCTTCAGGTATACTTGTTCGTCACTCTACTTATACAGAAAAGATTCTTGATCGGTTCTACATGGACAAAACTCATCCATTAACGACACTAATGGTTGTTCGATCATTCGAAATTGAAAAGGATCCATTCCGACCTAGAAAAGAAGATGAAGATGCACTTGGGCCTGAAGTTCCATATATTAGTGTTATTGGAGCTTTTACGTATATTGCAAATAACATAAGACCCGATATTGTTTTTCTGTGAACCAGTTGGCAAAATTCAGTTCTAATCCAACTAAAAGGCATTGAATATGATCAAACACATATTTAGATATCTTTGTGGGACAGTGGATCTCGGGTTATTCTTTTCACATAATTTAAAATCACAACTGACTAGATATGTAGATGTTGGGTACATGTCAGATCCTCATTTTGGACGATCACAAACAGGTTATCTTTTCACATATTGTGGCACTCCTATCTCTTGGAAGTCTACAAAATAGACTATGGCAGCAACTTCAACAAATCACGTATAGTTGCTTGTAATTTATGAAGCAAGTAGGGAATGCATTTGGCTAAGGAAAATGGTGATATTGATGTACAACGAGTACGCTCATGTGATAATCTTGCTGATTTATGTACAAAGTCACTACCCACATCAACATTTGAAAAGTTACAGAATAATATTGGCATGCGAAGATTGAGAAACTTGCTACAACAAGATGTTAAAGTGTGAGATGTTACATGCAGGGGGAGACTATACTCTTTTTCTTTCGTCAAGATTTTTATCCCACTCGATTTTTCCTTGCAAGGTTTTAACGAGGCAGTTAATGTTATAATATATTATTATAAGAAATATGATGTAGTCTTGATGATAACTTACCAAAATACCTTAAGTAGATAAGTTAAATGAATTTATAGCTTTCAACGCATGACCACATTATTTATCCGTTGAAAGAGTAGCGTATATGAATAAGTTTGTAGCACATTTTGTATACTAAAAATAGGTGGGGATTTTGGAGTTTTAGTCTAAGTCATGTTGATTACTAGCAAGATATACAAAATAGGAGGGTTAATTGTAAGTATAAAATGCCTTGTAATTTTGTATAAGTGAAAGAGTATCAACTGCTAATCTACAAAACTTCAACGGATGAACTAATCAAGTTTCAACGGATGAGCCATTCAAGTTTCAACGTATAACAGATGAAGCTTTGATGGATAATCCTATGAAATCTCAACGGATGATCAACCAAAATAGTAGTTGAAATGGACTTGACAGTCATATGGGTTGATTGTATATAAAAGGAATGTGGCAGCCTGATTGCAGGTGTTAGAAGAAAATGAAGCATTTCCATTTCCATGCAAAACAGGGACGTTCAAAGATGCAGTATCTAACTGGATTGCATTGGATAGAGAAATAAAGAAACATATGATTGGACCTAGCTATTAGGTTTTATGTTTTATCTTATTTCACATGTATCTAGGTATATATAAACCAAGAGTAGCAAGTATTTAGGAGTTAAGAATCACTATTTAGTTTTAGAACAAAAAGAGCAAGAAAGTTGTATCTTTAGTCTCTCTAGTTCTCAGTTTGTAAACACTTGTAAGAAACTGTGTGCTATTACCATCACAGAGTAATCTTCTCAATATATATCTCTGGTGGAAATATCGGTCCACCAGAAAGTTTTTAAACACCTGTTTATTTACATTGTGTTCTTTAATATTATTATTATTTATCCGCACTTAAGCATATTCAAACACATGTATATATTTTTGTAAGATGTTTTCAAAGTTTTTAAAAAAGAACCAGGATTCCATTCAACCCCCCTTCTGTAATTCTATTGTTATACTGTTAGGGAAAAAAATTTGGTATCAGAGCAAACTCTTAACACACAAAGAGTTTAAAGATCAAGCAATCTTACAACATGTGCAGGAAGGATGTTGGTGAAAAGATTCCAATTCTGGAGAAAGACAATTATCATCACTGGAAAGTGAAGATGCACCTTCATCTACTTTCTCAAGATGAAAGATATGTTGACTGCATAGAGAAAGGACATCATGTTCCTCGCAGGGCTGCAACAGATGTTGGAGTTGTTGGAAATGAGCAAACAGTCCCAAAGCCAAGGTCAAAATGGACAGATGAAGATATTGAGCAAGTCATGAAGATAAAAAGGCCATGAATATTCTATTCAATAGTCTTGATGGAGATATGTTTGACAATGTCATTAACTGCAATACCGTTAAGGAAATTTGGGATCAAATTCATGTGTTATGTGAGGGAACTGAGCAGGTTAGAGAAAATAAAATGCAACTTCTCATACAACAATATGAACATTTTTACTTTGAAGATGGTAAGTCACTGAGTGACATTTTTAGTAGATTTCAAAAATTACTGAATGGTTTAAAGTTGTATGGGAGGATCTACCAAACTAAAGCTTTAAATACGAAATTCTTGGGATCTCTACCAAAAGAATGGAAACCAATGATAGTCTCTCTCATAAATTCTCAAAAGTACAAAAACTTTACTCTAGAGAGACTGTATGGTATCTTAAAAACCTATGAGCTTAAAATGAAGCAGGATGAGCAGTTATAGAAAGGAAGAAAGTAGGGTGGATCTGTTGTATTGGTAGCTGAACAAGAAAGAGGAAAAGAGATGAAGGTTGAAGCTGTTGAATCTGCACCAAACACAAGTGTTTGTGATGGCAATGGCAAAGGGTTGATGGATGAAGATGTGTACTGCATCTGGAATTTCTTTCAAAAAGGTTTGCAAAACTCAAATTCATGAGAAACTTTGGAGATGCAAATTCCAACATAAACATGGTTGACAAAGCTAAATTCAAATGTTTCAAATATGGGACAAATGGTTACTTTGCCAATGAGTGCAGAAAGCCAAGCTTAGAAAAGAGGAAGTTTGAGTCTGTGGATTATAAGAAGAAATGTTTTGAATTGATCAAAAAAAGGAAAAGGCTTTTATTACTCAATAAAATGACTGGGTAGCTGATGGTAAGGATGCAGATGAAGACATGAATTATGTCAACCTAGCTTTAATCTTCAAGTCAGATGAAACAAAAGTCAATTCATCAAGCAATGAGGTAATCATAAAAAACCTAGCACACATTTCTAAAGATGAATGCAATTATCTATAAATGACATGTCTACTAAACTGTATCACTTGCGTGTCACACTAAAATCACTCACTAAAGAAAACAATAGAATTAAAGAGAATAATTTATTTTTGAGTGATAGAAATATTGTGTTAGAAACTCAATATTGAGTTTGAGAAATTGAAAATAGAGTGTAAGATTTCCAAAGATGAATTAACTGAATCTTTGAAGAAAGAAGAGATTTTGAGAAAGTAACTTGAACGTGAGCAAGAGGTGATCAAGGCCTGGAAATCATCAAGAGATGTAAGTGTCCAAATTGTCAAAGTTCAAGGAATTGAGTCTTTCTGTGAAGAAGCCTGGAAAAAGAACAAGAAGAAAATGGACCAAGAGTTGGTTGATGGTTTTTCAATGGATGTTGAATCAACGGATGATGAAGCTTTTCCATTGAAAGATAAATCTCATACGTTGAAAGTTGATTCTCATCCATTGAATGGGAAAATGACCATTAGCAAAGGAACGCTAGCAAAGCTGAATGAGAAATATAGTTCAGTCACAAAGAACTTTGTTCAAGGGAAATCAAGCAAAGCCAAAGATGCAAGCAGAGTGAATATAGGGCATCTGTCAATGAAGCAGTTGAGTGACAGAATGGAGAAGATTGAGGTTAGGGAAGATTCAAAAAGGAAAAATAATAGGAATGAGAAAGTAGGGATTAACAAAGACAATAACTACACGCCTGATAAGTATGCACCTAGAAAGATATGTGTTAAGTGTGGTAGTATTAATCATTTATCTACTAATTGCAAGTTTGTGATACATGCACCCATGTATGCACCTTCATCTTTTCCTGACATGGCCATATCACCTATACATGCTTTTCCTGTTATGACTACACAAAATTTATCTGCACATTTTTCTAATATGTTATTTGCACACAATCCTTATCATGCTGCATTTAATATGCCCCAACTGCCATTTGGCATGCGTTACGGGAATAACATGTTTGCACAATCTTTGGCATACCATGTTAATCCTAGTGTGCCTGATAACTTTATAACTGATCAAGGGTCTCAAAGTCCTACTCCTAAGACAAAGGTTGATTCACAGTCCTAAGTCTAATGATCAAAAGACTAAGAAGCCTAAGAAAAAGGCTAAAAAGGCTAGACCCAAGAAAACTTGGGTACCAAAATTAACTTGATTTGGTTTTGATGTGTGCAGGGAAACAGAAAAAATCTTTGGTATCTAGATAGTGGTTACTTAAGGCACATGACTGGATATTCTACCCTGCTCAGTGAGTTCAAGGAGAGAGTCGGCCCAAGCATTACCTTTGGAGATGAAAGTAAAGGATGTACTATGGGATATATCTTGATTTCAAGAGAGAATGTCATGATTAAAAAATTTACTCTAGTTGATGGACTCAAACACAATTTTTTGAGTGTCAGTAAATTATGTGATAAAGGTACTTTCATAACTGAAGCCTGTGTTATTACCTGCAAGAAAAACAACAAAGTGGTCCTTACTGGAGTGAGGAAAGAAAATGTGTACCTAGCTGATTTTAACTCAACAAATGCAGATTCTATTACTTGTCTTTTCACCAAAGCAAGTCAAGATGAAAGTTGGTTACAGCACAAGAAGCTGTCTCATTTGAACTTCAAGACCGTGCATGAATTGGTCAGGAAAGACCTTGTTAGAGGCATTCCTCAAGTTGAGTTCTCAAAAGATGGACTATGTGGTGCTTGTCAAAAAGGAAAACAAGTGAAAGCATCATTCAAAAGTAAGATTGAATCAACAATTGATGAACCTCTACAACTCTTGCACATGGATTTATTTGGACCAGTCAATGTATTGTCAATCTCAAAGAAGAAGTATTGCCTAGTGATTATGGATGATTTTTCAAAGTTTTCATGGACATATTTTCTTGGATCTAAAGAGGAAGCTAGTGAAATCATTATCAATCATATAAGGCAAGTCAATAATCATCCTGATCTCAAAGTAAGAAGAAATTGGAGTGATAATGGAACTGAGTTCAAAAATTCTACTATGAGGTTATTCTGTGAAGAAAATGGAATCATGCATGAGTTCTCAGCCCCAAGAATACCACAATAAAATGGAGTGGTTGAGAGAAAGAATAGATCATTAATTGAAGCAGCTAGAAGAATCAAAGTTACCAACTTATTTTTGGGCTGAGGCTGTAAACACTACATGTTACACTCAGAATATTTCTTTGTTTAATCAAGCCAAGTGCATGACTCCTTATCAACTGTTTAAGAACTGGAAGCCAATACTGAACTTTCTTCATATTTTTGGATGCAAGTGCTATATTCTAAGAAATCAAACTGATCAACATAGAAAGTTTGATGCAAAAGCTGATGAAAGTATCTTTGTTGGATATGCTGTTGGGAAAGCATATAGAGTCTGCAATCTAAGAACCAACATTGTTATGGAATATGTACATGTTGTGTTTGATGATAAAAAGATTGAAGGACTGACAGATGAAGGTTTCCGTGAATGCCTCAAATTTAATAATGTTGAGATATATTGTGATGAAAGTGATCTAGAAATAATGACAAAAGACTATTTAAAGTTATCTTCAAATGAAGGAACATCGGTTGATGCACAGAGTGCTGCATCCATTGAAAGATAAAGTGCAACATCCGTTAAAATACAAGATACTGTATCCTTTGAAAGACAAAGTGCACCATTCATTTAGAGACACAGTGCATCATCCGTTGAAAGGCAGAATTCAGAATCCGTTGATAATCTTTCTAGATCATTGTTTGACAGAACCCCATCTTCAAATCAAAGATCCACAAACACAGGGGGGTGTCATCTAGTCAACACTCAGTTACACATCAAGACACTAATGATGCCACTTCATCTAGAGCCAATTTATCACCTCAAAGGAAATGGACAAGAGATCACCCATTTAAACTAATCATTGGTGATGCAAAATCTAGACTGTAAATAAGGAAATTAACTCAAAATGAATGTCTGTATATCAGCTTTCTGTCACAAGAACAGCCAAAGAATGTAGAAGAAGCTTTGATAGATCCTGATTGGGTTTTAGCTATGCGGGAAGAGCTAAACCAGTTTGAAAGAAATAAAGTATGGAAGTTGGTACCAAACCTAAAGGAAAGAACTCTATTGACACCAAATGGGTATTCAGAAACAAGATAGATAGAAATGGCATAATCATAAGGAATAAAGGTAGATTGGTTGCTAAGGGCTACTATCATCAAGAAGGAATAGATTTTGATGAAACTTTTTCTCCAGTAGCAAGACTTGAAGAAATCAGAATCTTTCTAGCCTATGAAGCCCATGCCAATTTCAAACTCTATCAAATGGATGTCAAAAGTGCATTTCTTAATTGAGATTTAGAGGAGGAAGTCTATGTCAGTCCACCTCCAGGTTTTGAAGACCCCAACTTTCCAGATTATGTTTACTATCTTTTGAAAGAACTTTATGGATTGAAGCAAACACCTAAAGCCTAGTATGATAATTTGTCAAAGTTCCTTTTAAAAAATTATTTCACAAAAGGTACCGTTGACAAAATTCTTTTCTTTAGAAATGTTACTGGCTCTAGTATACTTGTTCAGAATTTATATAGATGATATTATATTTGACTCTACAGATGATAAACTTTGCAAAAAGCTTACCAAATTGATGCAAAATAAATATAAAATGAGTATGATGGGAGAACTAACTTACTTTCTAGGTTTACAAGTTAAGCAAGTTAGTGATAAAATATTCATTAATCAAACTAAATATATTCATGATCTCTTAAAGAAGTTTGAATTAATGGATTGCACATCTGCAAAAACTCCCATTGCCACTGCTACTAAGCTTGAATTGAACACTACTGAAAAGTCTGTGGAAATTTCAAACTATAGAGGCATGGTTGGCTCACTTTTATATTTAACAGCTAGTAGGCCATATATAATGTTTTCTACTTGTCTTTGTGCTAGATTTCATGCTGATCCGGGAGAATCTCATTTAGTAGCTATTAAGAAAATTTTCAAATATCTCAAGGGCACACCAAAACTTGGCATTTGGTACCCAAGAGATTTTGGCTTTGATCTAATTAGTTATTCAGATGCAGATTATGCAGGGTGCAAAATAGACAGAAAAAGCACAACTGGCTTATGTCAATTTCTAGGAAACAAGCTTGTGTCCTGGTTTAGTAAGAAATAGAATTCAGTTTCTACTTCCAAAGCTAAGGATAAATATATTATTGCTGGTAGTTGTTGTGCACAGATTTTATGGATGAGAAATCAACTATTGGATTATTGTCTACATGTGGACAATATTCCAACTTTCTGTAACAACACAAGTGCCATTGCCATCACTGAAAATCCAATGCAGCATTTAAGGACAAAGCACATTGACATCAAATACCACTTCATAAGAGAGCATGATATGAATGGTACTGTGGAACTTCATTTTTTCCAAGTGAGCAGCAACTTGCAGACATCTTTACCAAGCCACTTAATAAATCAACTTTCACTAGGTTGGTAAGTGAGTTAGGTATGCTCAACTATTCTTAAATTTCAATTATTATTGTCCATGCAACTTGTAATGCAGCAAGAATTGATTTTATTTTTTTGAAAGAGTTAAATTTTGGCCAAGTTGAAATTCAACTATATTTCTGGATACATTATCCTTCAACGGATGATGATGTATTGAATATCCGTTGAACAATTATAACTGTTGAATCTAGATCTTTATCCGTCGAAATATACTTACAAGTCTATAAGTATATGTGGATAGATTATTTTTAGAATTTCTACAGTTTACTTTATTTTTAAACAGTTGTTTTTGGCAATTATCATTGGGTATTTAATTTTATTTTTAATCATTTATTTGTCTTTTTCTGGAAAAGTATAAAAGCATACTTCAATTATAGATCTTACTTCCATCTTTCTCTAAATACACAAGGCAAATTTACCATCTTCGTCTCCAAAACCCCTTTTCTCTCTACAACTTCAAAAGCTAGCAAAAATGGCACCTGTTGTGAAAATCATGTCTCAAACTGGATATTTTTATGAGAAGAACTTCATAGAACTGGTGGACAAGAGTGTTGTTCATGAGGACTCCCACAAGTTGATGGAGTTCATTAGCAACTGAAAACTCTAGTACTCTACGCTCGAGTCACCAGTCATTTAATATGAAGTGGTGGATGAAATATGGACAACTGTTATGTTTGACTCCAAGAACATGACTATAACCTTTACTATCAAAGGTAGTAATCATTGTGTTGAGAAAGATTGAAGTTGTATGTATAACTCAACAATACTGGTTTGGATAACTCAACATAGAACAAGGACTTTGAAATAATCTATGTTCCATTAGAATCAGTACAGTTTGTTTATTGGGCATATACACAAAAGGTTTTGTTAGCTGCAGTGAAGAAGACGTGAACAGTGATCCGTATGAAGTTCATTAATATGTTCAGGCATCGGAGAAATAAGGTTGGAGTCATTCGAAGCAGTTATCAGAATCAGTGTGGAGACCTCAAGGATTCCTAGTGAAGTTGGTAATATTTGGGAGAAGACTTAACAGTGGTTTGTACGGGTATAATACGAAGGCCTGAGAGCGGAATTAGTTATCTTTGAACCAGACCCGTGTACTAGACGTTAGTGATCCATGAAAGAAAATGGAGTATTATTTTTAGAAATACAGTTAAGTGGTTTCTGTACTCGAAGAGACTGGAAATATTTTAAGGTATGAAAACCCGGAGATTAGAAGGCTAGAAGATTCAAAAGAGTATAACTTGAGCATTTACATGATTTATTTTAAATCAGTGATTGATTTTCTATTAAATGAATATGAAAATAAATTTATTTATTTATTTAATTTTACATCAATAATTGATTTTAAATAAATAACTTAATATTTGATTTTCAATCAAATAAATAAATGAAATCAAACTCATTTATTTATTTAGTTAATATCAAATATTAATTTATATTTATCCTTAAAAATAGAGTCGGACTATTCCTGCATGCATGCAAGTTTACTAAATTAAACAAGACAGAGGACTGTATTTGGTTTACACAAAAATGGCAGTGTTCTGTTTATTATTTTAAATAAAAGAAATCGCAGCTCAGATAGTACAAAATAGAAAGGAGAATGGCAGGTCTTCCTTTGCTCAGTGTTTAAGCGTGTGAATCTCACGAACTCGCGGTGTAAAGAAACAAAGTGGCGCGCGTGCAACACAACGTCTTTCCAAGCTGTCTTTGCTTTAGTTCGTGTTGATTGAGTAAATAATCCAAGTGTACTGCTTTTACTTGTGCAATCACAGAAAGAAAAGAAATGAAGTCTTTACACTACAGGCCACTCAAGTCGCAGGTTGACAACCAAGTCGCAGGTTATTACTTAGAAAAATTGGCATGTCTCTGTTCAATCTCTACATTCTAAGTCGCCGGTTGTACAATCCAAAGAAACTGAGTTGCAGGTTATGGTCAGGCTTTGGTCACCAGTTGGTTATCAAAATAAAAAGAAAACCAAGTCATTTTATTATTCAACTAGTCGCATGTTGCATTTCATAGGGTCGCAGGTTAGAATACTTTCTGGTCGCAGGTTACAATTTGCAAGCTGTTCAATTCAAAATGTATGGACTCAAATCAGCCATGTGTTCCTCCTATCTCTCCTCCAAAATCTACATTCTATATAACTAAATTTTCAGCAGATTGGTATATAACTTCTCAGCACATTCAAGAAACGAAGCTCTGCAGAAATTTACTCTCGGAGAAATTTTCGATTTCATTTATTGAAATTAAGGAGAGAACTGCTGACCAATTTGATTTACACCACATCCAAGTCTTACATATTGTAACACTCATTATTTGTAGCCTCTTTGTGTGTATTGATTATCATTTGTTAAAGGAGCTATGGGTTTTTAGAGTGATAAAAAGAACCCTAGATTGATAGAACATTGCATTGGTTCTTTTTATATTTGTTGCTCCGAATATTTGTATTTGGAGTTGTAAGCAAACCTCCGGGTATTTATCCTTTTTAATAAAAAGAATATTTACCGAGAACCTCTTTGTGTGTTTATTTCATTTTAATTTTGATATTCCGCTGCAATTAATTTTAGAAAATGAAAAACATACATTCACCCCCTTTGTATGTACCTTTTGGACCTAACAATTGGTATCAGAGCCTACTGATCGATATACAGATCATATCCGTAGGATTAGTGAGTTATGTGTTGGTTTTGGTTATTACGGAGTGTGGGAGTGCTTCTGGTGTGTAGATCTGATTTAGGTTTATTTATGGTCGTAGTGTTCTTAATTGTTGTGGATTAGTTGATTGATTATTATTGGTGGTTTTTTACTGTTTGGTTATCATATTTTAAGACGTTATATTGCAGAATTTTTGTAGATCTGAAATTATGAGTACTCGGACAGTTAATGGCATCAAGGTTCCTTCCTTCAGCATTGTTAGTGAAAACAACTATAAATTGTGGAAGAAAAAGATCACTCTATTTATTTCAGTAGTAAACCGTGATTAAAAAGGAATTTTAGAGAGTGGTCTGTTTGTGCCAAGAAAGGACATTTCTGTAACTACAGATTCAGACAGTAGAGTTCCTCAAGAGTTTATCCCAAAATATCCGTCTGAATACACTGATAGGGATAAGGAATTAGCTTTTTTTGATGCAAGTCTTCGATCAATTTTAGTTGAGTCAATGGATTCCAATATGCGTTATCAGATTAAGGATTGTGTTAGTGCTAAACACATGTGGGAAACCATTGGAGCTATAGTGGAGGGAACTGAAGACAAGAACAGATTAAATTTTCTGATGTTTGAGTACACGGAGTTTAAATCTCTTTTAGGTGAAAGTATCAAATAGTTGCTTGGAAGATACACCCAACTTCTGGATGAAATGAGTACACTTGAGAAGAAATACTCACGTAGACAGATAAATAGAAAGTTTATTCTTACCTTGCCCAGTCATTTGAAAAATAAAATGTCATCCAACAGAGAAAGACTGGACTTCAACACAATGTCATTGGATGAGCTTTATGACAAGTTGAAGACCTATGAAGCTGAGGAAAAGCAGAGAAATGTCAACCATAGGTCTGAGACAGTGAACAACAGGAACAAGAACATGAAAGAATCAACATGTTATGTAGCAGAGGAATACAGAATTCCTGAAGAAAATGTTGAAAGATCACTGACTTCAGAAGCTTCTACAAGTGAATCAAATCTGATTGGAAATGAAGAAGCTACAGATGACTATTATACTTTGGAAGAGCTTGAGAAATTAGAAGATCAAACTATGTTTGAGATGGCTTCTAAATGTAGTGAAATTAAATTTAGAAGGAATTCCAAATATAAGGTTAAGTCATCTAGTGGAGACAGTCAAGATCTTGAAGATGGAGAATCTACAGAGTCGGTATCCAGTGAATACTGCAAGGAATAGTTGATTGAAGGAAGCATACATGAATTGTGTGATGATGAAGAAAAGGGACAGTCTAACAGTGAACTGGAAGAGTCCACACAAGCAAATGAGAAACAAGCTTGTCTGAGAAGGAATGAAAATGGAAAGAAGAAGCATCAGGACAAAGAATTAGTCAGTGATGAAAAGCACTGGAATGGTACAGATGTAGAGGAAGAAAAATGCAATGATCCAACATCAAGGGAAACCTCTTCATCACAGGTTTCTTCTGAGACCACTACTAATATATACTAGCATGATTGCAAATATTGTGATAAGGATAGAAGAGTAGAATTGTTTCAACTTCATGCTAGTGTGACCAGCTTTAAAGAGGAAATAAATAGAATAAAATCTAAAAATATATTGCTGCTCACTAGACAAGAAGAACTAGGCCTCATTATTATTGAATTAGATAATCTTAAGAAACGTAATGAATGCTGGCAAAAACATGGTCAAAGCCAGTGAGGATTTAGATGATGTCCGTAGAAGTCAGATAGATGAGTTAGAATCTAAGTTGAAAGATTATCAAGACTCTGCTATTAGTGTAAAAGAAATTATTGACAACCAAATAGGTGGAGCCATAATTGACATTGGATCCAGTGATGTTGGACAGAAACATGTGATAGAATCAGAGAGTGTTGATAATGGTAAATCAAACTCTTCAGATACATCACAATCTTCTGAAAAGGTCAATAATTTATTATGCAAAAAGGCCACTCCTGATTCTTTCAATAAAGATGAGGTGCTTCTTGAGGATTATGTCTCTAGTGATGAGGAGTCAACTGTAGAGTCATCTGAGGAGTCAACTTCTAGTGATGAACCTAAAACTCACTTAGATGATAGAGATGTTCACAAGGCTAAAAAGAAGAATAGACGCAATAGAAATGGGAAGTTAGGTGTTAGCAATAAAAATGAAGATCTTCTAAAACCTAATTATTCTACGAAGTTATGCTTTAAATGTAATTCTGCTTCGCATCTTGCATATGCATGTACTGTGAGTAAAGTAGATAAAGGTAAAGTTTATAATAAGCATAACATGCCTACCATGCCTAGTTCTCATTCTTCATGTCATAAATCTAAATGTATGCCATGTGCTTTTAATACCTTGTCGTCTTATCTTAACTTGAGGCATTTGCCATCCACTACTTGTAAGCATAATGATGAGAACATGAGTAGAAAGCATGATAGGGCAAAGACTGTCAGTCCTCCTAAAGTTAGGAAGAAAACTCCTACTTGGAAGCCTAAAGGCATTCTTAAGGCTTCTAAAGAGAAGAAGGAGACAGTCGATGAGAAACAAAAGCATGTTAAATTTGCATCTGATATTGCTCAAACTTTAAATCTCTCTAACTCCCCTGGACCCAATTTAGTTTGAGTACCAAAGAAAACTTGATCCATAGTATAGAGAGGCCAAGAAAAGGTGAAGCGAACCACGTGGATTGTGAACATTCAATATTTAATACACAAGAGTTCGAGGATAGAGCTCTGCTTTCAGAAGTGGACAAGGAAGCTGGCCCAGTAGTTACCTTTGGAGATGACAGCAAAGGAATCACTATGGGATATGGTGTGAAATCAGGAATGTCATCTTTCACTCAATATTTAAATGCATTTATTTGTTGAATATCTGTTGCAGTTTTTTGTTGAGTTTCCACTTTAATAGTTTGGTTTATGGATCTTGAAGTAATTCAACTTTATTATTTGCTCCATAAGTCAAATTGTTAAAGTATTAACAGCATCACATCTCTCATAATCTATTTCAGTGGTTTGTGATGAGATTAGCAGCATCACACCTCTGATAATTTATTTCAGTGGTTTGTGATGAGTTTAGTAGCATTACACTATTGAGAATCTTTTTCAGTAGTTAGTGATGAGTTTTGTAGCATCATAAACTCTTGATGATTAATATCATTAGTTGGTGATGATATTTGTAGCATTATAAACTTCTAATAAATCTAGTAACAATTCTTGTTGATACTTTTATCACTAGTTAATGGTGAGTTGTGTAGCACTACATATTTGAATAAATTTGTTGACAATTTTGTTAATATTTTTATCACAAGATAGCGGTGAGATTTTGATCATAGTGAAGTTTTTTAAAATTCCTTATTCTGAAAAACTCACTAAGGTCAAAATCAGTTAAGTAGCATAGTTGAACATAATTCAATTTTCATGGAGTCTAACAATTAATGAGTTCTTGATTGAATATCATAATTGGTAGTAGACTTAGTGGATAGCGAATCATGTTTGATTATGAGATTGTATTTTTGTCATTATTAACATTTAATGACATCAAGCTCCCAAGCAATCAGAAGGAAGACAGCTTAAACAATCCAGATGTTGAAGACCTTTCTGATGATGAAGATAAACCTGAGGTTGTTCCAAATGAAGATATAAATGCAAATGATCGTGTCAATGATCACAATTCTGATTCAGACTCTGATGGGAATGGTCCTGAGACAAGCAAAGATAGACAAACTATTTCTGGAACTAGTTCTCAAGATTCAGATTCTGAAGGACAAATTGACAGTGGTGATAGTGGAAGTGGTTCGGATGCAAGTAATGATAGTGGAAACTGAAAGAAGCATAATCATACCATCTTTGGAACCAATCCACAAGTTTCAGATTCTATAGATCATGCTGACAATAACTCAGGGGAGCAAAAGAAGAAGATTAAAGATCCGCTAGTCAGACTCAATATAATTTTGAAAATGCTGAGTCATCAAGAGCTAGTCTACCAAGATGTAAGAATGGAGTAAAAATCATCCTTGGCATATGATACTCAGTAATTTTGATACTGGAGTAAAGGCTAGAAGATCAGAAGAAAAAGAAGAACAAGGATCTACTAGTTAGACTTAACTTAATTTTGGAAATGCCGAGTCACCAAGAGCTAGTCTACCAAGACGTAAAGAATGGAGTAAAGACCATCTTTGGCATGTGGTACTTAGTATTTCTAATACTGGAGTAAGGGCTAGAAGAGCTGCTGCAAACAAGTGAATAAATTATGGTTTTATATCACCAATAGAACCAAAGGAAGTAGTGAAGCTCTTGGAGATCCAAATTGAGTGATTGCTACGCAAGATGAACTCAATCAAGACTAAATTGGTGGAGGCTTATTCCCAGATTCTAGGATAGATCACAATCTTTAAATATTGAAGATCTTTCCAAGAATGAAAAGAAGCCTGAAGTTGTTTCTGAATATAACAGGGGTTGATCAAGATTCATACTCTGGTAGTAGTTCAAGATTTATTCCCCTAAAAGCGGAAAATCTCAGATTTGATACAACAACTCAGGGGGATCAAAACAAGTAATGTCCCATAAATCTAAATTAACAACTTGGGAAAGTAAGTTTACATATCTATTCATTATATATATCCATTTTGTAAACTTGTTTTGAAGCTAACTGATTACCATGCGTTACATGTTATATGCTAGTGGTAAGTAAGTTAGAGTTTTTGATGCAATACATGAGTTGTTTAAATGTTTACATGCTATATGTTTACTTTGATGCAAATACTCATGACATTGATATTTATTTTAGCACTCACACACATCTCAATCTTGTTTGCACTTTGATCTAAGACCCTGTAATCTCATTTATGATCTTATCATAACTCTGATTTATAGGTTTAGATACTGATTAAGATTCTATGCAACTAGCTTGAGTACTCTAATTAGTTTTTGTGTGATTATATCATGTTTCTGAGTAATTCTACATGATTTTTGAGCTTCGGACCATAGGTAACTCTAACAACAGATTCCTTGGTAACTCTGAGTCTCCTTTTATGCTAGAATAACTCTATTTATCTTGTGTTAGAATAAATATGCAACATAACTAGTAATAGTTGTGATATGATTGTGTTAAGAGTAGATTTTAATTGGTTCAGTCTTGTGTTGACTAATCAATTGGTGCATACTTGTTGGATATACTCTTGGCATAATTAATTGATTTTATGACTTATGTGTTGATCCTGTATGTAACTCTGATGATTTTGTTATGCTTATATTATGTTCTGGATATTAGATCATGATATATTTCTTATACTCCGATTACCTTATGCAAGTCTTATAAGTTTGGAACAAAATTCACTCTCTTTCCTCTATAGTATTGATCTGTATTGGACTAACTTGAATTGTTTTGAGCTAATGAGATTTGACTGAGTAGCATTGTTAGGAATATATGTGCATTAGTTTGATGATATGTTTAACAAAATACTTAAGTAGAAATTTAGTGTCAGTAGCCTCAACGGATAAGACCACTTTGGCTATCCGTTGATGGTGTAGCTTTACTTAGAAATAAGTCTAGTATTGTAGCATATTTCAGTCTCTGTATTTAAAATGTAATTCTTAGAAGTTGAGAGAAACTATAAGTCATGTTGACTACTAGATGATATGCAGATAGGAAGGCCAATTGTAAATATTTCATGCCTTGTAATTTTGTATAAATGAAGTGGTATCAACGGATGACTTAAAGACCTTCAACGGATGAGAAGCTAAGCTTCAACGGATGTCTCTAAAGCTTCAACGGATAACATCCTTCAACGGATGAGAGCATCAACGGATAAATGCATCAACGGATGAAAGCTTCAACGGATAACATCCTTCAACGGATGAAGTCATTAACGGATGAAAGCTTCAACGGATGTTCTGCTAATTAGCCGTTGATAAGTGGTAGTTGTACCTACAGACAGAGGCACATGGGTTGACAGAGAAAACTGAGATGTGGTAGCCGAATTTCAGGATCAACAGAAAAAGCAGCCGTTCTTCTTTAGTACAAAGATGCAATAGTCAACAAAGTACTGGAGTGAACAGGAAAAGAAGCAAGTGAAGAACTTATTTTACTATTGTAATTTTATATTGTTTTTCACTTGTACACTTGGTAATATATAAACCAAGAAGAAGCTAGTAATTAGAGTGAGATTTTCCAGAGCTGTTAAGAAATATCTTGAGAGAAAATTCATCTAGTTTGTACTAGGATGCAGCTGTGATCAACATTGTTGAACACAGATTTTCTAATATACCATCTCTGGTGGAACAACAAATCCACCAGAAAAGTTTTTAAAGTTTGTTGTGTTCTTTACATTTTGTGTTTGAATATATATCTGTCTGCATTAGCTCAAAGCAATTCATACACTTGTTCATCTAGAACACACTGCTTTAATAAACTTCTCAAAACCTGAAAAAGTTTTGAGATTTACATTCAACCCCCCTTCTGTAAATCTCATTGTTAGTCCTCTAGGAATAACAATTGGTATCAGAGCAAGCTCTTGACACACAAAGAGTTTAAAGATCTTGGAATCTAACAAAGATGAGTAAGAAGGATATTGGAGTAAAGATCCCAGTTCTTGACAAAGACAGTTATCACCACTGGAAGGTGAAAATGCACCTTCATCTACTCTCCCAAGATGAAGGTTATGTAAACTGCATTGAGAATGGTCCTCACATTCCCCACAAAGTAGCCACAGTTGCTACGGCCACAATTGCTGTTGGTCAATCCATTCCAAAACCTAGAGCAGAATGGACAATGGAAGACACAGAAGAAGTCCACAAGGATAAGAAGGCTATGAACATTTTGTTTAATGGTCTTGACAAGGATATGTTTGATAATGTGATAAATTGTTCAACTGCCAAAGAGGTTTGGGACACAGTTCAGTTGCTGTGTGAAGGTACAGAACAAGTAAAAGAGAACAAAATGCAGCTTCTCATTCAACAGTATGAGTACTTTCATTTTGAAGAGAATGAATCTTTAAATGACACATTTAATAGATTCCAAAAGCTGTTGAATGGACTGAAGCTGTATGGTAGAGTGTACCAGGTGAAGGATTCAAATCTTAAATTTTTGAGATCCTTACCAAAGGAATGGAAACCCATGACTGTTTCCTTAAGAAACTCTCAGGATTATAAGGACTTTACTCTTGAAAGATTATATGGAATCTTGAAGACTTATGAACTAGAGTTGGAACAGGATGAGGTATTGGAGAGGGGGAGAAAGAAAGGAGGTTCAGTTGCATTGGTAGCTGAAAATGAGAAAGAATGCAGAAAAGAAACTGTGAGATCTACATCAAGCTCCAAAGATGGTGTAAGAAATCCAGAATCAGACAAGGGTAAAGAGCAAGTTGCTGAAAATGAAGACAACTCCAGTCAAGATGACTCTGATGGTATTGATGAGCATCTTGCATTTCTGTCCAGGAGATTTGCAAAGATGAAGTTCAGGAAAAACACTAGAGCCACTAAACCCTATAAGAACATGGTGGACAAATCCAAGTTCAAGTGTTTTAATTGTGGTATAAGTGGACACTTTGCAAGTGAGTGCAGAAAGCCAACCTCTGAAAAGAAGAAATTTGAACAAGTAGATTACAAAAAGAAATATTTTGATCTACTCAAACAGAAGGAAAGGGCTTTCATCACTCAAGAAAAGGACTGGGCAGCTGATGGAGATGAAGAGGATGAAGATGTGGATTATGTCAACCTTGCTCTCATGGCTGATTCTGAAGAAAACGAAGTTAGTTCATCAAGCAATCAGGTAATCACTACTGATTTAACACAGCTTACTAAAGAAGAGTGCAATGATGCTTTCAATGACATGTCTACTGAATTGTATCATTTGCGTGTGTCTCTTAAATCTCTTGCTAAAGAAAATAGTAGGATCAAAGAGAACAATCTGTTTTTAAGTAATAGAAATACTGTGTTAGAAAATAAGTTGATTGACCTAGAGAAAACCAAATTGCATTGTATATCTGTTGAAAATGAACTAGCTGAATCTGTTAAGAAAGTAGAAATACTTTCCAATCAATTAGAGAAAGAGCAAGAGGTGATTAAAGCCTGGAAAACATCTAGGGATGTAAGTGCTCAAATTGCCAAAGTCCAAGGAATTGAATCATTCTGTGAAACTGCCTGGGATAAAAATAAAAAGAAACTGGAATTAATTGATGGACTGTCAACGGATGTGGAATCAACGGATGATGAAAGTTATCCATTGAAGGAAGAAAAGGAACATCCGTTGAAGGTTCCTCAATTAAAACAGGCAGATGTTTCTAAAAGAGAAAATCTAAAGAAACTCAACAAAAAGTTTGGTTCAACTTCAAAGAACTTTGTCAAAGAAGGAGCAAGCACATCCAAAGATGTCAGAAAGGTGAATGTAGGGCACATGACCTTAGAACAGTTAAACAATAGGCTCAAGATGGTTGAGGATAAAAAGGAATCCAAAAGGAAATCCAACAGAAATGGGAAGGTAGGAGTTAACAAACATAACAATTACACACCTGACAAGTATGCTCCTAGAAAAAGCTGTGTGCATTGTAGTAGTGTTAATCATCTATCTGCTAACTGTAAATCTATTAAGAAATCTCCCATAACTGTACCCTCTTCCATGCCTAACATGTCTGTATCACCTCTACATGCTATGCCTGTTATGTCTCAACAAAATCCTTATGCACATTTTGCAAACATGCCATATTTTAACAATCCTTATCTTGCTGCATTCAGTATGCCTCAAATGCCATACAATATGCCAATGTGGAATAACATGTATGCACAATCCATGCCTAATAATTCTATAAATGTGATGGATAATGTTGTGACTAACCCTACACCTCAACCAACCACATCTAAGACCAAGGTTGACTCAAACTCACCTAAGTCTAAAGATGCAGGAGGAATGAAGTCTAGGAGAAAGGCTAACAAGAATGGACCCAAGGAAACTTGGGTACCAAAATCAAATTGATTGATTTTGTGGTGTGCAGGAAAATAGAAGAAATCTATGGTACTTGGACAGTGGCTGTTCAAGACACATGACTGGAGATTTCTCCCTGCTCACAGAGTTTAAAGAGAGAGCTGGCCCCAGCATAACCTTTGGAGATGACAGCAAAGGGTTTACTATGGGATATGGCTTGATTTCAACAAGGAATGTCATCATTGAAGAAGTTGCATTAGTTGATGGTCTCAAGCACAACTTACTGAGTATCAGTCAACTATGTGATAGAGGGAATACAGTTTCCTTCAATTCTGAAGCCTGTGTTGTCACTAGTAAGGAAGACAACAAAGTGGTTCTAACTGGAGTTAGAAAAGGAAATGTGTACTTAGCTGACTTCAACTCTACAGATGCAGAATCTATTACTTGTCTCTTCAGCAAAGCAAGTTCAGTTGAGAGTTGGCTATGGCACAAGAAGCTATCCCATTTGAATTTCAAAACAATGAATGATCTAGTCAAAAAGGACTTAGTAAGAGGAATTCCTCTTGTTGAATTCTCAAGGGATGGTCTGTGTGATGCTTGTCAGAAAGGCAAACAAAGGAAAGCATCATTTCAGAAGAAGCTTGAAACAACAATTGATGAACCATTACAGCTGCTACATATGGATTTGTTTGGACCAGTCAATGTATTGTCAATAGCAAGAAAAAGATATTGCTTAGTGATTGTAGATGATTTCTCTAAGTTCTCATGGGTCTGTTTTCTTGGATCAAAGGATGAAGCAAGTGAAATCATTATCAATCACATCAGGCAAGTCAACAATCATCCTGACTTGAAGGTTAGAAATATCAGGAGTGACAATGGAACTGAGTTCAAGAATTTGACATTAAGGCTGTTCTGTGAAGAAAATGGAATCATGCATGAGTTCTCAGCTCCAAGAACACCTCAGCAAAATGGGGTTGTTGAAAGAAAGAACAGATCTTTAATTGAAGCTGCCAGAACAATGCTTGAAGAATCAAAGTTACCAACATATTTCTGGGCTGAAGCTGTTAATTGTGCCTGCTTCACTCAGAATATTTCTTTGATCAATCAAGCTAAAGGCATGACTCCTTATCAGTTGTTCAAGAGAAGAAAACCAACTCTAAACTTTCTTCATGTCTTTGGATGTAAATGCTTTATACTGAGGAATCAATCTGACCATAAAGGGAAGTTTGATGCAAAGGCTGATGAAGGAATATTTGTTGGTTATTCAGCTGGAAAATCTTATAGGGTCTACAATCTAAGAACCAACATTGTTATGGAATCTGTGCATGTTGTGTTTGATGATAAAAAGATTGATGGACTAACAGATGAGGGACATAATGAGAGACTCAAATTTGACAATATTGAGATATATTGTGATGATAGTGAAGAGGAGACTGATGGAGATGACACTTCAAAAGGGATTCAAAACATGCCCCTGGATAATGCACAAAATACTGCATCCATTGATAGAAGCAATGCAGTATCCGTTGAAAGACATAGTGCACCATCCGTTGAAGTACAAAATGAAGCATCCGTTGATCATAGTTCATCAACGGATAATCGATTTACATCATCAGTTGATAGAACTCCAAGTTCCCTGCAAAGGACCAACAACTCAGGGGGAGTTTCAACTAGTCAACACTCTGTCTCACATCATGACAATACTGAGGCCACCTCATCTAGAGCACATCTTCCACCACAAAGGAAATGGACCAAGAATCATCCCTTTGAACTGATCATTGGTGATGCATCATCTAAAGTGCAAACAAGAAGAGCTACTCAAGATGAATGTCTGTACAGTAGTTTTCTATCTCAGGAGGAACCTAAGAAAGTGGAAGAAGCTCTATTGGATCCAGATTGGATATTAGCTATGCAGGAAGAGCTAAACCAATTTGAGAGAAACCAAGTTTGGAAGCTGGTACCCAAACCAAAGAACAAGAGTCCTATTGACACAAAGTGGGTATTCAGAAACAAGATGGATGAAAATGGCATTATCATAAAGAATAAAGCCAGACTGGTTGCTAAAGGCTATTCTCAGCAAGAGGGAATAGATTTTGATGAAACATATGCTCCTGTTGCAAGACTTGAAGCCATCAGAATATTTCTAGCCCATGCAGCCCATGCCAATTTCAAAGTCTATCAAATGGATGTCAAGAGTGCATTTCTAAATGGGAAATTAGAGGAAGAAGTCTATGTAAGTCAACCTCCAGGATTTGAAGATCCAAATTTTCCAGACTATGTGTATTATCTGTTGAAAGCACTCTATGGACTGAAGCAAGCACCTAGAGCCTGGTATGAAACCTTATCAAAATTTCTTTTGGAGAATCACTTCACTAGAGGTACTGTTGATAAAACTCTCTTCTTTAGGGATGTTAATGGCTCTAGTATACTTGTTCAAATTTATGTAGATGACATAATATTTGGCTCTATAGATGATAAACTTTGCAAAAAGTTTGCTAAGCTAATGCAAAGTAAATATGAAATGAGCCTAATGGGAGAACTAACCTATTTTCTTGGTTTACAAGTTAAACAAGTTAGTGATGGAATTTTCATTAGTCAAACTAAATATATTTATGATCTTTTAAAGAAGTTTGACTTAATGGAATGCTCATCTGCAAAAACTCCCATGGCCACTGCCACCAAACTTGAATTAAATAAGACTGAAAGGTCTGTGGACATTACAAGTTATAGAGGCATGGTTGGCTCACTTTTATATTTAACTGCTAGCAGACCAGATATAATGTTTGCTACATGTCTGTGTGCTAGATTTCAAGCTGATCCTAGGGAGTCTCACTTAATTGCTATCAAGAGAATTTTCAGATATCTCAAGGGTACACCAAATTTAGGAATTTGGTATCCTAGAGAATCTGGCTTTGATCTAATTGGTTATTCAGATGCAGACTATGCAGGTTGCAAAATAGACAGGAAAAGTACAACAGGCTCCTGCCAATTCCTGGGAAACAAGCTTGTATCATGGTTTAGCAAAAAGCAAAATTCAGTCTCTACTTCTACAGCTGAGGCTGAATACATTGCTGCTGGAAGTTGCTGTTCTCAAATGTTATGGATGAGGAATCAACTCCTTGATTATGGACTTCATGTTGATAGAATACCTATCTTTTGTGACAACACAAGTGCCATAGCCATAACAGAGAATCCTGTACAGCACTCAAGGACCAAGCACATTGATATCAAGTACCACTTCATTAGGGAGCATGTCATGAATGGTACAGTGGAACTACATTTTGTTCCAAGTGAACAACAAATTGCTGACATATTTACCAAGCCACTTGATGAATCAACATTCACAAGATTGGTAAGTGAGCTAGGTATGCTTAATTACTCTTAAAATTCATGTCTTCTTTGCAATTTGATGAGAAGCCTGAAATATATTAGTTGCTAGAACAAATTTGACTTTTAACAAAGTTTATTCCATCAACGGATGTTCCCTATCCGTTGAAAGTCAAAATTGCTCTATCAACGGATATTCATTATCCGTTGAAAGACAAGTATATCTCTGGAACTTTTATCCGTCAACGGATAAAGCTGAAGTACCTTTCAACGGATGACAATTTACATTATCCGTTGAAATGTCACATCAGACGTTTGAGGTGTTTCACAGCCGTTGATTCTATTTTCTTAACCGTTGATACCATACATACATCTGTATGTATTGGTTTTAAAGGTAGTTATTAGAATACTTACAGTTTATTCTTAAACGGCTGAAATTCACTAACACCTACTTATTGATTAATCCTTTAGTTATTTCTTTTTCTTTGAAAGCATATAAGCCCTTCTGATTGTTCATTATTACTTTACGCTTTCTTAGAATTTCAAGCATTTACCATTTTCTCTCTGCAAAACCTTCAAGTTATTCTCTGCAATTTCTACTCACAACAATGGCACCAGTCGTGAAGATTATGTCTCAATCTGGGTTCATCTACGAGAAGAACAATTTCATAGCTCTGGTAGAAAAGAATGAAGCCCAATCAGATTATCACAAAATGATGGACTTCATCAAAAACTGTAAACTTAGCTATGCAATGCTGGAAGCCCCAACGATTTTCTGTGAAGTAGTTGAGGAGATTTGGACAACTGCTGAGTTCAACTCCATGGATATGACTATCTCCTTCACTCTCAAAGGTAAAAATCACTGTATTAACTGTGATGACTTACAAGCATGTTTTAAATTACCTGAGAACAATGCCATGACACCACACACTGATAGTGATGTATCCAGCATGTTAGATTCCATAGGTTACTCTCTTAACTCTGCTAATTTAGGGGGTATTAGACGAAAAGGCCTTAGGAAAGAATGGAGTTTTCTTGGGGATGCCTTCATAAAGGTTTTCTCTGGGAAAATTAGTAATTTTGATGCCATAACTTCATCTCTTGTTAATATGTTCTATATGCTTGTTTCTGATAGGTACTTTAACTTTAGCAACTATGTGATGCTAGAATTAGGTACTAGATTAGGTAACAAAGCTAATAGACCTAATAACATCTATTATGCTAGATTCTTTATGTTATTGGCTAACCATGTTGATGAAGGTTTAGTCATAATCAATGAGAATAATAAACTCAAGTGCTGGGCACAAGAGAAAAGAGTTCTTGCAGACTTGAAGAGAATGGATCTAAACAGCAGTGTGCAATTGGTATATTTACCAATCATGAATGCACCCCAGGTAGGTGAGGTAATTGCTTCTACAACTCCTACTTCTTCCAACCCCTCTATTTCTTTATCTTCTAGTGTGGCCATGAAATCTGTGTCAATGCCCCAACAGATTTCTACCAAGGTCACCAAATCTAAACTTTCAAAATCCAAGACAAAGAAAACCACCTCTGTTGTTTCTCAAAAGACAACAGTTGTAACAACAACCATTAACCCTGAGGGAAGTGAACAGGGTGTGAGTGGTGAGGGGAGGGGTAAACATCAAAGAAACCCCCAGGATAAGGAAGGAGAGTTGAGTGCTTCCCAAGCTAGCCAAGCCCCAGTTTCTCAAAAAGCTGTGGTGGTTGAAAAGGTTTCTAGCACATCCCTAGTAGCATCCTCCCAAAAGGATGTTACTATTGAAAAGAGTTCCCAACCAGGAACACAGAACAAAAGAGGGAGGGACACTAAAGCCAAACACTCACCTACAAAAGCTTTTATTAGAAGGAAGAAGGCTAGAACCCAATCTTCTACACAGGGTGCACACACTGCACAGATACATCCATCTGTCTCTGTGCCTTCTCAAACTCAGTTTGATGTGACTCCAATAAATGTGGAGTCACAGCCCCATTCTCTCACAATAACTACACATCAATCACCAAATACTTCTTCACCATCTCTGGATGTGGATATGTTATTCCCATCAATTCCTGATTCTCCCTCTTTACAACTCAGGGAGGAGCCCCACTCAAATACAGGTGATCATCATCTTTTAGATGATTTGTTGGATCACCCGCAAATTCTTTCAGATATAATTGAAGGATCTGTATCAACACATATCAAATCAATCTATACAGATTCAACAATTATATCACTTTCAATTTCATCTTCTTTTCCTTCTTCAACGGATATCACTCATCCGTTGACAAGTGGTTGCTCTTCAACGGATAAGCTTAACAGCAGTTATCCGTTGATAACAACAGTTTCAACTTCAACGGATATTCCACATCCGTTGATAGTCTCTACACAAATAACTGAAATGATTCCAAGTGTAGAAGACATGAATACTGTGCAATCACTTTTAGGATTGAGGGCAGGGAGTGAAAATTTGAGTGAGAGGCTGGGTTGCTCCCAGGCAAAAGGAGAGATTGAGAGCACAAAAATGCATGCTATTTCTTCCAGCATGGCAAAAGTCAGTGAGTGGAGTACCACCTTAGAAGGTGAAGGTGAGGGAGTGAGATGTGTGAGCCAGGGGGAGCCCCTGATGCAAGAACATAGAGAAAAAGAGAGAAAAGCAGGTACAGTTGATACAAGGGTGGAACCAGCCATTGCTCATGAGTCAATGATTGTGGATGATGCTGAAAAGGAAAGACAATTTCAGCAACATTACAAAGCTGTAATTGATAACATTTCCTTGGATGCTGACACTTTTACTCATCCTGTGACAGCCTATCAACTGTTGGCTGCTCAGGGCAATGAGGAGGCAGAGAGGACACTACATCTAGTGCACTCAACAGAATCTCTTCAAAGGGATAAAGCTGCTATTAACAGGATGCCTTCTACAGCTGGTGAGCCATCTGAGGAATTTGGAGTAAATTCTGATGATGATGACTCTATTTCTTCTGATGGAAGCATGAACATAGGGGGAGATGAAGACCCTAATTCCATTCCTAATCTACCTGAATGGGCCTTGACTAAGGAGCATAGAACAGGTGAATTCAATGTCCACTTGGTCAAACAAATCATCACTATTCAACAGGCCATTCAGAACACTTCAAATGCAAATATCAAGGCTATCCTCCAAGCTCACCTGGACTCACTGCATCTCATGAAGTTGCAGAAAGTAAAGCAAGATATGAGTCTAGATGATCTCAGGAAAGATATTGCTGACTTGAAATCCTTCACTTCAGAAAAATTGGATTCAGTCATGCCCTATGGTACTTTGCAGGACTTGGTTTCGAGATTGAAAAAGGAATCAGTTACTGAACAAAGGCTGGCCAAGTTGGAAGACAGAGTTCAAGGAATTGAAGATTCTGTGGCCACCCTTCTTCTCAACCAACAATCTCAAACCAATCTCCTAATGCAGCTGGCAAAAGCACAAGGCTTGACCCCTCTCCTTGATGATAACAAAAAGGGGGAGAATAAAAGGGAAGGGGAAGGAGAGCCCTCTACAAAGATTCAGATATCTAAAGTGCTAGTTCCTGCCATCACTACCTCTCCAATCATTCAAATCAAGGGAAAACCTGATGGAATTGATTTGATTCAGCTAGCAGCAGCTGAAATACAAATGAAAGAACAATGGAGGAGAATTGATGAAAGGTTGCAATTGGTGTTTGGTTCTACACAAAATAAATCAACATCTGTGAAATTTAGCACAAAGATTGAACCAATCAACATGGAGCTCAAGCCAGTAGGGAGAAATAAGGTTGGAGAGACCTCTTTCAAGAATTTAAAACCTATGGTTCTAAAGCCTAACACTAGATCCAGTATGGACTCCACAAAGAATCCCCTAGACTTTGCTCAGATGCAGGAAGTAGACTTTCCTCTTCCAAAACCTGATGGAGACAAAGTTCTAAGTGCAAGCATCATAAAGAAGAAGGAGACCAAGGACAAGGGTGAGAGAATGGACATGGCCTTTATCTATAGAGAGGGAAAGAGTATCTGTGTGATGCAAGGACATCCCAAATTTCTAAAGGCCAAAAGGGAAGAAACCAGAAGGTTGAAGAAAGAAGCTGTAAAACTCAAGGCTGACAAAAGAGCACAAGCAAAGCTTGAAAAACAGCTAAAGTCAAGCCAAGTTGAAGAAATGAAAGGAATTGAAGTCAGGGGTGAAGAAAAGATTGCTAACTTAGATGAGGTTCTTGGGAGCATATTTGGTGAAAATATGGAAGAAAGAGAGGAATGGCAGAAGGGAAACAGAAGAAAGGCCAAGGCACACAGAAGGAGTGAAGATAACCCTGAAGATACCAAATCTATATATAAACCACTACCTTCCATACCTAAACCTTTTGTTGCTGATCCCTCTATAAATATCCATGGTGAACCAATCATTCCAAAAGAGGAACCTATTGATTGGGACAACATCACATTGCCTACCTTTTTAACCACTCTACCACTACCAAAGAAACAGAAAAGAAAATCTAAATCTACACCTCCCCTAACCTCTAAGAAATTCACTCAAAAACAAAAACCTAACCCTAAGCCACCCATTTCTAAAGATGATTATGTTCACATCTGTGACATAAAAGAAGCTTCAGACATTAATCTCTATCTGGATGAGCTGGAGGAAGTAAGGGGAATAGCTGCCTACAGACAGCTACCAGAGAGATTGGTTTTCAGATATAAGGGAGCTGGGGAAAGAACATGGCCTCTCTACAGGATTCTAAATGAAGGCTACTCTACCTTGATCAGAGTCTTTTCAGCCATCAAAAAGGATTCTGGCTTTACCAGAACAGCCAAGACTGAAATTCTCAACAAGATTGCCAACATAAGGAAGACTTGGAGGGAACCAAATGCTTTGCCCAGAACCTTACTCATACAAGAAAGGGGAACTAAAATTCACAAATCACCTCATTGGTTGATGGAATTTAGAGATGACAAAGGAGTCAGAAGATTTTTCAGACTTGAAGACCAACTCAAGATTGCCAGCAATGAAACTCTCAAAGAAATGCAATCTAAGTTGGATATCAGTGATGAAGATGAAGCTGAATTCTTCAGACAACTCCAACTCCAATTTGAGGAAAATGACAAAGGGCTAGGAAAGAAAACCAGGGAACAAAGAAGAAAATAATGATTTGCTCAGGCTAGAGGAGCACCCTTGGAAATACTGTAAATCTTCAATTACCTCCTAGTACATACACTTTTGCAGCACTTTTATATTTCTACTTAGTTTCAATTCAAATATTTGTTAAGTGTTTTGTTATCATCAAGTTAACCCTGAATTTATGCCTACAATTCTTATAGACATAAATAGGGGGAGATTGTTAGGAATATATGTGCATTAGTTTGATGATATGTTTAACAAAATACTTAAGTAGAAATTTAGTGTCAGTAGCCTCAACGGATAAGACCACTTTGGCTATCCGTTGATGGTGTAGCTTTACTTAGAAATAAGTCTAGTATTGTAGCATATTTCAGTCTCTGTATTTAAAATGTAATTCTTAGAAGTTGAGAGAAACTATAAGTCATGTTGACTACTAGATGATATGCAGATAGGAAGGCCAATTGTAAATATTTCATGCCTTGTAATTTTGTATAAATGAAGTGGTATCAACGGATGACTTAAAGACCTTCAACGGATGAGAAGCTAAGCTTCAACGGATGTCTCTAAAGCTTCAACGGATAACATCCTTCAACGGATGAGAGCATCAACGGATAAATGCATCAACGGATGAAAGCTTCAACGGATAACATCCTTCAACGGATGAAGTCATTAACGGATGAAAGCTTCAACGGATGTTCTGCTAATTAGCCGTTGATAAGTGGTAGTTGTACCTACAGACAGAGGCACATGGGTTGACAGAGAAAACTGAGATGTGGTAGCCGAATTTCAGGATCAACAGAAAAAGCAGCCGTTCTTCTTTAGTACAAAGATGCAATAGTCAACAAAGTACTGGAGTGAACAGGAAAAGAAGCAAGTGAAGAACTTATTTTACTATTGTAATTTTATATTGTTTTTCACTTGTACACTTGGTAATATATAAACCAAGAAGAAGCTAGTAATTAGAGTGAGATTTTCCAGAGCTGTTAAGAAATATCTTGAGAGAAAATTCATCTAGTTTGTACTAGGATGCAGCTGTGATCAACATTGTTGAACACAGATTTTCTAATATACCATCTCTGGTGGAACAACAAATCCACCAGAAAAGTTTTTAAAGTTTGTTGTGTTCTTTACATTTTGTGTTTGAATATATATCTGTCTGCATTAGCTCAAAGCAATTCATACACTTGTTCATCTAGAACACACTGCTTTAATAAACTTCTCAAAACCTGAAAAAGTTTTGAGATTTACATTCAACCCCCCTTCTGTAAATCTCATTGTTAGTCCTCTAGGAATAACAAGCATTGTCAAAAGAATCAGAAAGCATGATCATCTGAGACATCCTTCATGAATCCATATTGTGGTAAGTAAAGGTAAAAAGATCTCTGGTTCTAAAATCACTATGTTCTTGATCATTAAATTCTCTAATATTGTACTTCGGATGTTTGTGATCTTCAACACCCTCAGTGGTTTTAGGAACTGACTAAGAGCCTATCAAACCTTATAGGCTCTAACCCAAGTCATTAGAATCAAACACTTCTCAAACAGTATTCCATTACCTTACTCTAATATATCCCCCATATTTTGTTTTGATTTGCTTAATTTTCTTGAGATGTCAACTCAGTGATCAGACAAAATTACCATTTGGTTTTGGAGTTGTGTTGAGAATGAGGGAGATAGTGCCAAGAAGCACCACATAAGGAAGGAAAGGTCAACCCTATAGCTCTGTCTCTCATAAAGAAGTGGAGTATTTATAACCTGAGACATCTGTAAGCCCATCTGTATTCTCTCAAAAGAATATAGAGCTGAAAAAAGGCATATAAACAGTTACTAGGTACATTCTCCCAACAGAATATTATTTATTGAAAATTCGACTGTCAGCCGGAAATCTTTATAAGAGTCACTACCCCTTGATTAAAATGTTTCCAATGCATATGTGAGATTCACACACACAAGAAAGGTATTGACGCAACAATCGTTGTCAAACCATATCAAGGTCAATGGCAATGGTTGAAATCCTGGATCATGTTTCTGCTCTTTATCTCTAATCTTGAATGAGAACCTAGGATCCTGAAAGTTGCTCGATCTTAATTCTCATATACTAGTCTATGATATGTGAAATGATCTTGGACTCTGATCTTTTGGATTAAGATCTTGGAGACTTTGATAAGTCCTTACAGACTTTAAAAGAAATCTATGATTTCTAATGGGATATCCTTGATCATTGGTTATCTTCCCAGAATTCAAATTTGGAAATGATTTTGACTTTGTCAAAATTGCAACTCGTAAATAAGGACTCAGATATTATCTAACGAGTTTATGAGGTATGCTTCTTCATAGAAGTTGAGGGATATCAGGAATTCTGTCACTTAAAAGAATTCTAATTTCCCCTCTCAGAAGGAACATGCAGCTCATAAATAAGGACTCAGATATTATCTAACGAGTTTATGAGGTATACTTCTTCATGGAAGTTGAGGGATATCAGGAATTCTGCCACTTAAAAGAATTCTAATTTCCCCTCTCAGAAGGAACATTTATGAATCTCTTGACTGAGAGTTTCCATCCTTGAAGGTGGAAGGCAACTTTTCTATGAAAAGGACTTTCTCGCAGGTACACTTGGATGTTTGGAGCTTTGAGTGAGTGACACACTGTAAGACTGAGTGACAAACACTTTAGTGTAGAGTGAAGTGAAACATAATGTGAGATCACTAAATAGAAATCACACACTTGCATTGTTAGAAATGGTTACCAAATAATTTCTTCACTTGGTTGGTTGATCATAAGGTTCTACTATGAATATATTTTAAAGGATTACTTAACTAAGGGGGAGAGATTATAAAGAGATTATGAACTAATAGTCTTTCTGAAACTAGGAAGAGGGATTTATAACTTTATTGTACTAAGAAGGGGATTCTTCATCTTAGGGGGAGAGATTATTGGGTTTCAAATCTGGATTCCCAAATGTTTTTTATGTGCTTTATGGGAAGATCTGAAGGTTACTGAAGACAGTATTTGGAAGACGTATCTATCTGCAACTTTACATAAAGGAGAGAAGAATATGTTCTCTGCTGAAGCTGAATGTGTATCATGAGATAGTGTTATTTCCAAGTCCGGGAATGAAAGTTGAAAGTTGAAAGATGATTGAAGATTTTTGGTTATGGTTAGTTGAGTTATCCTACAAACTGTTGCTTCTCCATTATTATTTGACTGTCATGTATAACAGTCAAATAGGGGGAGATTGTTGAGCAAGATTGAAGCTGTATGTATAACTCAACAATACTGGTTTGGATAACTCAACATAGAACAAGGACTTTGAAATATTCTATGTTCCACTAGAATCAGTATAGATTGTTTATTGGGCATATACACAAAAGGTTTTGTTAGATGCAGTGAAGAAGACATCAACAGTGATCTGTATGAAGTTCATTAATATGTTTAGGCATCGGAGGAATAAGGTTGGAGTCATTCGAAGCAGTTATCAGAATCGGTGTGGAGACCTTAAGGATTCCTAGTGAAATTAGTTATATTTGATAGAAGACTTAACAGTGGTTTGTACGGGTATTATAATATGAAGGCCTGAGAGCGGAACTAGTCGTCTGTGAACCAGACCCGTGCACTAGATGTTAGTGATCCGTGAAAGGAAACGGATAATTATTTTTAGAAATACTGTTAAGTGGTTTTTGTACTCGAGGAGACTGGAAATATTTTAAGGTACGAAAACCCGGAGATTAAAATGCTAGAAGATTCAAAGGAGTACAGCTCAAGGATTTACAGGATTTATTTTAAATCAATGACTGATTTTCTATTAAATGAATAAATGAAAATTAATTCATTTATTTATTTATTTTACATCAATAATTGATTTTAAATAAATTAATTAATATTTGATTTTCAATAAAATAAATAAATGAAATCAAACTCATTTATTTATTTAGTTAATATCAAATATTAATTTATATTTATCCTTAAAAATCCAGCCGGTCTATTCCTGCATGCATGCAAGTTTACTAAATTAAACGAGACAGAGGACTGTATTTAGTTTACACAAAAATGGCAGTATTTTGTTTAGTATTTTAAACAGAAGAAATCACAGCTCATATAGTACAAAACAGAAAGGAGAAAGGAATGTCTTCCTTTGCTCAGTGTTTCAACGCGTGAATCTCACGAACTCGCGGTGTAAAGAAACAAAGTGGCGCGCGTGCAGCACAACGTCTCTCCTGGCTTTCTTTGCTTTGGTTCATGTTGATTGAATAAATAATGCAAGTGTACTGCTTTTACTTGTGTAATCACAGAAAGAAAAGAAATGAAGTCTTTGCACTACAGGCCACTCAAGTCGCAGGTTGACAACCAAGTCGCTGGTTATTACTAAGAAAAATTGGCATGTCTTTGTTCTATCTCTACATTCTAAGTCGTCGATTGTACAATCCAAAGAAACTAAGTAACAGGTTATGGTCAGGATTTGGTCGCCAGTTGGTTATCAAAATAAAAAGAAAACCAAGTCTTTTTATTATTCAACTAGTCACAGGTTGCATTTCAAAGGGTCGCAGGTTAGAATACTTTCTGGTCGCAGGTTATGATTTGTAAGTTGTTCAATTCAAAATGTATGGACTCAAATCAGCCATGTGTTCCTCCCATTTTTCCTCCACAATCTACATTCTATATAACCAAATTTTCAGCAGATTGGTATATAACTTCTCAGCACATTCAAGAAACGAAGCTCTGCAGAAATTTACTCTCGGAGAATTTTTTGATTTCATTTATTGAAATTAAGGAAAGAATTGTTGCCCAATTTGATTTACACCACATCCAAGTCTTACATATTATAACATTCATTATTTGTAGCCTCTTTGTGTGTATTGATTATCATTTGGTAAAGGAGCTATGGGTTTTTAGAGTGATAAAAAGAACCCTAGATTGATAGAACATTGCATTGGTTCTTTTTATATTTGTTGCTCTGAATATTTGTATTTGGAGTTGTAAGAAAACCTCCGGGTATTTATCCTTTTTAATAAAAAGAATATTTACCGAGAATCTCTTTGTGTGTTTATTTCATTTTAATTTTGATATTCCGCTGCAATTAAATTTAAAAAATGAAAAATATACATTCACCCCCCTCCCCCTGTCTGTACCTTTTGGACCTAACATATTGTGTTAATTCTGATACCATTCAGTCATGTTTTAAATTGCCTAAAAATAACACAAATGTTTCGCACACTGATATTGATGTGGTTAATATGCTCAATTCCATGGGTTACTCTCTAGATACTGCTAGTTTAAGTAGTATTAAGAGGAAAGGACTTCGAAAAAAGCGGAGTTATCTGTGTGATGCTTTCATTAAGGTATTTTCTGGAAAAATCAGTCATTTTGATGCCATTATTTCTTCTTTGATTAACATGCTCTATATGCTCTTATCTGATAAATATTTTAATTTTAGCAACTATTCATGCTAGAAATAGGTTATAATCTAGTAGACATTCAGAAAAGACCTAGGTATATGTACTATGCTAGATTTTTAATGATGATAGCTAACCATGTTCCTAAGGATCTTCTAATTGAAATCCAAACAACAAGCTTAATTGTTGGGTTCAAGAATATTGAGTTGTTGCAGATTTGTTCAGGTTCAACCTAAACAGTGAGGTGCCCCTCAACTATCTTTCAATCATTGAGGCACCTCGGGTAAGTGAGGTAAATGTTTCTATTCCTATCTTTTCCTAACCACAAATTTATTTTCCTTCTAGTGTGGCTATGGAATCTATGAAAGTGACTAAACAGATTCTTACCAAAACCATCAAACCAAAAATTTCAAAACACAAAGCAAAGAAATCAACCTCTAGTGTCTCTCAAAAGGCACCAGTTGTAAAAACTACCATAACACTTGAGGGGAGTGTACAGGGTAATGGGCATGGTGAGGGAAGGGGTGAAAATAAAAGAATAAGGATGGTGAGGAAAGTGTTACCCAAGTCATCCTCACTGTAGTCTCCCAAAAGACTGTAGATGTTCAAAAGGAAATCACCATATTTCTAGTTGCATCTTCCCAAAAGGATTTAACTGTTGAAACAAGCTCACAACCAGGAGCACAGAACAAGAGGGGTAGGGACACTGACCAAACACAACCTTATATAAGAAAGAAGAAGGCTAAACATGTGGGGGAGTCACAGGGTGCACACACACAGTGCCAACTGCAGTCAAAGACTCAATTACTGTACCTTCACAAATTCAGCTTGATGTGGCTCCAATAAATGTGGAGTCACAACCAAATTCTCTCATAATCGAAACACCACACACACATAATTCTCCAAAAAATTCTCAGGATGTAGATATGATCAACACCTTAATTCTTGATTCTCCAACTCTCAAATTCATGGAGGAGCCAACTACTCAAACAAGTGATCATCATCTAGTTGATGATTTGTTGGATCACTTGCCAATTCTTTCTCAAACTATTGAAGAGTCTGTGCAATAAAATCTAAAATCAATCTTCACAGACTCAACAATAGTTTCAACTTCTATTCTTTTTATTTTTACTTTCTTAATGGATATTCATCATCCGTTGATAAGTGATTGTCTTTCAACGGGTATGCTTCACATCAGCCATCTGTTGAATATCACAACTACTCTTTCAACGGATATTTCACATTCATTGAATATCACTACACAACTTGACATCTCAAAATCTATTACAAGTGCAGATGATTTAGTAGTTGTTCAATCACTCTTAGGTTTGAGGGAAGGGAGTGAATTGAGTGAGAGGCTGCGTTGCTCCCATAAAAAAAGAGAGGAAAAGAGTGAACATATGTGTGCTATTTCTTCCAGCATGGAAAAAGAGAGTGAGAAGAGTCCTGCCTTAGATGGTGAAGGTGAGGGTGCGAGGGTGGTGAGCCAAGTGGAGCCCTTGATGCAAGAACAGAGAGATAATGAGAGAAAAGTAAGTACTAGTGATATAAGAATGACAACCATTGCAAGTGAGTCCGTGAATGTCAATGAGGCTGAAAGGAAAAGACTATATCAGCAAGAATACAGAGTTGTTATATATTCTATTTCCCTGGATGCTGAGACATTTACTCACCCTGTCACAGGCTATCAAACACTAGCTCTTCAAGGCAATGAGGAGGCAGAAAGAACACTTAATCTAGTACACAACCGCATCAATGTAAAAGGCTAAAGATGTTTTGTCCTCTCTAACTCCTACAACTGATGTGGACTCAAATTTTGGAGCTAATGCTGATTCTGAGTTTGAAGATGATTTTGATGATGAATTTGACACCAACTTAGGGGGAGATGAAGGCCCTAGTTCTTCTACACAAACTCCAGAATGGATGCTTAATAAGGAATGCAGCTATCATCACTTCAATTTAACTATGTTCAAATTAATCAACCAAACTCAGTTAGCCATTCAAGCCACTACAAATGCCAGCACCAAAGCTCTACTTGAAGCCCATCTTGAGTCTCTATAGCTGCACAAAATTCAAACTCTTAAACAAAATCAAGATATGGATGATATGAAGAACTCAACTGAGGGAGTGAAGAAAAGTCTGTATGAGAAGATTGAGGAAAAACTTCAAGAAGCAACAGTAAGGGAAGTACAACTGAAGTTGAGAAAACAAAGTGATTTGACAAGAAAGGTTGAGGCCCTCACTGACAGACTATCTAAAGTTGAAAACTATGTGGCCAAGATACTGAAAAGACAAGACAAACAGACTCAACTCCTTCAACAGCCGGTGGCTGCTTAAACTTCAAACCATGTTGTACTTGATGATAACAAAAAGGGGGAGAAGGATGTGCATATCCAAGTCAGTAAAGTAATAGTTCCAGCTAAGACTATCTCAAAGCCACCAGTCTTGGATAGTATTGATCTCATAAATTTTATATAATGACATGGACTTTTCAAAATTTGTTTATCATTATAAAATTATTTTTATTAAAAAGAGAGGAATGAAATTAAATATTTTATTCTAGTATAAATAGTTTTCAAAATTTTAAATTTAAATTTCGGGTTATTGTATTGTCGATGTATGAATTTCTTTCTAAACTAAAGTTCATATATTGTTTATGTGAGTATAAGTGTTATGCGATTAAGTGGTACGTTTGGTTTCGATTGTATGATTAGTTGGGATAATTTATAAATATTATGTAAGTGTATGCGAAATTTCTTTGAAATTATATGTAAATGATTTCCTGATTGTATTTAAGTGTAAGTTTAGTATTAAATTCAAGAATGTTTCAAAAAATCATGAAACTTATATTTTTTTAAGTTTTGAATATTTCGAGAATTTTAAAATTGTTTTGGAAATCTTTCGGATTATATTCACCCGTACGTTTGTCCGTTAAATCGTAAAATATGGGTATGATGCACAATTCAACAATGTTTTAAAAAATTATGAAAATTTTATTTTATTAGTTTTTAAATATTTCGAGAATTTTAGAAGTATTTCGGTAATTTTTTGAGTTAGTTTCACTCGCAAGTTGTTCGTTAAATCGTGAAATGCGATTCTGATGTTAGATTCAGAAATATATTAAAAATTACGAAATTTATATTTTACTTATTTTTGAATATTTCGAAAATTTTAAAATTATTTTGGTAATTTTTTGAATTTTGTTCGGCCGCATTTTTGTTCTTTAAAAAGCAAAATGCGGAACAAAACCTGGTTGTCGGGGGGTGCTATGACTTGAATATACGTGTCAAGCTCTCATATTTCCACTGATACGTGGTAGGTGCTACTTTTTTTCCAAAAAAGAACAAAACAAAAATGTGGCAGCAACCTAACCTACCCATCCCACCCCCTGCCACCTACCCCCACCCGCGTATAGTCCCTTCCCCCATATCCATTTCTTTCTTTCCCCCCATATTACTCCCTTCTCCCTCTCTCTGTCTCTCTCCTCTCTCTCATATATTTATATATTTTTACCTTTCAAAAATTTATATCTCACAATTCGTTCTTCCAAATTTCAATTGCTACATATGGAAATGATCAAAACTTCGATATCTACGCATAGGTATATATGTTGCAAGGTTTTGAGAAGAAAATTTGCGGCGCATATTTCCGTTTTGATTTATTTCGGGGCATAGAAAAGGAGTCTGGCGGTGTTGATTACTCCACATGGTGTTTCAGCATGTGTATGTTTATGACTATTAATTTCGGATTTTTCTGAAAATATTTTGCGCCCATCAGATTATCTCTTGGGGTGATCAGAATTTATTTTGGATAAGATTCCGAGATTTCGCTTTTGTATTTGGGTATATTATCGCATGTTAGTGTATACATATTTGTTTCATAATTTTTAGAAGTTGTTGTTGAAGTCGCTTTGACCGTATTTTTCATTTCTCTTGTTTTATACATCCAAATATTAATTATCGTATTTTTTAAATTTATTGATTTTATTAGAGTATAGTTGGATTGTATTGTTTGAGATTGATTTTGAGGGGCTCTGACCTTGGGAAAAGTCTGTTTTACAAATACGTTATTTCGAATATATTTTAAAAATATTTATTTTAATTTCAAATTAATATCTTTTATTATTTTTGAAAATTATAATTTGATTTAATTATTTATAATTTATTTTGATTAATTACTTATTCATTTAATTAATTGATTAATTAATTTAATCAATTAATTTTATTTATAAATAATTGAATAAAATGTAATTATTTATAATTATGCCGAATAATATTTTAAAATTATTTTCAGATTTTAAAATTATATAAAGGTAATAAATATTCAATTAATATTATTATTAATTAAATTATTCTTATTTTAATTGTAGAAAATAGATTGTTCGTCCGTTTAATACGAAACGAACGCGTCTAGACTCAGAAAAATATTCTGCATCTATAAAAAATATTTCTAGACACAAAATTTTTTGTTTCTAAGGGTCGCTTGATTTTATAAACATTTCTCAATCGCGTAAGTATCAGAAAAGTTATATTTCGACCCGATTTCAGTTTTAAAAGTACAAAGTCGAATGTTGTAATAAACTGAGTCATATGCTATATGAATTATGTGATACGTGGAACATGTGTTTACATGTTATATGAATTATGAGCTGATAAGAGTGTCAGAAAACTGATTTAATCGTATCTTCTGGTCCGTAATTCGGATTCATACGAAACGAGAAATGATTATAAGCTTATATTGTCTATTTTGATATTTTGTAATAAAATGATTGAATCAGAAATGTGAGTACATGTCATTGCATATGCATAATGTGATTATATGTGATCTGAGTATATATTAATTAACGAGTATTTATGTGAAATATATATTTATGAGAAATGTGAAGTATATATGTATTTATGGTGTTAAGAACGTGACAAGTGAATTGAGTAATATAATGTAGTGTTCAGATTGATATTGGAGTTCAGTTTGATTGATTGGTTGTTGATTGAAATAGAATAACAGTGGGATAGTCGAATAAATAGACGAGATAATGTTAGATTTTTGATATGATTTATATTTATATTGATTTATAGAATATTGTGTTTAAATTGGTTTGATGATAAGATAGAGTCAGAGCATGAGTATGTGTTAACTGAGAATTGGTAAGTCATAAGGGTTATATAGGTTGACTTGTGATTATGTGTTAAGTGTTTACCAGTATATGTGATATGTATATGTGAAGAGGGTATAGATACGGGGTTTGATAGTTATAAGTTAAAGTCGGTAGACTATTTAGTGATTATAGTATTGACTTATTCTCGTAAAGGATCTAGACGAGACGTGCAATATCGACGACATACAGAAGGTCAAATGATGTCGCAAAGAGAATAAGGAACAAGTCGAGAAATCAATGATGTGTTATAAATAGACGATAGTCAGAGGTTATCGGGGAGTTGATATGCGTAGATTGTGAAGTCTAAAGTATGAGACTGAGTTGTGAGTTGGAAACCGAATTTAAGGCAAGTTCCTAAAGCCTTTCTTATATATGTTGCAATGATTTGATATCTCTCTCATGATTATGGTATTATGTTTATGCTGTGAACCACACCTGGTAAACCTTTACTTCTGAGAATGAAACCCATGATTTCTTTCTACCTTTAAGTTCTGAATAGCCAAACACTTATCATATGCTACGATACCAATTCAATGTCACCAGATACCTTTCATTTATTGAATACACACCCTTGTGTACCTTATTTCTTTTCATAAATACCAAACCTATGTTATTGCAAGGTCGAAACTCTCGTCTCATATGATCTGATTATCAAATGCAAATGTTGTTTGGACTTAAATGTTTTATAACTGTTGATTATGATTCTATTTATGGAAATGAATGTTTTTATTGAATTGAATTATTAGAATTGGATTTTTTTTAATATGTGGACCAGATTCGTGGGCAGACCAGATTCTTGGTCAAATGTAGGTCAATGTGTGCCTTGGATCCAGTATAGAGAACAAGACTTTATGCCATGTTCGGGGTTAGTGCTTGACTGATCAGCAGTCTAACCTTTGGTTTTTAGTCAAAATGAGATAAGTCCAATTCAATAATTCATTTGAATGATTAAATTTCCAGTTTTCAATTGATGTAAATACTACCCTGGGATTGTGAACTCTTGTTAAACTATTTTGAATTGTTGTTGTTATATCGGTACTTGCTGAGCATTGTTGCTCACCCTTGCTTTTCTTATAATCATTTCAGAAAGGCTTAAAAATGAGTTACTCGAGTTCGATAGCATTTAAGACTAAGGTTGTGCAAAGAGTATAAGTGGTTAAGTTATCCAGAAGTCAAAAGAAGGTATTTAAGGATTAGGGAAGAAGGTTCAAGTTAGAGTTGGTTATTGCAACTCAATTGTAAATTAGGTTTGTAAATAAAGTAGTAGTGATTCTTCTTATCGAAGATGACTTGAAGTTGTAAAAGATATTGTTGATTAATAATAGTGGTTGATTCTAATTTCAATGATGTAATCTGTATGCGATCATGTTTTTAGGGGGTTAAACTGTTTTCTTTTGAATTCTTTTCAATATGTTCAGATTTTTAAATGCTTTGGTTTTTATTATCTTTTTAAAAAGACAGGTTCTCAAAATTGTTTTAAAATGTGATTTTCGTGTGATGACATCAAATCCAGACCCTCGTATTTGAGGGACGTCACATCTTACAGCAGCTGAGCTCAATTTGAAAGAAAAAAGGAAATCGATTGATGCAAAGATTGCACAAGTATTTGATTCAACTGCTACTCAAGAAAAATCTATGAGGCATTCCACATAATTGAAACCAATTACTTTAGAAGAAATGAAGCTAGGGAATTGTGAAATGGGATAAACTTTTATGAAAAACAACAACAGTCCATTGTGGTTTTGAAGCTTAAAATCATTCCTCCAATTTCTCAAGTAAAAATCTAATGGACCAAGCCTATTCACCTTCTAGATCTGATGAAATGAAGCTATTGGGTAAATCAATTGCAAGCTTCAAAACTACCAAAGACCCCATACTGAAGAAAAGGATGGAAAAAATCTACATATATGGAAGTTTGATCTGTGTGATGAGTGGTCATTCTTAGTTTGGAGAAGCCAAAAAGGAAGAGAAGCTAAGATTAAAATCTAAGAAAAAGCAGGCTGCCAAAGAAGCTCAACAGAAAAGTGAGAAGCATGTTACCACAACTGAAGTGAGAAGCAATTGAATGAAGAAGAACTCAAGCCAAAGTGGGCTAAAAGGAACGGAGTAAAGGCCAAAGCAAAAAGGCCAAGTAGTTATATAGAAATGGAAATTGAGCCAATTCAATATACCACTTCAAGTCAACCAACCGTGCCTACTGTGGAGCCAGTTGAATTCAAGGTTCATCCAGGTGTCAATTTTCATGGTGTGCCAATTGTACCTAAGGACGAACCCATAGATTGAGACAGTTTACCTATACATGAGCTAAATCTACCACTACCGGTTAAGAAAAAGACTCCAATAAGAAAGAAAATGGGTATCAAGTTTAACCCAGATCAATTCAAAACAATCTCAAAACCATCTCAAAACCCAAGTCAACTGTCAACAAGGAGGATCAACTCTTCATTTATGACATCAAAGAATTCTCAGACATCAATCTTTATCTGGATGAGCTAGAAGAAATAAGGGGGATTGATGCTTCATACAAGCTTCCACAAAGATTGGTGTTTAGATATAAGGGTCATAAGGAGATTACATGGCCTCTCTACAGGATTCTCAGTGAAGGCTACAATGTCCTAGTGAAGGTGTTCTCTGCATTGAAGAAATATTTTGGATTCACCAAAGTAGCCAAATCAGAAGTACTTAGAAAGATCAGCCAAATCAGACAAAGATGGAGAGATCCAAATGCACTACCTAGAGTTTTGACTATCTCATATATTGGTGATAGAGTGCATTTGAGACCTTATTGGATGATGGAGTTTAGAGATAAAAAATTTGTCAGAAGATTTTTCAGACTTGAAGACCAGCTTCAAATATCAAGCAATGATACTCTCAACGAAATGCGGGAGAAGCTAGATACCAACAATGAAAATGAAGTTGAATTCAATAAAAAAAATTAACACCAGATTGAGGAGAATAATGAGAAGAAGGGAAAGAGGACAAAGGATTCAAGGAAAAAGAAATAATCAGCTCAGTCTAGAGGAGCACCTTGAAAATGACATGTAAATAATCTTTACTTTTTTGTTCAATTTTTTAATTGAAGTATTTTGCAGTTTATCTACTTTTAATATAATAGTTTTTATAGGGTGTTTTGTTATCATCAATGTTAAATATAATTGATGATATCTGGACAGAAACTACCAGAAATTCTTATCAGGACTTAAATCAGTATTTACTGAAGATTGACGTCATCAGTACTTATATCAGTACTTGATGACCTTAAAATGATGTCATCAGGATTTGTCACCTCAGTAGATTTTCGAGGAGGAAAATGAAAGCAGGAATTCAAGGCATGAAGGATTTTATCTCAGAAGTAATCATACATGAATATGTAATATGTTTTCTTATTGTAATAGAATATGATTCCTTATTGATTGTGTAACTGTGCTCTATATAAAATATAGATTAGGTTCATGCTATAAGCATTGCCAACATTGTTATATCATTCGCATAACTTAGCAGCTCTCAATGATATTTGTTCATCCTTTTGAGAGAGTACGTTTGTAATCAGTTTTTATCTGTATAAAAACTGTTGATTCTGTTGAAGTTTTGTCGAATTATTTGCATAAATAGTATTCACCCCCCCCCCCCCTCCTTCTCTACAGTTGATTACAGACCTAACAATCAAGTTAACCTAAATATATATCTATAATTCAATTAGACATAAATTGGGGGAGATTGTAAGGAATATGTTGTAGACTTGATGATAACTTACCAAAACACCATAAGTAGATAAGTTAAATGAATTGTACCTTTCAACGGATGACCACATTATGTATCCGTTGAAAGAGGAGGTTATATGAACCAATAGTAGCAAGTGTTTAGGAGTTAAGAATCACAATTTTGTTTTAGAACAAAAAGAGCAAGAAAGTTGTATCTTTAGTCTCTCTAGTTCTAAGTTTGTAAAAATTTGTAAGCAGTTGTGTGCTATTAGCATCAGAGAGTAATCTTCTCAATATATATATATATTTCTGGTAAATATCAATCCACTAAAAAGTTTTTAAACATCTGTTTATTTACTTTGTGTTCTTGAATACTATTATTGTTTATCCGCACTTAAGCATATTCAAGTTATATATTTTTGTAAGAATTTTTCAACGTTTTTAAAAAGGAACCAGAATTTCATTCGAGCCCCCTTCTGTATTTCTGTTGTTATATTGTTAGGGAATAATAATGTAATAATAATTGTCAAAACTTAATCAAGAAGACTCATACAAGCTTATAAATGAAAATCTCTCAATACTTATCGAGGAAGATTTGCGCAGCTTCTTAGAGAAGAAACTTGTAAGTAAGAATTGTAAACCTTATTAAGGAAAACTTACGAAACTTACTAATGAAAAATTACGATACTTATCAAAGAAGACTTAGATAACTTAATTAATATTTGTCAACCAACCTCTATAAATAGTACTTTCAGTTATTAAAATCAGACACACTGAAATATAATTCTCTATTCAACTTTTATTCTCTTTATATGTACAATTATTAAATTATTCATAATCAAGTAATTTAAGATTTATAACACGTTATTTACAACAATTTTCACAATATTTGGTGCATGTTACTTACAATTGTTGTAGCTGAAAAAATTTGTAGTTCGTCACAATGTTATCATGTAATCGCAAGTACGAAATTGAAACTCATATATGATTTATGCTATTATAATGCGAACCTTAATTTTTAAATTCAAATATTCGTGCTTCAGCTAAAAAAACTAAAGTAACTTTAAAAATTAATTACGTATTTGGTGCGCACACTACATCTCGAAAAAATATCTAAATGCGAGCGACCTCCAGAAGAAAATATCTAAATAGAAGTTACACGTGGAGCATCCCGAGCGAATAAGTAACATCCAGAACATTCTCGCTCGCTCTTAGTATCTTATTGGCTTTAAAAAATCCAATCACACCTTTTACTACAATATAAATATCTCCTGTGGCTTATATATACAAGCTTATCAACAAACCGACTTTGTTTGCATCTCTGACAACTTGATCATCATACCTGTTTCACCTTTAGTTTGGTTACAACTCTTGCATATAAATAACATTAACATTACTACGTAAAGATTTTGTAATATACGATGGAGGTTTCTGATAAGATAGTGCCGGAAAATTACTACAAAGTTCTTGGCCTCTGTTCTGACTCGTCTGATCATGATATTCGACGTGCCTATCGCAAACTAGCTATGGTAAAATAATTTGTTTTATTTTTGTTGCTTTTGTGTTGAGTTGCTTATCTGTTGTATCTCGTGTTAATATTTATTAGGGTATTAAATATTTTGAGACTTTGTTAATTTGTTATGTTGTTGATTTTGCAGCAATGGCATCCTGATAAGTGGACAAAATCGCCTGAACTTTGTGGTGTAGCGAAGCGTAAATTTCAGCAAATTCAAGAAGCTTATTCAGGTAATATATAAATTTTGTTACATGTTTAGGGTGGAATGTGTTAATAGATATAAATTTGGTTGATATAAGTTAGGTGCTTGTCTGGTAATGTATTGTGTTTGATTTTTGTAGTATTATCGGATTCGAAGAAGCGGAGAATGTATGATTTAGGATTGTACAATTCTGATGAAGAAGAGGATGAGGTGTGTTAATAATTCTGTTATGTTGTCCTTATCCCCTGTTCTTTGGTTTTGTTAGTGTGGAATTCTAACTACGTTTTGAATTAATTTTTCAGGGGTTTGCTGATTTTGTAGGGGAAATGGCATCTCTTATAGACAAGACTAGAAGAGAGGTACATTTACACTTGCTTTAAATCTTCAGTTTGTAATTTCTTAGCATTTATATTCCTTTTCCTGTTATTTCTATGTTAGTAATGTTCAATGCTTGTTTAGCTGTTTTGTTATTATTGTGTTGTCCCGGTGTAGCTTGTGCCCAAATTAGATTTTATTCTGCATGATGTAGCCTCAAAATTAATTTCCGTTGATCATAGATGACATAAAAGATTTCGATAGAATTCTGGTAGAGTAAAAGAAAACTAAAGTGAAATGGAGTAAGCTGATCATTTCCCATGTTAGCACCCGCAAACGTGTTCATAAGTGCAGAGTGTAAATTAATATGAGTGACAATAAGCTCAACACAAATCTGTGCTTCTTTAATACTTTCTGGCCTGCTGGATTTGTTTACTCTATGGTGTTGCGTTTGGCTAAATGCTGGTAGGTGTTTGGAAAATCCTGAAGTGATATCTAAAATTCAAATTTGAGGAGGTTGATCTAAGCATTAATCCGAATAATATCCGGAATTTTATGCACCCTTTTATAGAACTTATGCCTCACAAGAGTAATGTAGTATCTTCTTGAAAAGTAGGCACATTGTTCTAGGTTCTTAGTCAATCTGATTCGTTAACTGTTTAATCTGATTCGTTGGACATAAACTTTACATCAGGTAATGTAGGATAATGTTGGTGAACGAAAATATTCATTTAATTGTATGCTTATTAATGGTTTTCGGTGACCGGTGTTATTCATATTAGTATTTTGCTACAACTTGGAGCTTGTGACATGAATATTGTCTTTGAAATGTTGGCACCTACAACAACGAAACAGCAGTTTGCACTTTATATAATAGTTAGTGACCAAGAAAAGGTTTTTTAGGTGTATCGGTCTTTTAGGGGAAATTGTTAAGGCGTTTGGTGATAGTTTGAGATTTTTAGAGTGACTATAAGAGGATTGTTTACAAAATAATTATCTTCAGTCGCAACCTCAAAATGTGCATTGATAATACAAAGAGAAGGTTGTTAAACAACGTTGGGCATATGCTGGTTAACAACAAAATAGCAGTTTGGTGCGGGAGGAAAACTAGTAGCACTATACCCGCAATAGGACAAGAAGGCATAGAGTAGTATGAACTATTTGCTGCTGGATAGTTACTTAATACATGAGAAATAGGGTGCTAGAAGTCATCTTCGTTTATTTCAAGTGTGTACCGATACTTTCTAATTCCTTTATATTTGATTTTTATCATATGAAGGGGATACCTTGCTATTACAATGTTGTTCCAAATGTTGCTGAATATATGAGCGGTGTCCAATTAGGTTAACTGATTAGAGTTTATGCATGTCATTATTCAATATGCAGGAAAAGCAATACAGCATGGGGGAACTACAGAGTATGTTTTGGGACATGGCCCAAAGTTTTGAGATTCAGGAGTTGTCTACTTCTTCAGAGCAACAGACTAGTTGGTTCAATAATCCACAATACCAGGAGCTAAATTATGAGTATTCTCAGTGGTATTGTTGGCAGACCCCTATTGATAGTACAAACAGGTCCTCAAAAAGGGCTCGTGCAACCTAAATCACATTTCAGAGACCTAAATTTGTGCGCTTACAATCAACAAAACCTTAAGACATGGGACAAGTGTATGGAACAAGGCGATTGTACAGATCATGCTTACAGTTTTATCTTTGCCACAGAGTTCTTTACAGGGCTGATAGTCCAAAGCAATTACACGAAGCGCGTTGTAAAGCATCAGTGAAGGGGTATTAGAACTTAAGTAAAGAAAGTTGAATCCATGTGTTGGATGATACTAATGACAGTTGATGTAGTAGTTCTTTCTCTTTGAAGGTGTAATGGCATTAGATTAGACTTTTTCAACATGTGGAAGTAAAAATTGTTTTTGTTTTTCTTTCGAATTTTCATATATATTGTTTGTAATTTGAGCTTGTGTAAGTGTGTAGCCTGGGTTTTGAGTACAGAATAGCTGTTAATTTGGAGAATCCTGGAGACATGCATATATACAACAGCCAGGAAGGGGACTCCTGGAATTAATAAAAGGCGAAACTCGGTAATCTAGAGGGTGATTATGAAGGGGCACTCCTTCGCTTTGGAGATGGGAGTTTAGAAGCTCATGTTTTAAATGAAAGTGAAATGAGGGAGTGCATAAGTTGAATCTGGGCTCATTCCCTCCTTCCTATTGAGATTGTATTGCAAGATTGTTAAAGTGATGCAACTGTTAAAAGTAGCAGAATGTTATGAATGGTGGAAGGTAGTTGGATGATGCTAAAGAGAAGGCATATGGGACGGTGCTTGCTGGTTAAGCCTTTTCTATCACCCAAACCAAATAAATTCTTTTTTAAACTCATTTGATTCCCAAGTGATGTGTGCCCTCTTCTTTGTTTCCTTCTCCCTTCCTCTGTTCCTCCAACTGTAGGATTGATTTTTGGTCATTTCGCAGGTTAGCTGAATGTATAAGATTCATCCTAACATCCCATTATCTTTCTTTATTTCGTGTCATTCAGCACTTTCTTTGCTACATATAATGAGACTAAGCAAATATAATGAGACTTAATTAAGCAAAGGTAAACAGAAATTAGAAACAAGACTTCACGTGGTGGGCCCTGATTTTAACCACATTAACATGCCATTGCATATTAAGCTTAATCACAACTATTGATGTAAGGGCACCTTACATTTAACAGACGAAGCCTAACATCATATTATTCATTGATATCACTTTCGTTCAGTTGTTCTTGATCCACTGGCCTTTGCCCCCACCTAGTAGCTTAATAAGAGTCCTCCCAAACTCTGTCCTGTCAATTGTCATTTAAATTTCTGTTTCTAAATCATCACCAATAATAAGCTTAATATAAACAATACATATTCCAGTCCTCAAGAATTGTATTACTATAATTCAGTGATAACAAAATTTATATAATATGTCATCACTTGTAGCCATATTTCTTGTTATATATTTTGTTGCAGCTCCAACAAATGGAATAATCAATGACTCGAGGAAGCTCCAAGAAAGCTCAGTGCCTGTCGATCCCAACAGCGGAACCAAGTGCGGTGGTTGTCCATCTTGCAACACGCCGTGTACTCAAAGTCCTCCCTCGCTGCCACCGCCGCCACCTTCTCCCAAAAAACCATCGAAACCTAGCTCAAACTGTCCTCCTCCTCCAGGATCATATATATACATGACAGGACCTCCTGGAAATTTGTATCCAGTTGATCAAAATTATTCGAATGGCTCCGGGACTTTGCTGGCGGGATTACCACTTTTAGTTGGTGTTGGAGTCTTGAGCTTCCTGGCTTTGAATTCAATGGTTTTGTAAGATATCAACAAGTAGAGGGAATTTCTGTGTAAGTAGCTAGCTTCAGATCCAAGGAATAAAGTTTTATAGTTATGAATTTCTTGTAAGTAGCTTCAGATCCAAGGAAATAAGTTTTATAAAGTTTGACATGTACCAATTTAATTTTGATCATAACTAACATGTTGCATGCTACTAGTTGGATGCTTATATCATTCAATCTAACCAATCGAATCTTCTACATTTCTTATATATCCTTAACTTTTGTTTGTAAAATTTCAAACGAATGATCGGTGTTCAACCAATTTTAGTTTATTTATTATATCATTTCATTATTTCTGAGTTGTAATTTATATGTGGTTCTAACCACCAGTCTTTAGAGTACTATTTAAATTTTGCTCTACAAATTGATTCTCATTCTTGCTATAGGGAACAAGTTCTTTTAATTTTGAGGGGATTTTTTTTTTTTGAAAAGTTCACTGCCTTGAAAATTATTCCGAATCATAGAGTTTCAATCAGTTTTTAATGAAAAAATTTCAATTTTTTTTTTGAAAAGTTTGCTCTAGGTACATTAAATGAAAGCGGCATTAGTCAACAAAAAATTGGTGCATCAATCGAGGTCTAATATATTTTGATCAAGTTATAATATATGTGTATTGTTAATGAGTAAAAAAGAAAAAAAGAGCGCATTCGAACTTGTCGTTAACGTAATAAAATAAGTTGGGGGAATATTGCAAGAGAGGGAAGATAACAGACTTAGCAACATACTCATAATTAGACCCGACAATTTTGGACACGACACGACACTGACTTACATCACACGAAATGACACGAAAATTTAGTATTTGTGTTTGCATTTTTAGTATACGACACGAAAGTATACGAACACGGAAGTACATGAACACGAAAGTAAACGGTCGAGATTTAGTGTCGATTTTGTATTTAACCTTCACACGACACGACATGAAGTATACGACATAAATAAATGTTATAATTAAATTTTAATATTTTTTATGAATATGTGTAAAATTATAATAAATGTATGCATATTTATTGTTAAAATATTATTTGATTTCATTATATTGTATAGATATGAGATCTAAATATATATTTTTCATATATTTTATAATTTTTTTACCTAAATTTTTTTATTTTTATTTATATTAATATTAAATTTAATATATATTAAAATTCAATTAACACGACATACACGACACGAAACGATACGAAATGAAAGTACACGAACACGAATGTACACGAACACTAAACATGCCGGTTTTGTGTTTGTCCTTCAAGTATACGAAATATGAAAATACACTACACGAAAATACATCTCTTATTTAAGTTTTAATTATAAGTTATTATTATATATTCCCAACGTCCCGTTAAATTGTATACGTTTGATTTGGGTACGGAGATTAACACTACAAAAAAAACGGCTAAATACAACCGGTCAAAAAACGGTTGTATTTAGCTAAATACAATCGAATCCGGTCGTATTTAACTAAATACAACCGGTTTTTGAACCGGTTGTATTCGCTCGAGTAATATTTAGTAAATCGGTTATATTTATATTAAATACAACCGCGGCTAAATACAACCGCTTAAATACAACCGGCTAAATACAACCGCACCCGGTCAAATTTGATTTTTCAATTTCAATTTGAAAATCCCCCTGAAAAATTTAATTTTTTGTAAAAATTCAAAACACCCGCCTAAAATATAAATTCGATTGTATATAGTTGAAAATCTGGTTCTAAATTCAACCGCATTCGGTCAAATTAATAAACAACAAATTAAAAAAAATAAAATAAAACCCATCACCGGAATCTTGAATCTAAAATTTTCCGCCAGTCTTCTCCGGTGAATCAGAATCCGGCGAATCTAAAAACTAGCCAAACAACTACCAAATTAATGTGACAATTATATTTTTCGACGATCTATAATATCATGCTAACAGAAAATATAACTGAACAACGTAGCACAACATCCGACCAAACTCCGACAACAAAATTTCGGCAATCACAAATTTGAATCAAAATTTAATCAAGCAACATAAGAAAGCAATAACGACATCATACAAATATTTTATACTAAATATTAAAACAACAATGACTCAAGAACTGTGGCGGCCGATAAACACAAAAATCATTAAAAGAAAGGGGAAGGGGGATGTGAGTTTGTCCCGAAAAGAAGCAGGGGAAGGGGGTCGGCTCCTTTCTTATTCTTCTGCTTGCGTGGTTCTTCACCAAAACGCCGGCGTTTTCCGATTTCGGGTGCTATGTTCGCCGTTGCTTGTATGTATATGTATATATTAACGAGTGAGAGATGGAAGTACAAGAAGGAAAAGGGTTCATGATTGGTTAATAAAAAAGAATCAGAAGAGGAGTGTATGATTGATTAATAAAAAATAATTAGAAGAGAGGTCAGGGAGGGGTTGTGAAATTTTCGCCGGAAAGGGGTGGTATTGCTGTGCACAGTGAGTAATAAGGAAGGCAAATGGTATTGTTTATTAGTGGTAGAAAGATAGACAGAGGTGATGTCAGATGGTTCTCCTTCTCTCCTTTAAGTCAACGATTCAGATCTCTCCTTCCTTTAATCGAAGGGCTGTCAATTCATATTATGGTAATGATCCGGATGCTATGATTTTATCCAATTATAACTTGCCACGTGATCCATGGCAAATAATTTACCAGTATTATAATTCAAGTTACTCTTCCCTAACCCATCAAGTCATTTGATCTCCACAATAAATAAAATATTACTTCTATCTAATAAAATAAATTATAATTTTATCTGATAAAAATAAATTATTTTTAACTAAAAAAATTTAAAATTATCCCAAATACTCTAATATTTTTAATAGTCAAAGAGTAGTTTGACCCGTACTTCTAACTAGTGTTTAATCCCATATTAATGTTTCGATATTTTTAAAAATATTAATGAATGATCCAACCGTACGGATGTTAAGATATGTATATTGTAGTGATATGACAAAAATTTTAGAGAAAAATAAATATATTTAGTTTGCCTTTTTAATAGTCAAAGAGTAGTTTGACCTGTACTTCTAACTAGTGTTTAATCCCATATTGATGTTTTGATATTTTTAAAAATATTAATAAATGATCCAACCGTACGGATGTCAAAATCATTATATTTTAGTGATATGACCAAAATTTTAGAAAAAAATAAATATATTTGGTTTGCTTTTTTAACTGTCAACTAGTAATTTGACCCGTACTTCTAACTAGTGTTTAATCTCATATTGATGTTTCGATATTTTTGAAAATATTAATGAATGATCCAACCGTACGGATGTCAAAATCAGTATATTTTAGTGTTATGACAAAATTTTAGAAAAAATAAATATATTTGGTTTGCTTTTTTAGCAGTCAACTAGTAATTTGACTCGTACTTTTAACTAGTGTTTAATCCCATATTGATATTTTGATATTTTTAAAAATATTAATGAATGATCCAACCGTACGGATGTTAAGATCTGTATATTTTAGTTATATGACAAAAATTTTAGAAAAAAAATATATTTGATTTGCTTTATTAACAGTCAACTAGTAATTTGACCTGTACTTCTAACTAGTGTTTAATCTCATATTGATGATTCGATATTTTTAAAAATATTAATGAATGATCCAATCGTACCGATATCAAGATTTGTATATTTTAGTGATATGACAAAAATTTTAGAAAAAAATAAATATATTTGGTTTGCTTTTTTAACAGTCAACTAGTAATTTGACCCGTACTTCTAACTAGTGTTTAATCCCATATTGATGATTTGATATTTTTAAAAATATTAATGAATGATCCAACCGTACGGATGTCAAGATCTGTATATTTTAGTGATATGACAAAAAATTTAGAAAAAAATAAATATCTTTGGTTTGCCTTTTTAATAGTCAAAGAGTAGTTTGACCTGTACTTCTAACTAGTGTTTAATCCCATATTGATGATTCAATATTTTTAAAAATATTAATGAATGATCCAACTGTACGGATGTCAAGATCTGTATATTTTTGTGATATGACAAAATTTTAGAAAAAAAATATATTTGGTTTGTTTTATTAACAGTCAACTAGTAATTTGACCTGTACTTCTAACTAGTGTTTAATCCCATATTGATGATTCGATATTTTTAAAAATATTAATGAATGATCCAATCGTACGGATATCAAGATCTGTATATTTTAGTGATATGACAAAAATTTTAGAAAAAAATGAATATATTTAGTTTGCTTTTTTAACAGTCAACTAGTAATTTGACCCGTACTTCTAACTAGTGTTTAATCCCATATTGATGATTTGATAGTTTTAAAAATATTAATGAATGATCCAACCGTACGGATGTCAAGATCTGTATATTTTAGTGATATGACAAAAATTTTAGAAAAAAATAAATATCTTTGGTTTGCCTTTTTAATAGTCAAAGAGTAGTTTGACCTGTACTTCTAACTAGTGTTTAATCCCATATTGATGATTCAATATTTTTAAAAATATTAATGAATGATCCAACTGTACGGATGTCAAGATCTGTATATTTTTGTGATATGACAAAATTTTAGAAAAAAAATATATTTGGTTTGTTTTATTAACAGTCAACTAGTAATTTGACCTGTACTTCTAACTAGTGTTTAATCTCATATTGATGATTCGATATTTTTAAAAATATTAATGAATGATCCAATCGTACGGATATCAAGATCTGTATATATTTGTGATATGACAAAAATTTTAGAAAAAAATAAATATATTTGGTTTGCTTTTTTAACAGTCAACTAGTAATTTGACCCGTACTTCTAACTAGTGTTTAATCCCATATTGATGATTTGATAGTTTTAAAAATATTAATGAATGATCCAACCGTACGGATGTCAAGATCTGTATATTTTAGTGATATGACAAAAAATTTAGAAAAAAATAAATATCTTTGGTTTGCCTTTTTAATAGTCAAAGAGTAGTTTGACCAGTACTTCCAACTAGTGTTTAATCCCATATTGATGTTTCGATATTTTTAAAAATATTAATGAATGATCCAACCGTACGGATGTCAATATCTGTATATTTTTGTTATATGACAAAAATTTTAGAAAAAAATAAATATATTTGGTTTGCCTTTTTAAGAGTCAGAGAGTAGTTTGACCAGTACTTCTAACTAGTTTTTAATCTCATATTGATGTTTCGATATTTTAAAAATATTAATGAATGATCAAACCGTACGGATGTCAAAATAGTTAAAATTTAAATATTAAAATTACTTACATTTTTTCGTAAACTTTTTTTTTTGACAATTTTCATATCCGTATGGTTGGATTATAATTTAAAATAAATACAAAATAAATTGAAACTCAAACTATAATTATTAATTGAACGATAAATATTTAACTACCATAATAATTTTTTTCGCAAGAACTAAAATATAAATTTCGTGTAAATTTATTATATATTTTTTCCCAGAAATTTTCCGGCATTTTTAAAAATAATTTGACTGAATCGGTTGAATTTAGTACAAAATTCGTTGGCGGGAAAATTCCCTCCATTTTTTGGCAAGGCTAAATTCGACCGAATACGGTTGAATTTAGGAGCACGTCTAAACTCAACCGTATACGGTTGTATATAAATACGGTTGTATTTATTCGGTTGTAATTAGTAAGGCTAAATTCGACTGAATGCGGTTGAATTTAGGAGCACGCCTAAACTCAACCGTATACGGTTGTATATATATACGGTTGTATTCATTCGGTTGTAATTAGTACTAAATTCGACCGCGTAAATACGACCGTATTTAAATACGACCGCATGCGGTTGTATTTAGCCGCGCCCTTAATTTCAACCGAAAACGGTTGAATTTGATGTGGGTTGTATTTGTGCGGTTGTATTTAGCCTTGTTTTCTTGTAGTGTAAAAAAAAGTAGAATGTATTAAGAAAAAATAAGAAAAATGGGTAAAGTGGTGGGGTTAATCAATATTAAATATATAAAGTTAGTGTAGTGGAAAAAAATAGTGTGTGTATTTAATTTTTATATTATAAAATTTTTACTATTTTTGATAAGTTTTGAAATGCATAGAATTGAATGACATATTCTAAAAAAGAAAGTGTATAAAAATGAACGGGACTAAGTGAGTAGTAAAAAGTAGCAGTTCTAATAGCTGCTAGCCACCATTTCCATTCCAGCCTGCATCCTGATGTGTAGGCATATTCTGAATGGTGGTATGGCGCAGCATTATTGGTTCACTCTTTTTATGATTCTGAATTTTCTAGATCAAGCAAATGCATTCCCCATCCAACATGCTTTAGTCTTTATCCAATATTATAGAGCTGTATTACTTGGAAAATTCATCCATCATTTTGAAATGTAAAAAAAGAAATGCCATTTTCTAAATAAGCCGAAAGTGTTAGCTAGCTAGGCTCCTTTTTTCTGATCAAACTCCACTCATTTGTTCTTCTAGCAGACACTTCATTCAGCCACAAAAACATCATCTTTTAACTTCTCTCTGTACTGATATCACTTCACTCCATTTTCACTTCTACTCCTTTCTCAAACACTCATGTCTTCACAACTCAACCAGCGCATACTCCTGGCCTTCTTGGTCCTCATAAATTTCGGACATTTTCCGAAAACATCGTCATCAGAAACAGAGTGTCCCTACCCCTGCAATCCTTCACCGCCAACAGGGTCCGAAAGTGTAGGAGCCCTATCACCACCGCTACCCGCAGGTGGTTCTGTCTACCCTCCACCAGCACCAGAGGGTTTAGTACCGAATTCCCCTACGCCGCCTGATCGTGTCAGCAGTGTAGCTCTACCATCTCCTGACTCTGTAGTGCCTTGGTATCCATATTACAGCAAGAGGCCTACTAATCGTGACATTGATCAGTCTTCATCAACTTCTACTGCGACACGGACGGTTGTGATTGGGTCGCAAATTCTCCTTGTTTTTCTTTTCTTTTTTATCCACTTTTGCTCACACTGTATAATAAAGTGAAGTTGTGCACTAGATTTGCATTTGAAGATGATTATGATCAGAAGAATGGTGAAGCATGTACATCTGAGATTCCATGCAAGTGACAGATGATGATAATTTGTATCCTTTCATGGATGTAGTCTCCACATCCTTGATTATAACTAGGATTTCAGCCCGTATTATATGTAGACTTCTCTTCATCTTTAAATGATAAAGTTTACATTAGGTTATTAATGTTTAATGAAGGTTCATAATTTATTTGCGCGTTATATATATGATGGCCCATAAAATGATCCTCTTCACTCAGAAACTGTTCAATCTATTCTCCCCTGGGCGACATTACATTTATTTCTTCGTGTAATGCAATATTTTCATGAAACAGAAAGTATCGTGAGTAGGGGAGCTAGAAAAATTCAGCTGGGGGCTAAACTAAAAATTATTAAAAAAAAATTGCAGGTTGAAATATTTATACACTAAAATTGTTAAAAAAAATTAAATTTACCACAAAATATAGCAACTTTTTAAAAGAGTAGAAAATACTTTTCATAATAGTGAATTTATAAGGTAAAAGTTTTTGGTAATATAAAATTAAAATGTTTTAGTATATTTTTAGTGTTGTTAAGATGAAAAAATAAGACATTATAAAGTCAAAATTAATATGTGATATGCGATATATATATATATATATATATATATATATATATATACTAATATATAACTCGTGCGATACCGGTCGTTTTTATCAATATTTATTATAAATTATAATTTTAATAATATGTTGTTTGTATTATTCGATCTTATATCACTTCAATAATATTTTTTTAAATTATATCGAACCGTTCTCATCAATTTAATCTGACGGTTTCAGATTAAGTGACCAACAACCTAATTTTTAATATTTCGTTTTAATATAATAGTATATATATATACATGTCAAAATGTAAAAAAAATAAGATTTAAATATATTGTATAAAATTTCTAATTTTTATTTTAATGTTTAGATATTTAATGGGAGACTCAATAAATTATTAAAAGAAAATTTAAAATTTGTACGAATTATATACACATAAAAAGATAGAAAAATTACAATATGAAATATAAATAATTATATAAGATTTTTCAGTTCTAGCGGGGGCTAAAAAAATTAAGAGTAAATTTATTTTAATCCTAGTGAGGGTTATAGTTCCACATGTAGCTCCGCCGCTGAGTATCGTCAAGCCAGCAGATACAACCGTAACAAAGTATCCACCAAAAGTCCTTTGGTGGATATTAATACTTTAAGGAACGCAAAATACTGCTCTAATGGACCTGAAATAGTCTGCCAGTGACCTTTGCACCAAATCACGTCCAGGCCTGATATTTTTATCTTTCACTCGAAAACTATCTTTAATTCAAAAACCAAGTAGTTGTTTTTTTATTTCTAAAGGAGTAGAATCTTATTAATCCAACCAAAAATTGGAGAACTGATTGCAGTGCCTGGAGAAGTGGATTGAGGGGTAGCAATAGAAAAAGGGCAAGTAAATTCAGGGGTATTATAAAATTATTTTAAAAGGACTTGTCATTCCCTAATAGTCAAACATATACAAAAATAATTCAAAAACTTTTTCAAAATGATAGTTGTAATCTTTTTATTCTTATGATTCATATTAATATACTAAGTATCCATTTTATTTATAAGTAAATATCGAATAACACAATAACAACTCGTCATTCGAGACGGTTTCAGAAACGGCTTTGAAAATGTAGATTTTTCATAAAATATTTTTATGAACCTTTGCTATTACCGCAAAATTCTGACAAGAATAATATTCCCAAAAATGAGAATATATTCATACAGGCTTCTTCCTGGGGCTGGACCCACCTGCTGATCTAATAAACACGGACTTGATTTCGCGGCCACCAATTTGTGGTTGTCCAGTTGATTGATCCGCTAGCTAACCAAATGGTCCATCTCAATATCATGTCGATGTGATCTTGATCAAAGGTTTATATGAAAATCAAAATAAGTATTCATTTTTTTTATTTCCTAATTTGGATTCAAGTAGATGCAAAGATTTTCGGAAATTAAACATCAATTTTAATTCATAGGAACGGTCTAAGGAAACATTGCTACCCAATACTAATATAACTAGAAAAAGAATATGAAAATAGGACCAAAAGAAAGAAAAAGAATATGAAAAAATGGAGCAGATAAGTCCCCCACGTAACTCTTTACATGGTCCCAAATTGCCATTATTGTACTGGGCCCAAGCCCAATGTATCTATTTCTCCCTAGATTAATCAAAATCACAACTTTCTCCATATATTAATGTCAATTCAAATGTATTAGATATATCCATCTCGTTCCAATTTTGTTTAATACGAATGTTATTTTACCACGCTAGCTAAACAGCTCTCAAAACTATGATGCAGGTGCACCTAGGAGTAAGTCAATGATGATGCTAAAATAGATATAATAATTATTATTATTTGAAATTAAAAATATTTTTTTATACCAAAATAAAACTTATACTATAATTAGTAGATTCAAAACGGAACATAATAGATGTATATTTAACTAATCGTCACCTGCCTATACTATCTAATTCTTGATTTCAACATGTTTCATTTTTTAAACTTTCATTTCTTGCACCTTTTATTTTAAAATATGAGGTGTTATACCAGAAAATCGCGTCAGCCGAGTAAGAGGATGGACGAGCTCCGGAGATGCCCTTTACGGGGGACGCTTACGACGATCACAGGGCGCTCCTTCTACGACGCTCCCTATATGGGAGTCGCTTATGACTACAATTGACGATGAGAAGTTACGACGACAATTGATGAAGTTATATATGAAGGTCTACGATGATCATTACGATGGAGGATTACGACAACCATGGTGGAGGAAGTGTGCGACGACCGCTACGATGACGGTACCACGACGGTCGCTATAAGGGAAGACGATGACGACGAGCAAGTATTGATAAGGAGCCTATAGAAGATGATATCAAAGTCAAGGGAGAAGGAGCGAAGCGATCAAGAAATGAAGAACGACCCGGGCTCCGGAAAAATATCCTCGGACCCTTATAGGGTGCGCCTCGTGTTATATGGCCGCATGGGGTGGCCGATCTGCAACACAAGCACAGTGACAAGGGATGATTAACGAGGAGGTTGCTCGCACAACTAAATTGAGAAGTTAACAAAGCATAAGAATCGCACAAGAGGAGTCCCCGGAGGGCCTCTCCATGCTTAAGGCACGGCCTAGGCACGAGGGAGCACTTCGAAAGGCTCCAACCCTACACAGGGCGTGCCCCGTGACGGAAAAGGGCCCTTCGGGAGCCATTCATCCCGAAAAACATGTCGAAAGCGTCGTTCTGTAGTATTACGGGTTATCCTCATAGGGGAATGGTCGTAAACATCTAGTGTGTGCTTTAAGAGCCCTGTCTCCGTATTCGTCAGGTTGTCCTCGAAGGGAGAATTTGGGTTTATCTTGCACTTTGCACTTCTACGCTTCATGTAGTTTGGTGGGTTATCCTCATCGGGGGGCAAGGATGCGCTTTGACATTTGTGGTAAGTCATGGCTATACTTGCGGTTATGATCGACGGAAGTAGCGATAGCGGATGAGGATATCCTTCGGCCGGGGAATTTCCTTGTCCGTGAAGTCCCGGAGTTTTAAACGAGCCTTGGGTCTTTGTGACTAGGCCGCATCGTTGGACACTCTTAAAGTAAATAAATGTTCGAGTTATAATAGGAAGTTGGTTCGACAACTCCTATTGGGCCAGGGAATGAGAAGCCAAGTCCATCTAGGTTTCTTATTCCCAAGGAACTAAGTATGGCTTGATCCTCTATAAAAGGAGGTACGTAGGCACATTTTGAGGCGCACGTGTTTGAGAGCTATGAGAAGGCAAACATAAACCCCAACAATCTCAGCCATTTCTTAAGCAAAAATCAACGCACTCCGGTGATTTTTCCGATCACCGATCACCGCACCAGATCCTGATTCCGACCGCGAACCTCAAATCTCTGTTAACCAAATTCCTCTGTTAACATGAGGTACTTGAAAAAAAGATAAATAGAGTTGCTTTTGATAAAAACTCTTCCGATGATGAAGAGAATGTGCAGGTTCAAATGATAACGCAGAGTAGCTGTGAATATGTACAAACAAATTATAATCAATAAGAACAAGGTTATCTTGGTTCAGTAAGTTGGCGATCTTTCATCCGTCGTGATAGTGAAGCCGCCAACGAGAGAAATCATATGGATTATTTTTCTATGTGTCCTTTGTTCAATAGAAATCATATGGATTATTTTTTATATATAAATAGTTGGATTTGGAAATCTTGTTTCCAGAACTATAATCTAAAATGATCTTGGTTTAGTTTGGGGTCGTTGATACTATATTTCAACTGCTGGTAATTGTTTATGATTAAATAATTTGTTTTGGATTTAGATTCCAGTATGACGATCAAATCATCTGACCCTGGATTTGGGGGAGTTACATCTAACCTATCTAAAAAAATTGATATGCATATAGGGAATTTTATCCAAATTTTTGGTATTCACGGTCCATGTACTATCAATTTCATAAGGACCGTTAAATCTTTAAACAAATTTATCATAGCCGTTGAATACAAAATAAGGCAATATTCCATAACCAACCGTAGGTAGGTATTCTAAATTGAATAGAATATCAACTTTTCAATGAGTTAAACTAAAAAGAAGTAGGAATCATAAATTGAATAAAATAATAATTCAAAATTTAAAATTATTTTTCTTAAATTTTTGAATAACATGTCTTCGAATTTTTTTTAAACCATCTCTAAATTAAATATTATTTTGTGAGCCTCGCTTGAACTATGAAATCGTTAAAATCTGATTTATAGAACTCAAGTTAGAGCCGAAATAAAATCAAACGAAATTCGATAATATTTTTATTTGTTTGAACAAATTTGACTCTTTTTTAACTATTTCAAATTAATAAATATTTGTTAAAATAACATTCGTACATTGCACACCCAAACATTAAAAAATTGATAGTCGGCCAGTCGGTATGTACTTAGTTTTATATTATACAAGTGATTACTTTTGAATCTAAGTTATTTATGCTACATTTTTCAAAACCTAAACATGCATAATTAATTCGTCGGTGTAATGAACTTGAAATAAGACAAAATAATATATACAATTCTTCATGACTAAAACCAAATTATATTGTTGGTCGAGTTTAAAATAAATTTAAAATCAAATTAAGTATAATTAGTTGGATTTGGTCGGTATAATGGATTTCCGGCTAAAACAAAATAATAAATACTATAATTTTTTCTAAAAAAATATTATTGTACCAGAAATTTTTCGATCGGTATAATATAGTCAGCATAAAACAAAGCAAAATATAATATTCATCCGTGATAAAAAAATTATAAAACTGATCCACGGTAAAACATAATTTAAATAAAAAAAGTCGACTAGCTAAAACAAAAAATATATATTCCATTCATCTGGGTTAAACAAAAGTATACTATTTGTCCGACATTAAACAATATTAAAATCAAACTAAATAAATTAGTTGGATTGAGTCAATATATATATATATATATATGTTTCAATTAATAATATTATTCTTTTACGATTTAAATATCTCTAAATAAAAAGATCAAATATATATATGTGTGTGTGTCTATGTATAATTAGTATCATATCATATAAAAAATCTGAACAAACAAATTTCGCATTTTAAAAATTTTAATTCAAATTATATTTAAATAATTATATGACATTAGAAAAAAATTGTGCATCGCGCGTGTTCTAAGTTATTATAGATTCTTTATATACAAGGAATTCAATTTTCAGTATTTTAAAAAAAAAATTAATTTTATGTATATTTGAATTTATTTTTATATTAAAATGATACGAGACATATTTTCAAACTTAAAATTTGATTATTTAATACGATAATGATCTGTTTATGTACTATGATTTACCTATAAGTTAATTTCAATTTTTTAAAATTAACTCTATAATCCTTTAAAACTAAGACTACAAATATTCATATATTAAGAATAAAACGTCTAATAAATTTTATAGGCAGAACAGAAGATTCAGTATCAAGTCCCTACACACCCTGTAGTTGCAATGCTTTCCGGCAATAATGTTTTCATTATGCAAAAACAAACACAAATTTCACATTACCCAGCTAATAGCTATACCTTATGAGCCGTGTCTCTTCCTGTATAGTGTGTGTTATAATAATCCAGTGTCTGTGTTTTATTAGACCTAGCTACTAGCTAGTACCACATGAACGGAGTATGGGTGTCCATATACGATGTGACCGTGGACCTTACATGTTTTGTCCACGTATTTGTGAACCGGAACTTTACTAGCTATGACTATGAGTCTAGTTCAACATAATTATAACCTTTCGTTTATAAAATGCTTACATTGTTGTCCTTTGCTCAAATTTTTTTATTACGAAGATAAATTTTATTGGGAATATTAACTAAATGCGTAACAATAAAATATTTATATAACGCAAAATAAGAAGATCATACAAATAAAATCAAACAACAAAATAATCAAAAAGGTCGAAACGAGTTATAATCAGCAACCATATTAAAACGAGAAAATAGGTTATCACTTAACTCTACATAGTTCTATCTGAATTCGAGAAAAAGCTGAGTCGTCAAGCTCTCGAGAAGACTTGACTGTTATTGAATAGATTATTACCCCACTTACGCTATGATGAATTGTCGCAATATTACTAACATGATAAAATAGTCCAGAAATAATCCGTTCACAAATTTTCACACTCACAATCTCTGAGTTTACATTCAAGTACCATGAGTATGTCAAGAGAATTCACAACTCACTTGTCAACTAAAACTAAAACAACATTTATACAAATAGTCAATTTTTTTTTCATTTCTTTATAAATTACACTAAGAACATGTTTTAAATCCAAATACGAAAGTTTACGTTCTTATGCAAAGGAACAATATTCATTTGTTAGTTTGCGACAATTTTAAGAACATATCTGATTAGTATTTTGAACTTTACCATTTTCTAACATATTTAATATATTATTCTAAAAATATTTAACTTTTCGCAAACTCTCGTTTATTTTTACGATTTTGTCTTTAAAATCTGATTACTCCTTATAAATAATTTCAATTAATTCTCAGTTTATCATTTAATTTATAATCTACGCCACATTTCATTAGTATGGATTCTCAAATTGTACGATCATCGGTATATCGTTGGTATTCATAATTAGTGTACTCAGATTCTAATTTATATACACCCATTAAACTATTATTATTTTTTTCAAAAATGATATACGCTATTATTTTTAAAATTTGATGTGTTATTAATATTAGTTTGCTATAATTAAGTACAAAGTAACTAATACTTTATAATTAAGTAGATATTAAATCAACATATCAAATAAAAATTTAATAACTAACAAAAAATAACTTGCTATTCTTTTAAAATTCATGTAAGTTTAAGATTAAGTAATACTTAGCTACTCTTTTAAAAAATTAAGTTGATATTGTAATAATTAACTACTCTTTTAAAACATTATTATACTACTCGTTTGTAGTAAGTTGGAAAACTGTTCCCCCTATAGTAGAAACAAGTCGTAGTGTCTGTGAAGATTTCTAACTAGAAGAGAAATGACATGACATGTTACTTGTATTTGCACAAAAGCTTTGCTGCCTGATTTATTTTCCCACTACAAAGCCTACAGCTGGTTCCACTTTTTCAATAATTTGTACTCCTGCGAAGTGAATTTCACACGAACACCGCTCAATCGGGACTTATTTGGTTGGTTGATAGTTAATGTGTATGGTTAATGAAATGAAATTTTAAATTCATGTAATAATGTTTGAATTAATAATGATGTATAGTGGGACTTCATTTTTTTTTAGGTGAATCAAACCGACCATAAATTTATAACCCCCTTAAATTTTTATTTAATTCTCATTCTCATTCAATTATATTCTTATATCTTCCATTTTCATATCCAATTCTCATTCACACAATCATCCAAATGTCCACTAAATTTATGTCATCGTTGTATGATAATAAATTTTTTTATCCCGAAATTGAATGGATATATTAATATACGGTCGATAAATTTTTGACGCGTCGAGTAGTTAGGAGTGAACAATGAGACAGGCTTTTAATCATTAGAGTTTACATCATCATATAAGGGAACAATGATATGGCTTTTAATCACAAAAGTTCACATCATGGAATGCGGGTGTGTTGGCATTGCATAAATCTGTCAAAAAATTATTTATAAAATTAAAAATATGTCCGTCTATAATACATTTTTATCCTAAAAACTGTTTTAGGAGAGAACATATCATACTATATTTTTAAAAGTGAACTTATCAACGGTCATTGTTGTACGAAATATAGAAGTCGTAATATTCCATTGCGGTAACTCTCACCTATAACAATGTTTCATTACGGCAACTGCAGTGTTTCATTGCTGCTGATTTATTTCAGTCAAGTTGGCCCTGAATAATTTGTCTTTTTAAAAATCTAATTTTATGGGAAACAATTCATCATTAAATCTCACGAAAATTGTTGCTCTTTTTCTATTTTACATCAAAATAGATGCATATTAAAAGACGGAGTGTATGGAAAAACATCTTGTAATGTTTTAAACCAGAAAATCGATTATGAATATTACTAAACAAGCCTCTTGATTTTTGTTACAGTAATTTTCTCAACCGCATTTTTTGTATTAAATTTTGTCTCACGACACTATAATTTTAACAATAATTCCAAATATCAGAAAATAGATTTAAATTTGCTGTAGCTTTTACGCAAGTAAAATTTAGTAATAAATTGCTGGAACTGATGTCGTCAGTAAACTCATCTCATTGTTCATCCGACTCCCTTCTGGCCTTGGTGCCACTAATTTAACAAGCTTCCACAAACTAACTATCTCCAAGCTTCAACATCTACCTTTTATATATATATCATATTACTACTAAATACTAATGATCCTCATATATACCAGGGTTTTTACTCATGTCAAACTAAGACTACCTAAACCCCGAAATGCCACGAAACCTCTGTCTCTTAAGAGTACCACCTCTTCCTTTTTTTTCAACCTTGTGCAATGATCATTTCCCCTTCCAAACTTTTCAACCTAAACTTCGTCTTGTTGAGGTCGCGCATAATTTCATATTGATGCCCGGAGATTATGTAACTCATCTCATCACAAACCAAGGATAATGTAGTATACAAGAGTGATTGGTAATGCTATTAACATTCCGAAGATAACCCTGAAACATTCAAAGAAAATAATGAGTTCGATATTAAAATAATTCCACAAAAAGTAATTAGTTTCTGAGGTCGAATTCGAAATGCAGATTCAGCACTTACGCTGTGCTAAGTATGGCCGGATAAACATTGTATTCTTTCGCAAACACGAACGGGACAATCCCTTGTGGAAGTGCTGCCTGTCAAATTTAAAGACATATATATGAAGAATTCATAAACATATGTTCACTAAAATAATGACAAGTCATTTCATATAATTTGGGTTTAAATTAGAGAACTTAAGTTGTTTCATCACCTGCACAATTGCAACATGAAGCAGAGTACCGCGAAGGCCAACAGCGATAGAAGCTGCTGTCATCACCACTGGGCCAACAAGAAACCTTACTGCCATAGCAATGGTGGCGACTGATTTACCGCAAGCAATTATCTTGGGTTGAAGGGCCATGAACAAACCTTTAAAAAATATCGAAAGAAAAAGTAAAATTCGTAAGACACAAATGTAAACATATCCGAGTACTTCTAATCTTTCGGCTTAGAATGAACGACATATCCAACTATGTGATCCCCACTTATCAAAACTGCATGAACACTGGTCCCCTGACCCCTTTACACTTGAAATTGGAGCATTTGCAGGATGACCAAGACATCAAGCATAATTAGTTACTCCCCATGTCTCATTCAATTCTATACATTACTTTTTGACACGCTTTTCAATACTCGTTTAAAGTGTAATTCTATAATTTTTTTAAAAAATATTTTTTTTCTAAATAAAAGTTTTATGTTTAAACTTTAAATAAAAAATTACAAAAAAATATTATGAAACTATACTTTATGGAAACCTTAAAATATATGCAAATAGTATACGTATACAGTCCGTTGATATGGATGCAGTAGTTACTAATAAACAGATTCCTCACCTAAGCTAAACATAGCCATTCCAAGACCGGCATCAGATAATATAGAGATGGACTTGTCTACTATCTTTGGCATTGTAACATCCCACCTATAATTTAATCAAATCGAACCATTATATAAGTACAAACTTCATCATAAAAAATATGCAATAACACTTTATGAAACTTTAATTTTCAATAAAATCATATCACTAACATGATTTATAAGAGTGTGGTGTTACTTTGTGATTGACTGATTACCTGTAGGAGACCAGAGCCCAAATTAGACCAATGAGGCTGGAGTAAGTATTCGGGTTTCGTATAAGCTTACGCCACACCATAATCAATATTAAACGGGTCATAACGCTTGTCGGAGGCATAATTTTACCGGTGCCAGTATCATGGTCTGTAGGGACTTTAGAATGGAGGGCCGAACTAGAGCTTGACCCCAATCTTGATACTCCCATGTTACTACCACCTTTACTACCACCGTTGAAGCTCGTAGTATCAGTAATAAACTCCTCAGGTTCTGGAGTAGTTTCAGATATGATATCAAGAGCAGAGACAATCAATAAGTTAACAAACTCCTAACACGCGAACATGTTCTTTCTATACTATTGGGACTAATAATGATAAAAAAAACAAGTAGTAAAAAATAGTGAAGAAAAACATATTAGTACCTTTGAATTCCCAATTTTGTGAATGATCAGCAGCCAACAACTTCATTTCTTTGGCACCGTTATCTGACCGTCCAGATTGTTGAGCAGTCCCATCACTGCCATATACGTGGATGGCGCCGCCTTCAGAAACAGGCGACGCACTTGAGCTCCACACAAACATGTGTAGTTCCTTTTCATCATTGCTTCTCTGGGACAATATCTGTTTTTGTTCTTGTGGCAGTGGCATCACATGAGGTTTCGCAAATTTGTTGTTACCAGTTGAGGCAATATCTGGATTTGGAGCAGGGTAAGTAGGCGCTTGCTGTGCAGGGTAAAACCCTAACCTGGGAGCAGTTATTGGCAGAGTACAATTCTCTTCAAAATTCGATGGCCTCGGAGTTGGACCTCGAGAAGATTGGACTGAGTACACTTCAGCCGGGCCAAAATTCGAAAGCCTACCGCCTGGAAATCCCATCATCGAATAAAAATCATTGAGGTTAAAATTCGAACCTCTAGGAGTAGAGCTCAAGCTATAAATCTCAGCTCCAGTAAGATTAGAAGGCCTTGGTGTCACTCCAGAAATCGAACCTAAACCTAAACATCTTCGAGAAGTATTCGATTTTCTCACCGTTACATGAAGCTTCCCATCATTTCCAATTTCTGCATCAGTCTCCAGAAAATCATGACCGTCCAATGAAACAACATCTGAATCAACCTTAAATGAGACAATTGAAGCAGCAGTTTCCGGAAACTGTTCCATTATCAGCATCTTAGCGCCTCGATATTCGAACAAAAAGAGTAGGAGTGTATACCAAATTATGCATTGCAATACTACAACTTGAACCATTAAACTACCTGAGTAGTCACCGTACATGGCAATCAAGAGAGGAATTCCCATGACAAGTGTATTTGGAAGTGTCGAAAGAGAGAAAATCGTAATCATCCAATCCAATTTTCCTTTCTTGCTGAACTTGGCCCAGAGGCCTAAAACAACAAGCATAATAATTTTTTGTAACGTGTCAGCTGCAATGAACCGAAAATTCATTTCATATGGATTGTTGGTGGAAATGAAGTGGAAGGACAAAAGAGGGACTGCAAAAATCGCGACGAAGCGGTTTATGCCGGAACACTGGTCCGGTGAGAAAATTTTCCACCACCGGACCGAACCGTAGGCCAAAATCATGGCCACGTAAAGAGGAAAAACCGCGGTCAAGACAGTGTAAAGATCGTGCCAAGAAATCATGGTTATAATCTATAATTACCAGAAGAATATATATGTTTCTGTAGTTTTTACAAGCTGGTCTAGTTAGTGCTGCTGCCACAAGTACTGTTATTGTGCAGCTGCATGCTGAGATTCTAGGAATATAATGGAAAGATTATATGCGTTTGTTTATTTTATAAGTAATGAAGACTTTTTTATACGAGGCTGATCGAAAAAAGTGAAATGTAGTGAATGATTGTATTTCTAGATGAAAGCAAGCATCTCTCTAAATTGGATTCTTTAGCACTTACTTTAAGTTGATAAAGAAGAAATCTTTTACTGAAACACACAATTTTTTTATTATAACTAGATACGATTCTTCAATCTCTTAAATTAGAGGTCACAAAGTCAAACATTAGTATTTGTCCTTGGACGGAGTTTAGATGGGGATGTTCAAAGCAAAAGTCATACTTGGCATTGCAAATATCGTTATGCTTTTCCAAATGTTTCACTGATAGTGGTGGTCATGATTGACCATGTTTAAGAGAAGAAAATACAACGATATTAAAACTTAATTAAAAGCATTTAGCTAGCTAAAGGCTGCATGAGCATTGAGTAAAGCTCGAATCCAATTCTAAGTTTCTAACATCCTTTTATCGATTTTTGTCATTTTTATATAATCTTAAAAAAAATGTTTTTCGTTCAAATTAGAGTATTTTTTTTGCTAATTTTCAAATTAGAGTTGATATTTAGTTTACATATTGAATACTTTTCTGAATATTTTAAATTAGACAGTACTTTGAGAAGAATGGACACAATGTAGGAAACTATTACACAATTATCCATTATAGTACATATCTTCTGATATATCTCAACTGATCGGAAGTCGTAAATTTATCAGTTTCCGAACATGATCCAATTTATATTCGAACCTACTTCCTAAATAAAAATGCAAAAAAATGTTGTTGTTTACGAGAATTAGTCACAGACTGCATCAAGTTAAACTCATCATCATAACAATCTGAACTACGTAAACAAGTATGTAGCATGTCGAGTTTATATAATGTGCCGGTTTGATAAATTTTAAAATAAGTAATTTATTACTCAAAATGAATATACGATTTATAAATAAGAACTAATTAAACGAATACTTATAAGTAATATAAGTGTTTGAATAAATTTATTTATAAGTAAGAATTTTTTTATTTAGATGAACTAAAATAAATAATTTTTAAAATAAATATTTTAATTCGTGAATTTTATATCATGAAAACATTTTAATATATATATATTTTAAAACTAAAGTTAATAAAAAAGCAAAAATATAAAATAAATTAAGAAAAAATATATCTTAATAACAATTAATTTACCAACTTATAAATTATAAATTTAACTTAAAAGACAGATCAACAAATAATCATCAATAAATACTTATAAACATATAAGTAAATTAGAGGCCGGATATATGAGCAGGTGTACATGTGCAGGGACAGCGCTTTGTTCCGTTCGTGGGGGATGTTGATATCTGGTAATTATATAAATTTGTGTATGTTTGTCAAAGAAAAGGGTCCATAAGCCTGACCAGTACCTATAATAATAATAAAAGCAGGGGTTGAAAGATGGATAATACAAGGGATGGGAGGGCAAGGACTAAAATCTAAAAATGAAGAAGATGGAAGTAGGAATGTTTCATCTCTGTCAAACCCAGACTTGACTAGTGCACATGCATGCATGTTAATTGTGTATCTTTGTTGTTTGTTCCGGTCATTGTTGTTTGTGGCTCTCGATCTCTTCTTGTTGATCAATCATAAATATTCTAATCAAATTCATCATACACATCCCTCAAACTACACTCATGTATTAGATGTTTTTATTCGAATATGATAATTGCTCTTGATATTTACGAATAATTGCGTCATACATATACTTTGGCCACTGAGTTTTAAATTACTTATTACTTATAATCTCATAATAACTTATCGAGAGAATTATTTTTCGACCCAATTTATAAGTCAAATTTACAACTTATAAGTTAGTATCTAATAAATGTTATATATTCTGATTTTTTTAATTAAAAAGAGGTTGATGAGATCTTAATTTTTACTCACATAACCCTTTTATTATTGTCACATCGACCATATAATTTCCTTCTAAAAAAATTATCCCAATTCCCTATGATCGCTCTGGAAAACCCTAAATTAAAGACAAACTGATACCTCAATCGGAGCAAAATCGGAGCAAAAATGTCGTGAAGACTAAGGTCGAAGGAAGATGAAGATGTTTTCAAACCTTATCAATGTCCCGAATATACTTGTAATTTATATTCTCCTTTAAGTGCATGCATATTCCATTAAGAGTATTAATGATCATAAAATTTTCATCGGGATTTTGTTTTTTTTTTATTCGATGAATGTGTATGTAATGGTTTTTCGTATGTTAAGTACTTTTTTGTACTTATTTTCTTACAACTGATCCGATATCATAATGTTATAGGTGTATATTTGAACTAATTATTTAGTTGTGTTTGATTGTTCATAAAATGGTTTTGTTTACTTATTTATTGGGTTTTCGGTGAATTATTATGTCTGATAACGAGCTTTTTTTTCAATTCAAATGTATTATGATTGTGAACTGCTCGATAACCCTAAGAGATATACTAATGATTTTTTTTTGTATATGTGGACTTTTGTGATAATGATGTTATTAATCTACTATAAATTAAAAGTATGCTAGCCGGAGATGGATAAAAGGGTGGGTATTATGAAATGTAATATAAGATATCGGGAACAATGAAAAATAATAATGTGTACATTGATATCTAACAAGAAAAAACCTATACTTAATAGTTATGTACTGTTATTTATCACCCAACCACTTGAGCATTAGAGATTGTTCTTAGCCAAGAAGAAATTAATATGGACAATCCCTTTGGACAATCTACACAACAAGAAATGGATGAGAAACAAGAGATAAGAGAAATAAAGGGTTTTAATCAAAGATTTCTCATATCCTGAGGATAGTGATGAGTATGAATTGAATACGAGAGACAGTGATAATGAGTTTTAGACTCGGATGGCTCAAATAAGGATAAGAGTGAGGATGAACCGGTGTTTGATTTTTTTTTATAAAATGGTGTTTAAAGATCATGACACCCATGACGAGGAGCCTGAAAATGATGAAAGTGTGGGTATAGATGATGATAGTGTCTATAATGGGAGCGATGATGAGAGGATGACACCTAATCCTACAAATGAAGATGAGCCAAATTTTTCAGAATTCAATGAAGATGTGGATATGTAAATACAAGTCTTTGAGCTTGGGATGTTGTTCAAAGGCTCTTAGATTTTTAGGAAAGCTATAAGAAATAATACAATCATGGAGAGAAGACCAATTGAGCTTGTTAAAAACTATGAAAAGAATCTCAAATATGTGAGCAAAAATTCTTGAAAATGCACTATATATACTTCTCCCTTAATAAGACTCCAACTTCTCAGATAAGAACACTGGTCAAAAAACACACTTGCATGCCTACATTTCAATAAAAATAAATTAATTCAGTTTGGCTTGAAGAACATTATGAAAAGAAAATCAGGATGAACCATGGATGGCTAAAGCTTTTTATAAAAATATATTCAATGACTTGAAATGTCAAGTCTCAAAACATGTTGTTTATAGGGATAAGACTATAACACTCTTAAAGATCAATGCAAATCAAAAATCATAATCTGGTCAGGTATGAGATTATGCAAATAAAGTGAAAAAGATTTTTTCTGAAAACATTGTCAAGATATTGTATGAGGATCCTGAGCTAGGTGAATAGAGTGGGAGAGTTATAAGAATATATATATGCTTGGGACCATTGAAGAAAGCTTTTGTTCAATTCTGCAGATATTTAGTAGGCCTGGATAGTTGCCACCTTAACATGCCATTTAATGGGCAACTCTTGACAGTAGTCGGGGTAGATGTCAGTTATGGCATGTATCCAATTGCCTAGGCTTGAAGATTCAAGATGATGCAGAATGGGCCATCATCTTTGATAGACAGAAGGTATGTGTTTTTTTTTACTAATTTTCAATAAATATGAACAAATACAGATTAATGCAACATAATAATTTTTTTTAAGAATTATGCAGGGACTTATACATGCATCAGAGAGGGTGGTACCAAATGCAGAATATAGATTCTGTGTTATACATTTGTACCAAAATATACACAAGAAATTCAAAGGAGTGATATTGAGACAACTCTTGTGGAAGGATGCTAGATCTAGCACTGGTTGAAAGTTCAATTTGCATATGATCAAGATGAAGGAGATACAAATGTCATTATAGTTATTTTAGTAGCTTCTCTTTAAATTCTGTCTGAAATTTCTATTATAGTTATATCACTATAACATAGCTTGTTGTTAAGTGTCATGATTGGCTAATGACCAAGCCCAAAATACAGTGAACAAGGGCTGCTTTGAAAACATATACTCATTGTGATATGATATATTTATTAACAATCACTAAGAAGTGTTTAATAGCTTCATAAGGAAGTTCAAGGACTTGCCTACCATGTTCAGGGAGTTGCAAAAGTCAGTGATAAAAAGAATCCAAGGAAGAGAAAGAAGTTGGCTTCAAGAAAATCAGTGATATGTTATAGTGCACTTAAGAAATTGGAAAAGTAAGTACTCCCTTGACAATTTTTATGCCCCTTGTTAGCCTTATATTAAATATTTGTTCTAATATTTTGTGTCATCACTTATATGTAGAGTAATTCAATATGTTTTGAATTGTGTAGTTTCATGGTCTAAAGGAACAAGATATTTGTTAACTTGCACAGATGAGGGTCATGAGCTGGTGGTTGACCTACATAACAAAATATGTAATTGCAGAAAATGGGATCTTACTGAGATCCAATGGTATCATAATTGTGCATATATAGCTGTTAAGAATGGAACAAGGAAAATGCATATACATAAATGTTACAACAAGAAAGAGTCCGTGAGGGTATGTAGTCACAGAAAATATATATACAAAAATGTACCATCACAAATAATTAGTACTCATTTTACTGATATAAACTATTTCATTTATTAAACAGCTCTACAGTTGTACAATGGACCCTATTGTAGGACCTGAATTTTGGCAAAAAATTACTGAATCAAGGCTCTTACTTTCAAATGTTAAGCCCCTGCAGGAAGGTCAAAGAAGAAAAGGGTTACAAAGAATGACATCCCTTCTGATCCCACAAAATAAGCAAGGTAGGAACAGTTATGAATTGTAATTACTGCAAAGAAAGGGGGCACAATGCTAGGATTTGTTTTGCCAAAGTAATCTTTACTGGTTATTTTCATGTAAAATTATCATGCAATTTCAAGACTTACTAACATTCAATGAAAGTTTTCATAAGAATGATGCAATAAAAAAAGTAGATGAGGAGGGAACTGTGCCTAGTATAATCAAGTCAACTTGTGTCTGCAAAATATGCAACAAAACTGTGCAGCAACATGAAGACAAATAGAACTATAAAACCCAAGGTAGCTCAACCTCTGCCTTTAAAGAATAGACTAGGAAAAACTATCCAAAGAGGAATAGATGAATGTCATGTCTTATGGTTGTGGTTGTGGTTTGTTTGACAAGAATAATGGTTTAGAAGTAACGTAGGTGAACATATTTATGACTGTTATCTTTTGTGGTTGGGGTTGTTAGTTGGCATTTGATATGGCTACACTTAAACGAGTCATCTTTTTTCTATCATTTTGTTGTTGGTTATGTAATAGATGATTTTAAGGCTTCTAGCCTTCCTTTTTGTTAGCCATATTTTGGTTGTATGTTATATTTTGGCCAATAATGTATTATAACGAATATGTTATGATTTGAAATCAAACACTTTTATATGTGTATATTTCATTTTTCTACTACTAGATACCATATTTTGTATAAATATATAATGATATGTGTTGTGCAAGTCATGCATGTACATAACACGAATAAGTCACCTTGACAACCCTAAGGATAAGTTGTATGATAATCCTATTATATTCAATATTTATATTGTTGAGTCTGTAAAAATGCTAAGTAGATTAGACTGGAGGATTATTCTATGAACAACTATCAAGTTAAGGAATAAACTCTGAAAGACGATCAATCTTGATCATGCCTTAAAGAGTAGTGTGGAAGGTTGGAGTTGAAAAATATCGTTCTAGAAAAAAATAATATAAGTCAGATATCGACAAGTCACGAATCAAGGAATATAGAGATGTATGTCGAGAAGTCAAAAATGGCTTGTAGAAAAGTCCCAAGAGATATTAACAAGTCAATCTTCCTATAGAGAACTAGAGATATCGACAAGTCAAAAAGTCCATACAGAGAACTAGAGATATTAGTAAGTCAAAATATACTTGTAGAGAATTGGAGATATCGACAAGTCAAAATTTACTTGTAAAGAACTGGAGATATCGACAAGTCAAAAGCTTATGTAGAGAACTGGAGATATCGACAAGTCAATCTACTTATAGAGAACTGAAGACCTTGACAAATCATTATACTTATCGAGAAGTAGAGATATCGATAAGTCATTTTACTTATATGTGACTTCTCTACACAGTAAAAGAGATCTCGACAATAACTTCATAATTTAGAATTCAGACAACTTGAAGATCCAAGATTATCAGTCAACAAAAAATTCTATCACTGAATTGGAAAGATTACAAATGCAGCTGGGAGAATACAAGATCGAGGGCCCAAATGAACTGGACAAAGGAGGGTCACAGAACTAGTAGATTCTACACAGATATGCTGAACTAGAAGAAGAAACAAACAACTAAGCTTTATAAATGGTGTTAGTCTATTTTAGTGCAAGCTCTGAAAACCATGCATGTTAATCTATAAAACATATAACGGGTCCTTTATTTAGAAGTAACAAAACTGATCTACAGAATCTTATATTCTTTCAAGAGAAGTAGTTGAGTTCTTATTTTCAAGAACACAGATTTGTAGCACAAACAAATTTGATTTAATAGAAATCAAGTGAGTTTTTGATAAATTACTAGTGTCTTTACATTTAGTCTTTTATCACTGCAAATTCATCTAGCTGTTAAGTTCCTAAAGCCACTAACAATCATAATTAATCAAAGAAAACAAGAAAACATATTCACCCCCTGTGTTGCACTTCATATCTAACAAGTGGTATCAGAGCAAAATCTAAAAGTAAACAGATTAGATCTTGGAAGTAGGAGTACACAGAAACTTAGCAGTATTAAGATCCCTGTCTTGGACAAAGTGAACTACACTATATGGAAGAAAAAGATGATACTGTTCATCAGGATGGCCAATCCACTACATATTGAAACTCTCAAGTATGAACCTTTCATTCCTATGGTAAGGGTGCATGAAGCAACATATGGTGATATGGTCATTCCTGGTCACTTTGCTTCTAAAGGTCCATCTACATATACTGAACTTGAAAAGGCGAAAGTTTCACTTGATAGTAGCTTGCAACTCATTCTTATTGAATCTCTTAATAATGTCATGTATAACAACATTATCAACTGTGAGTCAGCCAAGCACATCTGAGAAAAGATAGAGATTCTGTGTGAAGGTACTGAAGAAGTGAGGTCAAACCAAAGAAGGATTCTAGTCTCACAATACGAGGGTTTCATGGCTAAACCTAAAGAAGACATTATTGAGGTCTTTGAAAGATTTAACAAGTTGATAAATGACTTGCAGCTTCACGACAAGTACTATGAAGCTGAGGAGGCTAACCTAAAGTTCATGCTTACTCTCCCTGACCATCTAGAACAAAAGATATCTGCAATAAGAGAAGGAGAGATTTAGGGAGAATAACTTTGAAGATTTTATATGGCATTCTTAAAACCTATGAGCGGGAAATGATGCAGTGAAAGTTATGAAAGTGATTCAAGGACATGTTTTGGATGTGTCAAGTGCCTTCATAGCAAATGACAAGAAAATAACTGATGATAAAACTGAATCCCGGACTCAAGTTATTCAAGCTGTTGAGCAGAAGCACAAGGAACCTAAAAACAAGTCATTCTGGAGTTGGAAGAGGATGAGTACTATATTCTTGATGAGTTTGATGAAATGGACCAGTCTATGGCTTACCTAGCAAGAACATTTTCAAACATAAGAGTTAAAAATCCTAGGTATTTTAAGGGTTAAGGTCAAACCACTTACAATAACAACTGAAAAGGAAAGACTCAGAAAAATGTAATTGGAAATGGTGGCTACAAGTCAGGATCTGTGGAAAGATAAAAAATTAGATGCTATAATTATGATGAACTTGGTCACTTTGCCACAAAATGCAGGAATCCAAAGAAGGTGAAGAAGGATAAGGCATATTTGGAGCTTGAAGCTAAGTATGAAGCACTTCTGAAGAAACAACAAGAAAAAGCTTATATTATTGAAGGAAAGAGTTGGGATGACACAGATGATGAAGATGACAATGAAGAATATGAAAATTATGCTCTCATGGAATTGGAGGAACGAGAGTCATCTGCATCAAAATCTGAGGTACCTATCCTAACCACCATTGATTTGAATACTTCATAATATAAGAAAACTGTTGAAAAGATGAGTGTAGAAATGTTTTACATTCACACAAGCATGGTGGCTGCTACTGAGGAAGTGAGTAGGCGTTCAAAAGTGAATAAAAAACTTGAAATTGAGAAACAAGATCTAGAGTTACAGCTTGTTAATCTAGCATCCATTAGAAAAGAAAATGAATATCTCAAAAACAAGCTGAAATGTGTAGAGAAAGTAGAAGTTGTGTTGAGACACAAAATTGAGAAAATGATCTTAAGCTTAAGTCATTTAGGAATGCATCTAAATTGGTTGGTCAATACCATGAAAAGAACAAGCCATGAGCTAACATCGCTATTGGATTGAACTATGAGGCTAGTGCATCTCAAAAGAAAAGTCAGATTGACAAGGTAAAGGAAAGTGTGAACAAAGAAGTTCCTGATGTGCTTAAAAAGGTGAAAATACCCTTGTTCAAAGTCTGTGATGTGAACTTCAGTGAAGAAGAGCTAATCATCAAGTAAGAAATTACGGATGAAGATATAGTGAAGAAAAATGCCAAACTTACTCATAACACTAAGTGTGAGAAAAAGTCTGAAAATAGTCCAGTCATCAAGACACATGTAACTGAAGTAAAAAATGAAAGCACGGGAAAGAAGAAAAGGAACAGAAATGGAAAGATAGGTGTCAATAAAAGAAACAACTATGCCTATGTTGCTGATGCTCCCAGGAAACAATGTCAGAGATGTGGTTCAATAAATCACATAACTCATCTTTGTAAAAAGATTGTTAGTGAGCCAAAGTATGGAGCCTGCAAGTATAATGAAGCTTAAGCTAATGATCCTTATTCTTTCCGTGACAAGTTTATTGCATTCCATGCAATATGAAAGTTATGACTAGCTGTCATAAGTAGAGACAAGATCTAAAAAAAGTTAATTTTAGATATGTAATCAAAGAAGAAAATGTTAATCAAACTAAGAAAGCTGTTTTTTTTAATGTTCAATTTCTACTTTTGCTAACTTTGTCAAGAAGAAGAAAGTGCCCAACATTGCTTGGGTAGCTAAACACACTTAAACCTCATTGTGTGCAAGGCAAGAAGAATAAAGTCATGTGAATCATTGATAGTGGATTCTCCAGGATCATGATAGGTGATAAAGTCCTCTTATCATAGTTTGAGGAGATGGCTTGCCCCTTGGTGACCTTAGGGAGACAACAACAAGGGATTCACAATGGGATATGACAGTTTGGTTCATGGAAATGTTATCATCGAGGATGTAGCACTGATTTTAGGTCTTGAAGTGAATTCTAAGTGTCAGTCAATTTACAGACAAAGGTTTCAAGGTTATTTTTGAAAAAGAAGATTGTTCAATCACAAGCAAGAAGACTAGTGAAGTTGCTCTGAAAGGAGTGAAAAAAGGAAGCATATTTGTTGAAGACATGAACTCAGCAAACAAGGACAAGATATGTTGCTTCTACACCAAGGCATCAAGTGAGCAAAGCAAACTCTAGCACAAGAAGCTCTCTCACCTAAATTACAGAGAAATCAATACTCTTGTGAATATTGAATTGGTAAGAGATATGTGAGCTTTGGAATTTGATCAAAATAAAGTTTGTAAAGCTTGTCAAAAAGGCAAAATGAAGAGATTGAGCCATAAGAGCAAATCTTTGAACTCCATTAATGCTCCACTACAACTCATCCATATGGACTTATTTGGTCTTGTGAATGTCATGTCCATATCTAGAAAGAAGTATGCATTGATGATGGTGGATGACTACTCAAGGTACACTTTGATGGAATTTATGTATTCAAAAGATGAAACTCCACACTTCATCATTGAATACATAAAGAAGATTGAGGGATGTTAGTCGCTAAACACGCGCTAATATTACACGCAAGTATACGAGTTTACAATTAGTATAGAATATAACGACTCGTATATTTCTGTAATATTTAAATATGTAATTATTGCGTAGGTAATTAATAAAGAAATTATAGTATTTATGGTCTCTGTGTTTAATTATTATTATTTATATGTGATTGCTGGATTGCGTGGTGTGTTTTTATGATTAGCTGGTGCACAATGTTATTTTTGTTTCACTTTTAAAAAAAGTGACTTTATGACAGTTCTATTGCCAAAAATATTTGGGTTATCTCCAAAATTGTTTTTATGATTTTATAATCTTGCTAATTATTTTTGGGATTTTACAAAATTTACTAATCAATATTCTGTTATTTATTTATACTTAAATGATTTTCTGAATTCATTTAAACTGAAAAATTCATATTTAATTCTTGGATTCTTCAAAAATTATGAAACTCAAATTTTATTATCTTTATAATATTCTGAGAATTTTAAAATTACTCTGGTAATTTTCGAGATTAATTTTACTCGCGTGTTGTTTCGTTATTTCATTTAATGCGGGTATAAATTGTGTGTGTAAAGTGTTTTAAAAATTATGAAAATTTTATTTTTATTAACTTCCGAATATTTCGAGAATACTGGTATAAATTTTGTAAATTTTTCGGGATATTTTAGCCAGTAGCTGGTACGTTATTTTAGTCAGGAACGAGCCAAAATTTTTACAAATGCAGGGCAGGGATACGTGTCAAATTGTGGTTTCACATGTTGATACGTGGCTGCAGCTGGATTAATCTAATAAAAAAAAGAAGAAAGAGGAGGAAAACCTCCGCCTTCCCCTGTTCTTGACCCCGTTCGTCTCTCTCTCTCTCGGAATCTCTCCGACTCTCTCTCTCAACTCTCTTCATCCCTCTCTCTGTAACACTCTCTTCCCACCTCTCTTTCTTCTCTCTTTCTTCCCCTTCTTCGTTTTCTTTTCCTTCCGCCGTTGTTCTGCGGATTTCCGGCCGCCGCCTTCGGTTTCCGGTGGGTTCCGTTTGTGTTTGTCCTTATATATATACATACAGTGTTATTTGTATGTGCATGTGTGTTTTTATGCGTGTGTGAGTGTGTGTGCACAGTGTGTGCGTGTGTGTGTATGGCGCGTGCGGTGGCGCGTGCGGTGGTGTGCGCGCGTGTTTGTGTAGTGTTGTGCTGTGTTGATTTGGTTTTATCTTTGGCCCTGTTGTTTGGTTACTGATTTGCAAATTTTGATTTCCTGCAGAATTTTTGTTGAGGGATTTCGTGATATTAAATTTGGTGGGTACGGAAAATAATTTTTTTTAAAAGAATCGGTGAAATTATTTGGAAACCCGTATATTTTTGGGCACCATTAATTTTGCCGCCACGCGCGATGAATTTTACGAGCGCGCGGTGGACGGTGATGACCCTATTCTGAGTCCTAAATATTTTAATAAATAAAATTTATATAAATTGTTTTCGGGACTAAAAATTTAATTGGGTGACGATTCGAATTAGTTTGGTTGGGAATTGATGTCGATTGATGTTTCGACGGATAGGCCTATAAACAGAGGAGTCGCTGTCCAAATTTTTCTAAAAATTACCTTAAAATATAAATCGAGTATATATATATCTCGTTTAATACAAATTAACCCCTGATTATTATGTGCACTATTATTGTGTATATGTCATTATTCTTAATATGCATGCGAGTTGGGAATTATGTCGTTGGGTAATTAATTAGTGAGGAAAAGTCAAGCATAATCGGTCGTTTAACCTAGGTTGTTTCGATTTCGTAGGTTCGAGTCAAGGGACCCAGTAGTTGAAGTCAATTAGAGTTAAGCCAGAGTTAGTGCAAAGCTTTGCAAGGCAAGTACCCCTGAACTAATCTTTTACAGTTCAGTATATATGAATATGTTAGATATATTTGATAATGTCATGGCTAATATGATTTATATTTAGTTTTCAGATCTTACTTAAATAGGATAAATCAGTACTTACTGGAAGTCAGGACTTAAGGATATCAGCACTTATATTATCAGGAGATAATCATCAGAAGATGGATATCAGAACTTAAGTACTGAAGGATGTTCAGATAAGGACATCAGCTGATTAAAGGAAAGAAGATCGAGATAAACATAAGAAGAGATATGCATGAAGAAGGAGTTCTATGAAGAATAGAATGCTTGGAAGAAAAGATATCTGATTGATATATTTTAGGAAGCAGAATTATATTCCATATCAATTAGCGATTATCTTGTAACTGTGTAGTATATAAACACAGACATAGGGTTTACACTGTGTTATCATATTCGAGAAGATTATTAATTGTAACCCTAGCACCTCTCGTGATATTTGTTCATCACTGAGAGGTAACAGTTCCATACTGTAACAGAGTTTATTGTTTCAATAAAGTTTGTTTTCTGTTACTTGAGTTATTAAAAGTTCGATTTGATTGTACTTTACACTGTATTCACCCCCTCTACAGTGTGTGTGACCTAACATAATAGTTATTGATTTAAATTACGTACTGGAACATAACGTTTTAAGTTACGTATTCCCCATATTTAAATATGTTTGACTAAACGAGGTTTTGGGGAAAAAGTAACTTCTGAAAATGCCTATCTCTAGATTGTGATTAAAATTGAAAAAGGATTTTTAAATGTGTGCTGTAATTGTTTAAAAAGAGATAGGTGTAAATAATTTTAGAAACTGGATAAAAATAAATGGCGTAAGAGGTCCGTTATTAGGTAACGGCTCAGCATGGTTGCGTAAGAGGCTAAGTCGGATGCGCGCACTGGTAGACCGCTTAGTCCAGCTTGACAGAGACCTAGCTAGTCTCTGAGTTTCGGAATGAAATTTGTGGTGGGATAGACTGATCAGCTGTCCCTAGAATTCATCCTCTTTTATATCTGATAAAGGTTTAATGGTTCCCGAAACGGAACAAATGGTTTACGGTCCCCGTAACAGGACAGGTGATTTATGGGTCCAGCAATGGACAGTGGTTTTGGAAAAGAAATAGCATGCTAAAATTGAACTCTGGTATTTTTACACAGCACACTACAGATGATGTTATTTTGCAAAGCATGCTAGTTTTGATATCCAGTTTATACCTGTTTTACGGATTTTTCGTATACTAGTTTAATATCTGTTCCTATACTGTTTTATACATCCTGTTACTGGTTATTCATATAGAGGTACTGTTGGGCAATGGATTGCTCACCCTTGTAGCTTGTTTTGTATTTATTTATTGCAGATGTCTAGAAGACCAGGTCAGTGTAGAGTGTCAGCCTCCGATCCTGGCTCCTCTGAGGTAGTTTGTATCAGGCCTTGAGGTCTGATGAGTTGCTGTAATAAGTGAGGATGTTTGGTTTTGAATAAGTTAGTGTGTGTGTTGTAACCTAAATAATACCTGAACCTGTCTCGGCTCCTGGTTGGGGTCGTGTATTATAATAAAATATATTTAGTAGTTTTTGTTATAGTTTATCATATTTTTTGGTGACGTCAGCCCCTGATCCCGGGGTTGAGGCCGTCACAGTTGGTATCAGAGCTACATGTTCAAGTCCCTAATTTAGGTTAAGAGTTGAGTCAGTAAGGTGTAGGAAGTATGTCCTATAGTGTGAGTCAGCAACTCATGTCGAGGAGCAACCTTAAGTGTCAGTCGAGGGTTCCGACAGCGTTACCCTAGCATCTATTAACATCTTAATAGACTTTCCTTAACCTTGTTATGTCTTTCCTGTATATTGTTATGGTTGGCAGTGGCCTATAGTGATCTCCAGTTCTCCTTCTCGGAGAAACCCGTCAGACTTAGATGATTCAGATTCTGAGCGAACCTTGGATGTTGTAGCCGAGGAGACTCCCATGCCTCCTCCACCTGTTCCTCCAGTTATATCAGGAGGTGTGTGAGGACCTAGTATCCGTCCTCGCTGGGTACGAAGGTCAGTGTCGGCTGGTAGAAATTTCCCTCAGGATGTGGTCCCAATTCCTCCACCTCGAGACCACCTGTTCCTCCCTCTGTTCCTTCAGGTGCATCCTCCCCAATCCCTTACCATGTTCACCGAGCGGTGAACCAGTCTTTGATCAGAGAGCAGAGCCCAGGGTTAGCAGCTCAGCTTGACCAGATTCCGGTCGGGCCTTTCCAGGGTATTCCTGCCCCTTCCCCAGATGTACAGGAGAGAGTGCGATCCTTGACTCAGGCTGCAGTAGAGAGAGCTCGGACCATTGATCGTTTCATTAGCTCTGAGTTTAGAGCTGTTCAGTACCAGGATCTCTTGAACTGGTTGGTATTTAAGTTAGGATCCATTGGTGGCAGTGGCAGTGGCTAGATTAGAGTTGCTGCAGTGAGATACAGAGCTCGGAGTTAGTTGTAGGAGTTCTGTAGATGCTTTTCTTATGTATGTTTTCTATATATTGCAGCTTGTATTAGGCGGGGCTGCTATGACAGCCAATTTTGTTGTGTACTTAATATATTATGGGTGTTGTACTGTAGTTGTTAGATGGATTTGTATTGTTGTTGTACTATTATTTTTCTGATATTATGGTTGTCGGTTTTATTCTATTGCACTTTTGTTATTGGTGTTATTGTTATTGTTGTATTCGTTGCTGGATTTGTTGAATTTAGTTATGCATCATGGGTGGACCCCAAATAAACAAGGAAGGGAATATTTAATTATGACCGCATTCTCCTGATGCATAAAGCTGTTGCTACCCGGGGGCATAATTTTCATATAAAACCTTTTTGTTGTGTTTCAGGAGAATGCCTCCCAAGAAAAATTTCCCGTCCAATTCCTCCAGCAGGAACTCTGAAGGGGGCCCAGTCATAGATGGATTACTAGATTTGCTGCGCCAACAGTCTAATCAGATGGCTCAGCAGCAAAAACAATTCCAGCAGCAGCAACAACAATTCCTACAACAGCAGCAACAACAGCAGCAACAATTTATACAACAACAACATCAACAAATCCAACAACAGTTACAGCTTCAACAACAACCCCAGCCAAAAGAGTTGAACCAGACTGTTAGTTTCAAGTCTTTCCAGTCAGTTAAACCCCTAGAGTTTAAGGGCGAGGTAGACCCGATTGCTGCTAGAATTTGGTTTAAAGAAATAGAGAAAGCCTTCACCCTTATTCAGGTGAGTGATGATTCTAAGTCAGATTATGCTAGTTATTTTCTTAAAGGTGAAGCAAGTTTTTGGTCTGCGCGTGCCTTAGAAGGAGAAGGCCCTGTTTCTTGGGCCAGATTTACGGAGTTATTTCTAGAGAAGTATTTTCCAGATTGTTTGCAGAGTCAGTTGGAAGTAGAGTTTTTGGAATTAAAGCAAGGAGAAAAGAGCGTGGTTGAGTATGAGGCCAAGTTTACGGAGTTGGCTCGACTAGCCCATGGATATGTGAACACTGAGATTCAGAAAGCTAGGAGATTTCAGCAAGGATTAAAGCCGGAAATTCGTAGTGGAGTGGTGGCCCTACAACTTAAAACATATACCTCTGTAGTTCAAGCCGCCCTGGTGATTGAGAGTGATCAGAAGTTGGCTTCCAAGGAAATGGGTGATCGGAAGAGAAAGTTTGAAGGTGGTACATGTAATGCAATCCAGGAGGAGTCTAGTCAGAAGTTCCCAAGGAAGTTTGGCCGGAATAAGAATAGGAGATTTAGAAGGCAAGACATGGCTCATACAAATTCCGGTGTCACCTCGGTTTCCTCCACCCCAGTCCAGTCCACTAAGCCAGTTGTGGATTGTAAGTTATGTGGTAAAAAGTATAGTGGTCAGTGCCGGAAGGATGTCCAGTGTTTTAAATGCGATAAAAAGGGTCATTATGCGTCAAAATGTAACCCAGGAAACATCGGAGTCACTTGCTTCAAGTTGGTAAGGTTGGGCACATCTCCAGAAATTGCAAAACGGCTACTCAAGGTAGTGTATGAGGGAATGAATCTCAAGGACCAGCAACTAGCACAGCAAGAGCCAGAACCTTTAAAATGACCAAGAAATCTAATGCTCAAGATTCAGATGTGGTTGCAGGTACGCTTTCTTTAAATTCCGTGCCTGTTAAGGTTTTATTTGATTCGGGAGCATCTAAGTCTTTTATATCTAAAGGATGTGTAATTAAAATGAATTTGATGTTGAAAGATCTAGATGAGCCCTTGTTGATAGAGGTATCTAATCAGGATAAAGTTTCAGTAAACCAGTTTTGCCCTAGATGTCAAATAGAAATCTATGGGCATCTCTTTTTGGTGGATTTAATACCTTTTCAGTTAGGAGAGTTTGATGTAATTTTAGGATTGGATTGGTTGTCTCAGCATAAGGCAAATATTGATTGTAAGAAAAAGAAATTTTTGTTATATTCAGAAGACGATAAAAGAATAGTTTATCAAGGACAGAAGCAGGACAAGAAATTTCTTTCTATCTTGGAAGCGAAGAGGTTATTGAGATAAGGATGTGAAGCGTATTTAGCCCATATTGTGGACACTGAGAAGAGAGTACCCGGATTGGAGGAGATTCCCGTAGGTAATGAATTTTCAGATGTATTTCCAGACGAGTTACCAGGATTACCACCAGATCGAGAGATTGAGTTTTTAATGTATTTGATTCCGGGAGTAGAACCAGTTTCAAAGGCACCTTACCGTATGGCCCCAGTAAAAATGAAATAACTAGCTAAACAACTCCAGGAACTTTTGGATAAAGGGATAATTAGACCAAGTGTATCCCCGTGGGGCGCGCCAGTATTGTTTGTGAAAAAGATGGAGGGAAGCATGAGATTGTGTATTGAATACCGAGAATTGAATAAGTTAACCATCAAGAATAAGTATCCTCTCCCCAGGATTGATGATTTATTTGATCAACTGAAGGGAGCATATTGTTTTTCCAAGATCGACTTAAGATCGGGCTATCATCAGTTGAAGATCAAGCCTGAAGATATACCGAAGACTGCTTTTCGAACCAGGTATGGCCATTATGAGTTTCTAGTGATGTCATTCGGGTTGACTAATGCGCCTGCGGCTTTTATGGATTTAATGAACCGGGTGTATAAGGAGTACCTGGATAAGTTGTTATTGTATTTATTGATGACATCCTCATCTACTCAAAGACCAAAGACGACCATGTCGGACATCTAAGGACTGCATTACAAAGGTTGAGAGAAAAATGATTATATGCTAAGTTCTCAAAGTGTGAATTTTGGTTGGAGGAAGTCCAGTTTTTAGGTCACATAGTTGGTAAGGATGGTATTAAGGTAGACCCTGCAAAGATTGAAGCGGTATCCAGATGGGAACAACCGAAGACCCCAACGGAAATTAGAAGTTTTCTTGGATTAGCAGGCTATTACCGAAGATTTGTGAAGGACTTTGCCAAGATTACAAACCCGTTAACCAAGCTGACCCGGAAGAATGAGAGATTTGTTTGGACGGAGAAATGTGAAGAAAGCTTCCAAGAGCTAAAGAAAAGACTAGTGACAGCACCAGTGTTAGCATTACCAGATGAAACCGGGAATTTCGTAATTTATAGTGATGCTTCTCTTAAAGGATTAGGCTGTGTGCTAATGCAACATGATAAGGTTATTGCGTATGCGTCTAGGCAATTAAAGCCCCATGAGCAGAAATATCCAGTTCATGATCTTGAGTTGGCGGCTATAGTGTTTGCTTTGAAGTTATGGCGTCATTACTTGTACGGAGAGAAATGTGATATCTACACGGATCATAAAAGCTTAAAGTACATATTCACCCAAAAGGACTTAAACATGAGACAAAGAAGATGGTTAGAGTTGATTAAGGACTATGACTGTTCGATTAATTATCACCCAGGTAAGGCTAATATGGTAGCTGATGCCCTAAGTAGAAAAGAGAAATTAAATATGGCCCGTATCGCGGATGAATTAGCCCGAGACTTAGAAAAGATGGAAATCGAGATTCGAGTATCAGGTGAAGATCGGGAAACGCTATACGAGATTACTTTCCAGCCAGCGTTAATGGAAAAGATTAAAAGATGTTAAGAAGGAGTCTTGGAACGAGAATTGGAAGATCTGACAGGAGAATAATTATGTACTCAAAAGGATAACCATGGTTTATATAAGTTTTCCTCTCGCACCTGGATTCCTAATGTAGCAGAACTGAAGAATGAAATATTGCATGAAGCACACAATTCCAGGTTTTCTATTCACCCTGGTAGCATGAAGATGTACCAAGATTTAAAGAAGCACTTCTGGTGGCCAGGAATGAAGAAATAGATTACGGAGTGGGTTAGTAAGTGTCACGTGTGTCAGAGGGTAAAAACAGAGCACCAAAGGCCCAGTGGATTGTTGCAGCCTTTGGAGATTCCACAGTGGAAATGGGAAGAAATTGCAATGGATTTTGTGGTAGGCTTGCCGAGGACAAGATCGAATCACGATGCCATTTGGGTGATCATTGATAGATTGACCAAATCAGCGCATTTCCTTCCGATTAATGAAAAGTATTCTCTGGAAAAGCTAGTTAAAAAATATTTAGATGAGATAGTTGCCAAGCATGGGGTACCTGTGTCTATAGTATTGGATCGAGATCCAAGATTTAATTCAAGGTTTTGGACAAAGTTTCAAGAGTGTTTAGGAACTAAATTAAATAAGAGCACCGCTTATCATCCTCAAACTGATGGCCAAAGTGAAAGAACGATTCAGACGATCGAAGAAATGTTAAGGGTATGTGCTTTGGATTTCAAGGGAAGTTGGGACGATCATTTACCGTTAATAGAATTTTCTTATAATAACAGCTACCACGCCAGCATTGGAATGCCACCCTATGAAGCTTTATATGGAGAAAAGTGTAGATCACCTCTATACTGGGATGAGGTAGGAGAAAAGAAAGTGTTAGGACCTGAATTAGTACAGCAGACAAAAGAAGCAGTGGTGTTAATTCGAAAAAGATTGGAAGCCACTCAGAATAGACAAAAAAAGAATGCAGATTTGCATCGAAAGGACATAAGCTTTGAAATAGGATCACTGGTATTACTAAAAGTTTTGCCATGGAAGGGATTGGTTCGATTTGGTCAGAAAGGTAAATTGAGTCCGACATATATAGGACCATTCGAAGTTTTAAAGCAAATAGAAAAAGTTGCATACGAAATAGCTTTACCCCCGCAGTGGCAGCATATCCATAATGTATTTCATGTGTCCATGTTGAAGCCGTACATTCCTGCCTCGAATCAAGTAATTGATTATGAACCGATCAAGCTTCAATCGGATTTATCCTATGTGGAGCAACCAATCCAGATATTAGACCGTAAGGAGCGTGTACTTAGGAATAAATATATCCCTATAGTTAAAGTACTTTGGAGAAACCCTAGGGTAGAAGAGTCTATCTGGGAACTAGAATCATATATGCTTGACAAATATCCTCACTTATTTAATTAGTAGAGATACCGAGGACATAATCTTTTTAAGGGGGGAAGGATTAACGACTCGTATAATTCTATAATATTTAAATATGTAATTATTGCGTAGATAATTAATAAAAAAGTTATAGTATTTATGGTCTCTGTGTTTAATTAGTATTGTTTCTATGTGATTGCTGGATTGCGTGGTGTGTTTTTATGATTAGCTGCTGCACAATGTTATTTTTGTTTCACTTTTAAAAAAAAGTGATTTTATGACAATTCTATTTCCAAAATTATTCGGGTTGTCTCCAAAATTGTTTTTATGATTTTATAATCTTGCTAATTATTTTTGGAATTTTACAAAATTTACAAATCAATATTCTGTTATTTATTTATTCTTAAATGATTTTCTGAATTCATTTAAACTGAAAAATCCATATTTAATTCTTGGATTCTTCAAAAATTATGAAACTCATATTTTATTATGTTTATAATATTATGAGAATTTTAAAATTATTCTGGTAATTTTCATGATTAATTTTACTCGCGTGTTGTTTCGTTATTTCATTTAATGCGGGTATAAGTTGTGTGTGTAAAGTGTTTTAAAAATTATGAAAATTTTATTTTTATTAACTTCTGAATATTTCGAGAATTCTGGTATAACTTTTGTAAATTTTTCGGGATATTTTAGCCAGTAGCTGGTACGTTATTTTAGTCAGGAACGTGCCAAAATTTTTACAAATGCAGGGCAAGGACACGTGTCAAATTGTGGTTTCACATGTTGATACGTGGCTGCAGCTGGATTAATCTAACAAAAAAAAGAAGAAAGTGGAGGAAAACCTCCCCCTTCCCCTATTCTTGACCCCGTTCGTCTCTCTCTCTCGGAATCTCTCCGACTCTCTCTCTCAACTCTCTTCCTCCCTCTCTCTGTAACACTCTCTTCCCACCTCTCTTTCTTCTCTCTTTCTTCCCCTTCTTCTTTTTCTTTTCCTTCCGCCGTTGTTCTGCGGATTTCCGGCCGCCGCCTTCGGTTTCCGGTGGGTTCCGTTTGTGTTCGTCCTTATATATATACATACAGTGTTATTTGTATGTGCATGTGTGTGTTTATGTGTGTGTGAGTGTGTATGCACAGTGTATGCGTGTGTGTATGTGGCGCGTGCGGTGGCGCGTGTGTGCGCGTGTTTGTGCTGTGTTGGTTTGGTTGTATCTTTGGCCCTGTTGTTTGGTTACTGATTTGCAAATTTTAATTTCCTGCAGAATTTTTGTTGAGTGATTTCGTGATATTAAATTCAGTGGGTGCGGAAAATATTTTTTTTTAAAAGAATCGGTGAAATTATTTGAAAACCCGTATATTTTCGGGCACCAATAATTTTGCCACCGCGCGCGATGAATTTTACGAGCGCGCGGTGGACGGTGATGACCCTGTTCTGAGTCCTAAATATTTTAATAAATAAAATTTGTATAAATTGTTTTCGGGACTAAAAATTTAATTGTGTGATGATTCGAATTAGTTTGGTTGGGAATTGACGTCGATTGATGTTTCGACGGATAGGCCTATAAACAGAGGAGTCATTGTCCAAATTTTTCTAAAAATTACCTTAAATTATAATTCGAGTATATATATCTCGTTTAATACAAATTAACCCCTGATTGTTATGTGCACTATTATTGCGTATATGTTATTATTCTTAATATGCATGTGAGTCGGGAATTATGTCGTTGGGTTATTAATTAGTGAGGAAAAGTCAAGCATAATCGGTCGTTTAACCTAGGTTGTTTCGATTTCGTAGGTTCGAGTCAAAGGACCCAGTAGTTGAAGTCAATTAGAGTTAAGCTAGAGTTAGTGCAAAGCTTCACAAGGCAAGTACCCCTGAACTAATCTTTTACAGTTCAGTATATATGAATAGTTATTAATTTAAATTACGTACTGGAACAGAACGTTTTAAGTTACGTATTCCCCGTATTTAAATATGTTTTACTGAACGAGGTTTTGGGGAAAAAGTAACTTCTGAAAATGCCTATCTCTAGATTGTGATTAAAATTGAAAAAGGATTTTTAAATGTGTGCTGTAATCGTTTAAAAAGAGATAGGTGTAGATAATTTTGGAAACTGGATAAAAAATAAATCAGATATTGGATGGTCAGTGGCGTAAGAGGTCCGTTATTAGGTAACGTCCCAGCATGGTTGCATAAGAGGCTAAGTCAGATGCGCGCACTGGTAGACTGCTTAGTCCAGCTTGACAGAGACCTAGCTAGTCTTTGAGTTTTGGAACGAAATTTGTGGTGGGATAGACTGATCAGCTGTCCCTAGAATTCATCCTCTTTTATATCTGATAAAGGTTTAATGGTTCCCGAAACGGAATAAATGGTTTATGGTCCCCGTAACAAGACAGGTGATTTATGGGTCCAGCAATGGATAGTGGTTTTGGAAAATAAATAGCATGCTAAAATTGAACTCTGGTATTTTTACACAAGACACTACAAATGATGTTATTTTGCAAAACATGCTAGTTTTGATATCCAATTTATACCTGTTTTACGGATTTTTCGTATACTAGTTTAATATTTGTTCCTATACTGTTTTATACATCCTGTTACTGGTTATTCATATAGAGGTACTGTTGGGCAATGGATTGCTCACCCTTGCAGCTTGTTTTATATTTATTTATTGCAGATGTCTAGAAGACCAGGTCAGCGTAGAGTGTCAGCCTCCAGTCCCGGCTCCTCTGAGGTAGTTTGTATCAGGCCTTGAGGTTTGATGAGTTGCTGTAATAAGTGAGGATGTCTGGTTTTGAATAAGTTAGTGTGTGTGTTGTATCCTAAATAATACTTGAACCTGTCTCGGCTCCTGGTTGGAGTCGTGTATTATAATAAAATATATTTAGTAGTTTTTGTTATAGTTTATCATATTTTTTGGTGACGTCAGCCCCTGACCCCGGGGTTGAGGCCGTCACATAGAATCTTTCCTAGTTTGTTCCCACAGAGACTTTACTGGCTAACTAATCAATTTACACACTTAAGCAACAATGTATGGTTATTATTCAATGCCAAGACGATGAAAAATTGAGGTTGTTTATAACTAAGAATTAAGCTAATGATTATAACTACGAGAATAAGATTGATTGAATTAATATATATGACAAACATGGGATTCTAACTTCATTAAATACTTTATTTTATAGTCTTATTATTCATAACCTTAGCATGCAATGGTGATGACACTAATCAGACAACATGAAACTGATAAACGCCAACTTTCGTTGCATGAGTACCATACTATCAGACATCCAAAAAATAGATAGAAGCTGAATAGACACCAATTATATTGAGACCCTATATGTCTATAGAATTTGACAATATAACGGTTTAAGCACAAGTTATCTATCTTGATTACACAGGGAAAAGTAAGATGGTTAAAATTACCTATGAATCATGTATATCAAATACATGAACCTATGCTAGCATGGCAAGTTCTAAATCCTTAAATTCACTTTCACTTCATTAAGAATTAAAATACTATCTTATAAGTTCACGACGCTCGTAAGACAATTACGCACATCCAATACTAGGATATCGTGCAATCACCACATACTAAGGCATCAAACAATTCAACTAAAGAAATCCATAAATAAATCCACTAGAACCCCACGATAACGATTAGCCCATAATCGGACTCATCATTAACGTGGGTTCCGATGATATCATGGTATATAAAACGTAGTCTTTATAATGACTAAATAAAACCAAGTAGTAAACAAGATTAAGGTTCACAAATAAGAAAACTAGCATCCAAATACAACTTAAAACAAAGGTTCACAAGTAAAAACAAGATCTTCTTCGTCTTCGTTGATTCGTGCTAAATCAGTCTTCTTACGCTCTCCTTGATATGTCTCTGGCTTGATTACTTATTTAAAACGACCTAGAGTTGTTTATATAGTAGCCTCATGCAGCATAGAAGTCTCCCGATTCGAATTAGAATAGAATCAGAATTCGGTATCCCGACACGGTGCGACCGCACGCTTGATCAGCGCGGGCGCGCTGGCATTCTGTACTTCGGCGCATGCGCGCGCTTGATCAGCGCGGGCGCGCTGGGCTTCTGCCGAACCTGACTTCTTTATTTTTCTTGCAACTTCGAGCTGGCTTTCAACGAGCTTTTATTCCAACACCACCTTGACACCAAATTAGCACCAAAATAATGCTAATGCACCTGATTACCGAGATAATGCCTGAAATGCAAAAACACTTGAAAACACGTTAAGACACTTAACAACTTGAGTACAAAGGAATCAATTCAAAGGTTATTTTAGCATTTTAAAGTGTCAAAAATGCCACTCAATATACCCCAAAACTTGAATCGATGCTTGTCCTCAAGCATAAACAGACTCAAAGAACAAGAAATAAAAAAAATGCATGAATGCAACTAATATGAATGCAACGATCCCCATAGAGTAACTAAACCAACCAACGAGCAACATCTCAGCAAATGCAATTATTCGCATAAAGATCAACAAAATATCATAAATCAACCTATATACTAGAGTCGTGCGTGTGTGCAAATGCTTACAGATGTACTACCGCAACTAGATCGATAATCATGACTCACTACTTATCAAGACAATCACAAGTTTATAAATAAAATAAAAGCTAAACTCAAAATAACTTATAACACTCCAATTCTTATATCAGAGTTTTGTATGGATTCATGCTTTTATTCACAATAACACAAGTATGCTTATTTGATCGTGCAAGGAGCGAGGTCCAAAAAAGACTTATACAATAGTACCCATGTAGCGAGCGTTAGGTTAGCGGATCCCAGACTATAAAAGCCTTAGGTCACTAGGCACAAAGTCCCCTAAGAACTTAATAACTCGAGTACTAAAGAGCCCACTCGTGATCAATTATACATAACCTTTATTCTTTTCTTTTTTTATATTATTTTTTCTCTTTTTTTAACAATTTCTGAATGAGTGCATTTCGCTCCATCTCATTCAACCCTAGACTACTCATAAAAATATGAGCCGGCTACTAGCCATTTGACACCTAGCCACAGAACTAGCAATAAAATCCAATTTTCTCCAATTTTTAAATATCCATGTCTTTTATTACTAAGAGAATATCCTAAATTCCAAATATAAATAAGCGATTAAACCTCGACAAAGAAACAAACCATGATCTAGCATTCTAGCAACCTATAAGACTTAGTAAAATACAAGTGTCTCTAGCATGCAAATTAATCCAATAAGACTCAACATTACTAAACACGACATCACTACACTAGCATCAATATCACAAGTCAATCGGAAAATTATCTAAGGGATCATGTTATGATGCAAATGCATGAAACTACATGAATAAAATATCATATAACTACCAAAAATAAAAAAACTACATGACAAAATATGCAACTATATGAAATAAAACTATCATGAATATGCAACTATATGAGACTCACACACAATATTCCTTCAACTACTATCCCCAAACTTAAAATATTCACTGTCCTCAGTGAAGGTAATAGTAAGGAATCAGGCATACATACTGTGAATCAGAATCCTCACCCTCAACGGGTGGATTGTCAGGCGTGTCCGGAGGCGGATACACTGAATCCTCACCAAATATTGGCCACTGGATGTCAACACCGGTGGCTCTAAAATTGTCCCAAGTGCCTGGGTGAGATCGTGTGTAAACCGACTATGGATGTCGTGTATCACATCCATCCTCCTCGCGAGACGCCTATATTGCGTTCAACTCAAATCAGCTCCCATCTCTGCTCCTGCTGCCTTTTCCTGCTGCTGCTGCTGCGACGAACTACCCTCTTCCCCATACTGAGCTCTCCAAGCTGCTCGACGGGCATGCTGAGAACCTCCTGTAGTCGCAGCCTCCATGGGCACACCACCTGGAAGATGATCATATGAATAACCAAGCCCCTTAGGATCGGGCTTCCCTCCATACCACTCTTGCATGCTCTGCAGCGTAGAACTATCAATAGGAGCATTGGGAAGCTGCAGAAGCTCATGTGTTGGCCAATGAACACCAACTGCCACGCATAACTTCGTCACGACAGACGCATACGGAATAGTACCTGTAGTACCTCCCCACAAGAATCTCAAAATCGCCTGATATATCACCATCCCCAAGTCAATGTAATCACCCTGCAGAATCCCCCACAGCAGACGAGCACGCTCTACAGTAATCTCGTGCACATGCGAAGATGGCATGATGTTAGCACAAATAAACGAGTTCCAAGCCCGTGCAAACCTGTTCATGTATGATGCAGGGAACGTTGAGTAATCAGTAGTGCCCCTCTTGAACTTCCAATGAGTCTCAGGCACACAAAGAGTAGCCACAATAAGATCCAAATTAAAGTCCTCTGGAGTCTTATCATTCCAAGTGTCCTGACCCACCTTCCTCGTGGGCTGCTCAATCACCGCCCTGATAGCATCAGCACTGTACTCTACAGTCCTCCCCCTCACCACCGTGAAGCCATTCTTCTCCGCCTTGGCATTTGCACAGAACTCCTGCACAACACTCATGGGCACAGCAGCGGGTGCCTCACAAAAAGAAACCCAGCCCATCTCGAGAATCATCTCTCACAGCTTACCATCCTTCCCTGATGGCATAAAACCTCGCTCCTTAACAATAGGCTTCGAGAGAAGCCCAGTGTACTCCTCCTCAGCCTCAGGAGTAGAAAACCTGGGCCTCACACCACCTGCAGATGACGAATCGGTGGTGCTACTTCCAACTTATGTTCTTTGTCTCTTGGGTGCCATCGGGATTGAAGAAGTTAGAATAAAAGTTTAAGTGTTTAGAGAGAATTTGTGTTTGAGAGTTTGTGAATTGGTGGAGAAGTTGTGTGTAAGTGTATGTATTTATAGGTGAAGAGGTGTGAATTCTGTAAGGAATAGAAGTGAGAATTGATTATGGGAATCGTGGGAATAATGGAATTGATTAGGAGAGGGAATTATGAGATGTGGAAGAGTAAAAATCGGGTTGGAATTGATTTTTAGTTAAAAATCCTGATTTTCTCTTAAAACTGCCGTTATATATTTATTTTTTTATCAGGGACCTGGCGTGCCCGTGCTGCTCCCCTTTCTTGTAAATTAGTCACTACCTGAGCCACAGAAGATGCTTTTTGACCAATAGCTACACGGCCGCGCGCTAGGACAGCGCGGGTGTGCTCACTCTCTGCAAAACCGGCACGGGCGTGCGCTAGAACAGCGTGGGCGCGCTTGGTTACTGGAAAAACGACGCGGTCGCGCGCTTGGTCAGCGCGGGCGCGGCCAGCTTCTGTAGTTGGCCCTGAATTTTTTTCCTTTTCTGATTTTTTTGTGTTTTTCTCCTTTCTTCTTGCTTTTCTACCTACTAATATACAACATACTTGGGTTGCCTCCCAAGAAGCGCTTCTTTTACGTCGCTAGCTCGATGTAGAATCTCGAGATCAAATGGACAATAAAATGGCACTAACCACCTCGCGGTTTGCCGTGTCACCATAGTAATGCTTCAACCTCTGATCATTTACCTTGAATGCTTGGCCCGGATCATTCTAAAAAATTTCCACCGCTCTATGTGGAAGCACAGTTTTGACAATAAACGGCCCTGACCATCTTGACTTCAACTCTCCAAGAAAAAGACGGAGACGAGAGTTGAACAAAAGAACTTGTTGCCCCGACACAAATGAATTGAGCACTAAACCCCGATCATGCAACCTCTTGACCTTCTCCTTATACATTTTTTTGTTCTCATAAGATTGAAGTCGAAACTCGTCGAGTTCATTTAATTGAAGCATCCTCTTCTTTCCATCCGCCTACAAGTCCAGATTCAACTTCTTCAAAGCCCAATATGCCTTATGCTTGAGCTCCATAGGCAAATGACACCCCTTACCATAGACCAAATGGTACGGTGACATTCCCAATTGAGTCTTATATATTGTTCTATATGCCCATATAGCTTCATCAAGCTTCAAAGACCAATCTTTCCTTGATGGACACACCACTTTCTCTAAAATGCGTTTGATCTCTCCGTTAGATACCTCAGCTTGACCATTTGTCTGAGGATGATAAATCGTGGCAATGCGATGATTCACATTATACCTTTTCATCATAGCAGTGAACTTACGATTGCAAAAGTGTGGCCCCTCATCACTGATTATGACTCTTGGAGTTCCAAACCTTATGAATATCTGCTGGTGAAGAAAATTAAGCACCACTTTCGCATCATTCGTTGGCAACGCCTTAACTTCAACCCATTTCGACACGTAATCAACCGCCAACAAGATATACTGATTATTACAAGATGAGACAAATGGCCCCATAAAGTCAATTCCCCAAACATCGAAGGCCTCCACCTCGAGAAGCACATTAAGAGGCATCTCATCCCTCTTAGACATATTACCCACATGTTGACATCGATCACATTTTAAAATGAACTGGTGAGCATATTTAAATAAGGTTGGCCAAAAGAAACCTGCTTGAAGAAGATGAGTTGCTGTCTTTTCTCCACCATAATGTCCTCCATAAGCCGTCGAGTGGCAATCTCGCAAGATCCCCCCGTTTCGCTATAAGGAATACATCTCCTGATGATTTGGTCAGCTCCTTGTCGAAAAAGGAACGGCTCATCCCATATACACCACTTCACGTCATGTAGAAACTTCTTCCTCTGAGTATAGAATAAGTCGGGAGGCATGATATTACTCACAAGGTAGTTCACAATGTCTGCAAATCATGGTTCTTCTTCTTACACCCCAAACAGATGCTCGTCGGGAAAAGACTCATTTATCAATGTCTTATCCAATGAAGTAGCTTTAGGATTTTCTAGATGCGAGAGATGATCAATGACTTGATTCTTAGTTCCTTTTATGTCCTTGATCTCTAGTTCAAATTCTTGGATCAAAAGAACTCATCTAATAAATCTAGGCTTCGAGTCCTTCTTTGAGTTGAGATATCGAATTGAAGCATGATCAGTGAAAACTGTCACCTTAGTCCCAAGTAGATAAGATCAAAATTTCTTAAAACCATAGACAATAGCTAAAAGCTCTTTCTCCGTAGTAGTATAATTCAGTTGAGCACCATGGAGGGTCTTACTAGCATAGTAGACCACATGAAATATGTTGTTCTTCCTCTGCCCAAGAACTGCTCCAACTGTATAGTCACTTGCATCGCACATCATCTCAAAAGGCTCATTCCAATCAGGCGGTTATGACTGGTGCCGTGATTAAACTCTTCTTCAATGTCTCAAAAGCTGCAAGGCACTCGTCATCAAACTTGAAAGGAACATCTTTCTCTAATAGACTGCACAAAGGGTTTGAAATTTTTGGGAAATCTTTGATGAAACGCCTGTAGAAACCCGCATGACCAAAAAAACTGCGAATTCCCTTAATAGAAATAGGTGAAGGAAGATTCTCAATGACCCCCACCTTGGCCTTGTCCACCTCCAGACTTTACTAGAAACCTTATGCCCGAGAATAATGCCCTAACGCACCATAAAGTGACATTTCTCCCAATTGAGAACCAGATTGATCTCAACACACCTTTTGAGAACATGTCCAAGATTTTACAAGCATTCATCAAAAGAATCTCCAAATACTGAGAAGTCGTCCATGAACACCTCCACATTCTGGCCAATCATGTCAGAAAAGATGACCATCATACATCTCTAAAATATGGCTGGTGCAACACACAGACCAAAAGAAACTCGTTTGAAGGCGAAAGTACAAAATGGACAAGTGAAGGTAGTTTTTCCTGATCTTCTGGAGCGATACAAATCTGATTATAACCCGAATAGCCATCCAGAACACAATAGTACTCATAACCAGCCAACCTGTCGAGCATTTGATCAATGAAGGGCAAAGGGAAGTGATCCTTCTTAGTGGCTTTGTTCAGCTTTCTGTAGTCCAAGCAAACTCTCCACCCCATGACTGTCCTTGTAGGAATAAGCTCATTCTTCTCATTTGCTACCACAGTAATTCCACCTTTTTTTGGCACACATTGAACCGGGCTTACCCATGAACTTTCAGATATAGGGTAGATGATCCCTGCATCTAGGCACTTTAGAATTTCCTTCTTCACTACTTCCTTAATGATTGGACTAAGTCTTCTTTGCTGCTCGACCGTAGGCTTACTACCTTCCTCTTGCAGAATTTTATACATGCAATAAGAAGGTCTGATTCCCTTGATATCTGCTATAGTCCATCCAATTGCCAATTTGAACTCTATCAGAATCCTCAAAAGCTTTTCCTCATCACTTCCTGAAAGGTCAGATACAATAATAACAGGCAGAGTAGATGCATCACCTAAAAACGCATACCTCAAATGCTCAGGTAAAGGGTTAGGCTCAAGAGTGGGAGCTTCCTCAATAGACGGTTTGAGACGTTTAGGAGCTTTGTTCAATTCCTCCATTCCAAGAGATTCAAAAAGCATATCTATCTTTCTTTTCCAGGGAGAAGCATTCAAATATTGCAATTGTTCTTCACCTTCATCATCTTCACTATCTGAATTTCCCAACAAGGCTTTCTCTTAGGCATCGGACCTTAGCAATTGATCAAGTTCCGATGGAACCACCGAATCGACCAACTCCACCCTTAAGCACTCCTCATTATCAGTAGGAAATTTCATAGCATTGAACACATTAAAAGTAACATCCTGATACAGAACTCGTATTATGAGCTCACCCTTATGCACATCTATCAAGGTTCGGCCAGTCTCCAAGAAAGGTCTCCTCAAGAATATGGGAATCTTCTTGTCCTCCTCGAAATCAAGAATGACGAAATCGGCAGGGAAGATGAGTTTATCAACCTTGACCAAGACATCCTCCACAATACCACGCGGATATGTAATAGAACGGTCGGCCAACTGCAAGGTCATATAAGTCGATTTGGGATCAGGTAAATCCAACTACTTGAAGATTGACAAGGGCATCAGATTGATGCTAGCTCCCAAGTCACATAAGCATCTATCAAAAGATACGTTTCCAATAGTACATGGAATAGTGAAGCTTCCTGGATCTTTAAGCTTCGGAGGTAACTTTTGTTGCAGCACATCACTGTATTTGTTATGGATCAAAAACTAAGATATACTAATTGCTGTGTTTATTACTAGAGAACGTGAGCTTCGAGGCTCGATTTGACTGCTCTTGTATTTCGTGGCTCGATCTGCCTTAACAAGATGCCTACGTACCTTGCTGTATGCCAATGATCAAGTTAAAAAATGTAGTTCTTATTTGTGGGGTGAGGCCCCTTTATATAGATGTTGAGAGTCCTTGAATTGGACTAGGGATACGAGATTTAGTGGACAAGTCTCTAAATTAGAATGGACTTTGGAGTCCTAGGAAGTAGGAAACTGATTCCTTATCCTATTAGGTACCTTGGGGACTAATCTTCAAGGATTTATATCCTTATTGGGACTTATCTTGACAGCTGTTTTATCCCTTATTAATTAATTATGAAATTAATTAATATTTAAGATTTTGGGCCCTCTCTAACCGGGCTTCGTCATTGGATCGTATCTGGTTTAATTAATTTTAACACCAATTATATTCCTGGGCTATTTTTGGGCCCCTAACAAGGGCTTGGGCCTCTTCTAATGGGCTTAACTGCCAGCATAATATTAATTATGTAATCATGGTTTATTTTATTCCCTATCATTTGCCCCCCAACTTCTGGGAAATCGTAGAAGATTTCGCAGAAGTTAAGTTCATTCATTCCCTTACAGGGTATCGTAAAGTGTGGAGCGACCTATACATTTACAATGATTTACCTTGTTCGTAGCTTCAGGGTTTATTTTATTCCCTATTATTTTCTTACCTTTTTTTCCCTAATTTTAGGAATTTTCTGGTATTTTTCAGGAATTTCTTTTTTCATTTTCCAGTTCTTTTTTGACCAGAATCCTAGTCGAAAATTCGACCAAGATCCTAGTCGAATTCTGGGCCAGTTTCTAAATTCTGGTCGAAGGATTTCGACTAGGATCCATGACCAGGACTTCAACCTGATCCTAGTCGAACCGACGACCTGGATTTTGGTCGAAACCTTTGTCCTTTTTTGCTTCCTGTTCGTGATGTTTCGACTAGGAATCACGACCAGGATTTCGACCTGGATCCTAGTCGAATTTACGACCTGGATTTTGGTCAAAATTTTGGCCACCTTTTGACTCCTGTTCGAAATATTTCGACTAGGATTCACGACCAGGATTCTGACCTGGATCCTAGTCGAATCTACGACCTGGATTTTGGTCAAAATTTTGGCCACCTTTTGACTCATGTTCGAAATATTTTGACTAGGATTCACGTCCTCAACCTCGATCTTGATCCTGGTCTATTTAGTGATTGTTTTCCTGGCTCCTGTTTGAAGGATTTCGAACAGAAGTCACGATCTCAACATCGATCTCGATCCTGGTCTATTTGGTGATTGTTTTCCTGGATCCTGTTCGAAGGATTTCGTACTGAATTTATGACCTCAACCTCGATCTCGATCCTGGTCTATTTGGTGATTGTTTTTCTGACTCCTGTTCGAAGGATTTTGAACAGAATTTACGACCTCAACCTCGATATCGATCCTGGTCTATTTGGTGATTGGCTTTACTGGGCTTTTCCTAATCCAACTTGGAGTTGGACTTTTGATTTGGGCCTCTATTTTTCCGAATCCTAATTGGATTTGGGCCTTGATTTGGGCCTTTATTTTTCCAAATCCTAATTGGATTTGGGCCTCTATTTTTCCAAATCCTAATTGGATTTGGGCCTCTATTTTTTCATTACCTTTAGAATTATTTAGAATGCCTAGGAATATTCTAGAACATTCTAGATTCTGGGCTTTTCTCTTTGGGCTTCCGAATTACTGGGCTTTTTGTCCCTTCATCTTCATTTCCCTCCTTATATAAAGGAGTGAGTAGAGTCAATCACTCATAACTTTCTTATTTCTGAATATTCTTTCTCTCTTCTTCTCTTAAAGATCTTGGAGAAATAACTGTAGGTCAGAGTTTTTGAGTCTCAAAGCTTTCACTTTTAGCAACCCAGTCCCCTTTTTGCAGCATTACTTCTGGTAAATACCCTCCCCTCTTCTTTTCTTTGCTCATTTTTGCATAGTTTGTGTTTAAAATTGTCTTCTTTTACGCCTTTTTTCAGATGGCTGATAAGAGAATGACCCGTTTGGTCAAGATGAACGTGGCCAAAAAGTCTAATGAATTCCCCATTCGGTCAAGGTATACTTCCTTGATCGATATGATCAAAACTCGAGGGGATGAGTACCCGTCTGACGCACATCCGGACGCGCATGATCACATCAGTATCTTCCGGGATGCAAAAGAGTTGGATAAGTTGAGAACTTATTTCAAGATCAAGGAGCCCTTCAAGCTGGTTCTTGCGGGTCCGGCCGACAGGGCCTGCCAATGGAAGAAAGATGCTCTATGCGTCTACAGGGACACTTTAAGGGCAGGTATCAGACTCCCCTTTCATCCTTTTATCCCAGTTTTCCTAGCTGATGTGGGAATCAGCCCTTGCCAACTCCCTCCAAACTCTTGGAGTTTGATTCTTTGCTACTTGTCGCAATGCGCCAAGAACAACGTCCCTCCTTCTGTCGCCGTGTTCAGAAAGTTATTTCAGTTCAAGAACAACCCTGACAAGAATCCGGGGTGGGTTTCTTTGAACCAACGCCCCACTGTTCCTCATATAGTGAACGAGAAGTCAATCCCCGACAACAACTTGGGGTGGAAAAAGGAGTTTCTTTACGTCCTATGGAAAGGTGGTGAATGGGGGACTCTCTTTCACCCGTCTTTTGGGCAAGCTGTGGATGGGAGCCCGAATGACATAGTTCTGACCGAGGAGGAGACTAGGGCCTTCAACCTCCTCACCCAAGATAATGGGACTTCCCAATCCTGGGATCTTATCAGGGAGACAGTTCTTGTGGAATGTGGCATTTCTCCCGTTCCTAAAAAAGTATGTTTTTTCTTACTTTTCTAGTTGTCTTCATTTCTCCCTCCTTTTACTTTACTATTTTCTCAATCTACTTCACTTAGTCATTGCAGTTGCTGAGAAAATTGAAGAGGCTACCAAGCCTAAAGACCTGGAAGCGACCAGGATGAAACGTGCTGAGAAGGTATTCAAGGACCCGCGCCTTGGGGATCGCTTCCCTGAGTTCCTTCTTCAGGTGAGGAAGGAGACGAGGAAGGCCCCAGCCAACCTTTACATATAAAACAGAAACTAGGGGCTTTCTTCCAACCTGCCTGGGGAATCCGGGGAAAGGATTCGATAGTTGGCAACACAACACTTGCCAAGAAATGGTCTATGCATTCTATTTTCCCTGTAGACTATCATGACCTCGTCCTTCAACAGGACTTGGAGGCTAATGAGCTTTTCGGTGCTCAGGCCCTGGCGATGGTACGTCTTTTTCTTTTGTTATCCATAGCTTTCTGTCGTGTTTTTTCTTGTTTCTCACTTTTTCTTTGTCTCTTGTAGGAGAATGTCCATTTTCAAGGGGCACTTCACCAAGCCAAGGCTTGGAAAGTTGGCCTAGAAGACACAAACAAGAAGCTGGAGGAGGCTAACCAGCTAATAGAGGCTGTCCAAGCCTAACTTGCCTCCTCAACTTCTGATCTTGAAACGGCCCAGGCTGAGATTATTATTCTTAAGGCCCAGAAGGACAAGGCCTTTGACGGCTGGATGTATACTCAAGAATTCAAGGACTTAATGGTAGAGCAAGATGCCCTCCTTCATCCAGTCATTTATAAGGAAGGCCGGGACGCTGCTGTAGAGGCTATTCAGGACGAGTTTCCTAAGGTTCTTGAACAATCTTCCTTCCCTTGCCCTGTGCAAGACCCATCACTTGGAGGCATTGTAGATAAGCTCACTGATCTTATTAAGGAAGGCACTTCAGCGTCCCCGGACGGATCACCATCAGGAAGCCAGGGCCAAGGCCAAAAAAGGAAGGAGACCGAATCCAGCTCTGAAGAGGAGGAATCTTCTTTTAAGGAAGAGGCCGAGCCTATTACAAAAAAAGGCGAGTGTGGAAGAGCCTCCAAAACCAGCATCCCCTAAGGCATCTAAGGCGCCCGAGGGTAGTTCCGAGGAGACCTCTGCGGAGACTTCTGAAGAAACTTCCGAGGGGCCAACTCAAGAGACGTCCGAGGAGACTTCAGATAGCGGCTCCGAAGAATCCGAGCCTTCTAAGGCTTGAATTTCTCGCATTATGTACTTTTCTCTTTTTTTCCAGATATTCTTTAACTTTGTAATCGACTTTGGGTGTTTTGACTTGTTTTGTCTAAGTATTATCGTAGTTTTTCCGATTTTCCAAACTCAAGTTTATAACTTGGTTTTATCCTTCGCAATATAACAATCTAATAGGCTAGATTAAGTTGAACGCTTTTCATTATAACTTGGTACTTTTGATACCTTACACAATATGGGTTCAACCCTAAACATATCTTCTATCAAATATATAAAGATCCTAAGCAAACAAAGCTTCAAGGTGCTTTTAAACCTACTCATCATTCCGACAAGTGAGAATTAATCTTTAACTATTTTACACATAGTAAATCTTCAGGTTTTGTGCATGCTAAGTTCATGGGACTTCAAAACCATCCATAGTCTCCAGCTTGTAGGTTCCTCTTCCTTGAACACTTTTGACCTTATATGGCCCTTCCCAATTCGGGGCAAGTTTTCCTCTCTGCCCAACACTAGAAGCTTCCACCTTCCTCAGGACTAAGTCACCTTGCTTAAAAAACCTTTCCTTAACCCTTAGGTTGTAGTAGAACGAAGCCTTTTTATGATATTCCACTATCTTCGCATGTGCCTCATCTCGTACTTCATCAATTAGATCCAGGGCTAATCTTTGCCCTTCCTCATTTTCCTCAGAATTGAAAGCTTGAATTCTGGGAGAGGAATTTGATATCTCTACAGGAACAACCGCTTCTGCCCCATAGGCTAACATGAAGGGAGTTGCTCCAGTCATGCTCTACATGTAGTCCTATAGGCCCATAGTATTGGGAGTATTTCATCCACCAAGTTACTCCTCGACTTCTCGATCCTCTTCTTTAGTCCATCCAGGATTATTCGATTCGCCACTTCTGCTTGCCCATTGTCTTGTGGGTGAGCCACAGAGGTGAATCGTAATTCAATTTCATTCTCCTCACAATACTTCTTGAATTCCTCATTGTTGAACTGTGTTCCGTTGTTAGTGACTAGGATGCGGGGAATTTCATACCGACACATGATGTTTTCCCACAGGAATTGTGCAACCTGCTTAGTTGTGATTTTAGCCAAAGGCTTGGCTTCAATCCACTTAGTAAAATAATCAATGGCTACAATCAGGAAATTCCTTTGTGCCGTGGCCATGGGGAAAGGCCCAAGTATATCCATTCCCCACATAGCAAAGGGGATAGGTGAGTTGATGGAGGTTAGCATCTCGGAGGGTTGTCTAACGACAAGTGCATACTTCTGACAGCGGTCACACTTCTTCACATACTCTTTGGCATCAGCCATCATTTCTGGCCAATAGAAGCCCAAACGGGTTATCTTATGAGCTAGTGCTCTGCCCCCAAGTGTTGCCCACAGATACCTTCATGCACTTCTTCAAGAGCCAAGCGTGCCTCATCGGGCCCGAGACATCTTAGGTAAGGAACTATATAAGATCTTTTATACAAAATCCCATCTATCAAGGAGTATCTTAATGCTCGAACAACCAACTTCCGTGCTTCAGTAGCATCATTTGGCAACTAACTGGTTTGAATATGAGTCTTAATGGGATCTATCCATGACGTCCCCAGACCTATAGGAGCTACAAGCTTAACATCAATGCTCCGTGTCTTCAGAACGCGGAAGTATACACTTCCTGAACTTTCCTCTCTCTTAGATGAAGCAAACTTTGATAAGGCATCTGCCTTAGCATTTTCCTCCCTTGGAATGTGCTCGACATGGCTTTCATCGAATTGGGTCATCACAACCCTTACTAGGCGGACATAATTAGCCATCGTATCATCCCTTGCCTCAAACTCTCCCTTTACCTGGGATATGACCAGCTTCGAGTCTCCACAGACTTTTAAGTTCTTGAGTCTAAGTGTCCCTGCTAAGCCAAGACCAGCTATCAGAGCTTCATATTCTGCCTCATTGTTTGTGGTCGGGAAGTCTAACTTCATAGCATATTTAATCAAGAACCCATCAAGGCTTTGTAAAACTAACCTTGCTCCACTTGGATTTATTTTTGATGCCCCATCAAAATAGAGAACCCAATATTCCTTCTCCTTATCATCCTTTTCTTTGTCCCCCTTATCAACTTCCTTGTCTTGAGGTGTGGTATCTTCCTGCCCCCCGACTTCTTGGTTGGGTATGGTATATTCCACCATGAAGTCAGCCAATGCTTGGGATTTTATTGCCGTTCGTGGCTTATACTTGATGTCGAATTCTCCCTGCTCTACTGCCCACTTGATCAACCTCTCACTAGCCTTGGGACTATGAATGATATTTCTCAGGGGTTGATTTGTTAGCACCTCAATCTTATGAGCCTGGAAGTAAGGACGCAACTTTCTCGAAGCAATTACCAAGGCTAAAGCAAACTTCTCAATAGTTGAATAATTCAACTCAGCTCCATGCAAAATTTTGCTGACATAATATACGGGTTTCTGGATTTTCAGTTCCTCCTTAACCAATACAGCGCTCAAGGCACTCTCTGAAATGCCCAAGTACAAGTATAAAACTTCATTCAAAGCTGGCTTGGCCAATATCGGGGCCTGAGCCATATATTTCTTTAATTCCTCGAATGCCTTCTGGCTTTCCTCACTCTATACAAAATCCTTAACCTTCTTTAAGGACTTGAAGAACGACAAGCACTTGTCTCCAGACTTGGAGATGAATCGTCCCAACGCAGCAACCCTTCCAGTAAGCTTTTGAATATCTTTGATAGTTTTTGGTGGATCAATGTCCAGGATTGCCTTTATTTTATCGGGATTGGCCTCGATTCCTCTTTTGGAGACCATCAATCCCAAAAACTTTCCAGATCCTACTCCGAAAGCACACTTTGTAGGATTTAACATCATCTTGTGGTACCTCAGGACCTCGAAAGCTTCCCTCAAATAGGTTATATGATCAGTCCTCACTAGACTCTTGACTAACAGGTCATCAACATAAACTTCCATGGTCTTGCCGATAAGATCCTTAAAAATATTATTTACCAACCTTTGATAGGTGGCTCCTGCATTCTTGAGACCAAATGCCATAACAAGATAACAATAAACACCAAAGTCAGTGATGAATGATACCTTTGAGATGTCATCCTTGTGCATCTTGATCTGATTGTATCTACTAAATCCATCCATGAAGCTCAGCATTTCATGTCCAGCAGTGGCATCTATCAAAGTATCTATCACTGGCAATGGGAAACAGTCCTTAGGGCATGCGTCATTCAGATCAGTGAAGTCCACACACATCCTCCATTTTCCATTGGCCATTCTGGAAATTGTATCTCCTGGATTAAACCAGCCTCTAAGAGCTTCTCTACTTCCTGTTTTATAGCTTCTTGCCTCTCTGGAGCAAAACTTCTTTTCTTTTGCTTCACTGTCTTCCGATTTGGATCTGCATTCAGCTTGTGAGTAATCAGTTCCGGGTCTATTCCTGGCATATCAGCTGCTAACTATGCAAACACATCACTATTTTCTAGTAAAAAGTTCACCAGCTTCCCTCTAAGGGGCTCCTCTAGTGTGGCTCCAACGAAAGTCACCTTCTCAGGATCCTCGGGGCTAAAGAAATCGAAACCAAGTCTTCTGCTGGCTTCCCTCTTTTCTCATCATTCTCTCGGATATCCAGATCTTCAATAGGCAGAACCTGCCCCCCAACTCCATCTGCCCTCAGTGAGGCCACATAACAACTTCTAGCCATTTTTTGATCTCCTATTTTTTCTCCAATCCCATTCCGGGTGGGAAACTTCATAACTGAATGGTAGGAAGAAGGGACTGCGTTGAAGGCATGTATCCCTGTTCTCCCCATAATAGCATTGTAAGTTGAACTAGCCTTCACCACCATAAAGTCCAACATATGTGTTGCTTGCCTTGGTTCCTGTCCTATGGTTGTTGGCAACTTGATTATCCCTTCCACGGGGCACTCCACTCCCGCAAATCTATATATCTACATGTCGGTTGGGGTCAATTGGGATTCATTATAACCCATCCTTAAAAAGGTGTCATGGAGCAAGATATCCACTGAAGCACCATTATCCACAAGGACCCTTTTAACCGGACTGTATCCTATTATCGGTGTTATGACCAGCGGGTCGTCACTAGGAAATTTCACACCCTCTTGGTCAGAATCATCAAAAGCCATTGTTACTCCTGTCCTGGCCCTCTTCGGGGCTTCTCCAACAATATGCATAACCTCCATGGCATATGCTTTCTTGGAGTTCTTTGATAATCCAGCAGTAGTTGGCCCTCCAAAAATCATGTTTATCACAGGTACTCGGGGTCGTGGTCCTCCAAATATTGCATTTATGACTGGTCCCCTAGGCTGAGGATTCCGCCCCTGATCGTCTTGGTCCCTTCTACGATCTCCAAAGTTCTTTCTCCCATTGTTATTCCTATCTCTTCCTTCCCCAGTATACTTGTTCAATCTTCCTTCCCGAATGAGGAACTCTATTTCATCTTTCAGTTGCCTACACTCATCGGTGTCATGACCAACATCTTTGCGAAATCTATAATATTTTCTCTTGTCTAGATTGGCAGGATCTGCCTTCAAGGGTTTAGGCCAATGAATATCTTGGTCTTTCTCAATTTCCATCTAGATCTGGCTTCTAGGAGCATTCAGCTTAGCGTATTTAGCAAACTTTTGCCCAGGTCCTCCCTTCTTAGGGGTTGAATCAGGGTTTTGCTCAGTTCTAGGATACTTGTCCTTAGCGATATATTCCAGATCAGTTTTCCGCTTCTTTCCTCCAGCGGGCTCGTTGCTCACTACGGTCTTCCTCATGCTCTCTTCCACCTTGATATACTTCCCGACCCTATCTTAGAGCTGAAACTTGCTCTCAGGGGGGCGCTTGGCCAAGGACATCTTGAAGAACTCATCCCTAGTTCCCTGTTGCAGTGCTATTATGTCTACCTTGTCATCAAGGTTCGGGACTTTTAAAGCTTCCTTCGTGAAATGATTCAAATAGTCTCTCAAGGAATCCTTCGCTCCCTGTACAATGCTCACGAGGGATGCTGAACTTTTCTCATGTACTCTCCCTCTAATGAACTGCTTAATAAAAGCATGACTTAATTCTCTGAAGGACCCAATAGAGTTCGGGGGCAAATGACTATACCATCTTTGAGCCATACCCGGCAGGGTTTGAGGAAAGGTCCGACACTTAATAGCGTCATTCACGGGCTGCAACAACAGTGAATTGGAGAATGTACTGACATGATTAACGGGATCTCCTGTGCCATCATAAGCTTTAATAGTGGGCATCTTGAAATTCCTTGAGATATGGGCATTCATTATCTCTTCAGTGAATGGTGGAGTAGGATCATCAGGATCTCCAAGGGGAAGAAGATTGCTTGGATCAGCTCTTAGGACTTCAGCCCTTCTTTGTGACGGACCATCCAGGTCTATGATTGGAGGAGGATTTCTCCCCCTAGGTGGTAATGGGCGCCTGGGAACCTGGTGTGCCTCCAAGTCGCGCTTCAGCCTTTGAATCTCAGCCTCATGGGCCTTGATTCTCTCCTGCGCTTCTTGGGGGTTCACCCCTCGGGTGCTTTTAGGACGTTGGTGACCATCAGCCATCGGCTCTTTGCCCGTACGTCTCCTTCTTGGGGCCACTTCATCATCCGAAGATTCGGAGTCTCTCTCAGTATAAGGACCATAAAATTTCTGATCCTTCGGGATAGGAGCCAAACCTTGTATGTAGGGATGTGTTCGTCCTCGTGCTTCACCCCGTCCAGCATGTCCACTTCCTCCAACCTCGGGGTAAAGGGGCATCCCATAAGGGGGTTAGTAGTCACAATAGTTGAATACTCATACCCAACGGGTCGAGAATTCACAGGTGTATGTAGCTGTTGAAGTTGGGAATTCGTCCCTGGAGTAGCCGAGGGAATCGTCCCTTGTGGCTCAGGTTCAGTTGCCCCTACCTGGGCTTCTCCTTGGGTGGCGGAATAGGTTGAGTGCGGAGGTACCTCCACGATTGACGAAATCGCTTGGGTTGTCCCCGTGGGTGTTCCTCCTTCAAGGGCGCTGCTTGTTCTCCGTGTTCTCGCCATGGTTGTTGTTGTGCTTTTCCACAGACAGCTGATAAGTGGCATTTTATACCACTTAGAACGTCTTAAAATGGCTTAAATTGGTGTCTTGAAATCAAGTATTTTGTGTATTTGATGCGTTTTTCTAGTGTTTATGCATTTCAGGGTATTAGTTGCATTTCGGAGGAGGAATCATCAAGAATAAGCCTTGGCATGTGTTCACCATTGAGAGAGGAAAAGAACGGGCAGATTACGGCGAAGAAACGGAGCAAACATGGAATTTTTCCAGAAGGGTCCTGCGCGCCCGCGCAGCAATGCTGAGCGACCGCGCAGCAGCCTTGCGCGCCCGCGCAGAAATGCTGAGCGGCCGCGCAGGGTCGGGGAAAAAGATATATTATTTTAGACTTCTACTTCTGTTTGGCTTCCAACTTCTATGTAATCTGAGTTTTATGGGACTATTATATAGGTATATTTGAGACGTTTTCATAGGGGTATTAAGAGGAGATTATGTTTTAGATTGTGTTTTGCAAGAAGCGAAGGAGATAAGGAAGAAGACCGATTTAGCACACAGCAACGAAGAGGAAGCATATATTCTTGTGATTCTTGTTTCGTTGTAACGTTGGATGCTAGTTTTCTTGCTTTGACTTATTTACTCTTGTGACGTACTCTGTTTTAATATAACCAGTTTAGTTATTATTTTCTTGTGTTTGTTTATCATGATTTCATATGAACCCATGATGGCGATAAGTTCTATTATGGGCTAATCGTGATCATGGGGTTGCAACGGATTTATTATGGAATTCTTTAGTTAATTGTTTAATACTTTAGTATGTGATGATTGCATGATATCTAGTATTGGTTGTGCGTATTCGTCTTATGTGCGTCGCGAACATATAAGATAGGGTGTTAATCTCTTGTGAAGCGACGATGGATCTTGAGATTTAGAACTTGCCATGCTAGCATAGGTTCATGTACGTTGTGCATGATTAGTGGGTAATTCTAACAGTTTTATTTGCCCTATGTAATCAAAAAGGGATAACTTGTGCTTAAATCGTTGTGTTGTCAATTTCTGTAGACATATAGGAACTCAATATAATTGATGACTATTCAACTTCTATCTTAATTGTGGATGTTTGGTAGAATGGTATTAGTACAATGAAAGTTGGCTTTTATCAGTTTCGTGTTATTCGATTAATATCATCACTGTCACATGCTAAAGGTAATAACTATGGCTATAGAAGGAAGTAATAATGAAGTTGTGATCTCATGAGTGTTTTATTATTGATAAATTGAAGTGTTAGTTAAGTGGTTAATTAAGTAGTTAATTATAGTTAATATTTAATCAACAATTTTAAGTGTTATTATCTTAACATTGAGAAGTAGTCATACATTGGTGAGTGAGTTAAATTAGACAATAAATTAGTGTGAGTCTCTGAGGGAACGAACTAGAAAGTATTCTATATTACTTGCGAACGCGTATACTTGCGTGAATATTAGTGCGTGATTTCGCCCTAACAAGTTTTTGGCGCCGCTGCCGGGGACTTGGCGTATTTGTTTACTTTATGTACTTACCATCATTGGTCATTAGGACTCAATGATTAGGACGTAGTAGTTAATTACTCTTTTCGGTTGTGTTTCAGGTACTTTAGCAAATGTTTATGCAAACTCGTTCTCGTGCTCGCAAGAGGACCTTAGATACAGCTGAGGAGAAAGACGAAGTTCTTGATACACCGGAGAAGTTAGATTTTGAGGATTCGGATTCAAGAACTGAGCAGAAAGAACCAGTAAACATGGGAGATTGTATTGTTCAAGCTAATCCAGCTCTTATGGATTTTTCTCGGCCTAAAATTGATGACATTCAGTCAAGCATCCTTCATCCGGCTATTCAAGCTAACACCTTTGAAATCAAGCCGGGCACTATTCAGATGGTGCAGAATTCTGTTTCTTTGGGAGGAGCGGCAACTGAAGACCCCAACATGCACATAAGGAATTTTGTCGAGATCTGCAGCACTTTTAAGTATAATGGCATGACTGATGAGGCTATCAAGTTGAGGCTCTTCCCATTCTCACTGAGGGATAAGGCTAAAGACTGGTTACATTCTGAACCAGCTGGGTCCATCACTACGTGGCAAGATCTTGCGCAAAAGTTTATGGTGAAGTTTTATCCAATGGCAAAGACTGCTGCTATGAGGAGTGCTCTTACTCAGTTTGCGCAGCAACCTACAGAATCTATGTGCGAGGCTTGGGAACGCTACAAGGAAATGTTGAGAAAATGTCCACATCATGGAATGCCGGATTGGATGGTAATCACTGGTTTTTATAATGGTTTGGGGGCCCAATCTCGGCCAATGCTCGATGCAGCAGCTGGAGGCGCCTTATGGGCTAAAAGCTATACTGAGGCGTATAATCTTATCGAGATGATGGCTGCAAATGAGCATCAAAACCCAACTCAGAGGATGACGTCAGGCAAGGTCGCATGTATTCTGGAAGTTGATGCAGCCACCACTATTGCAGCCCAGCTCCAAGCGCTATCAATGAAGGTTGATTCTTTGGCTACGTATGGAGTTAATCAAATAGCTATGGTTTGTGAGCTTTGTGCAGGTTCTCATGCTACGGATCAGTGTTCTCTTGTCAACGAATCTGTTCAGTATGTGAATAATTATCAGCGACAACAGCAGCCTGTGCCAGTGACCTATCATCCTAACAACAGAAATCATCCAAATTTCAGCTGGGGGAATAATCAAAATGCTATTCAGCCAACATATCAGCAAGGAGTAAGTAAACAGTTTAACCCACCTGGATTCCAGCAACCACAGCAGTATGCTACAAGGCAATCATATCCTCAATAGGGAAGTACAGCTGCACCTACTAGTGCTGATTTTGAGGAACTTAAGCTGTTGTGCAAGAGTCAGGCGGTTTCTATCAAGACCTTGGAAAATCAAATCGGTCAATTAGCCAATGCAGTGCTCAATCGTCAACCTGGCACTCTTCCCAGTGACACGGAAGTACCAGGCATGAAGGAAGCTAAAGAGCAAGTCAAGGCTATTACCTTAAGGTCTGGAAAAGTAGCTGATGCTGAAAAGGTAAAAGAAGTCGAAGCTGAAGTTAGAGATGAAGAATCTAAGCAAAAGGAGAAAGCGGCGGAACCAAGGAAGACTACTGTTGAACACACTCTGCCTGAGGCTAATACGGGGGAGAAACAGCTCTATCCTCCACCACCTTTTCCTAAGAGATTGCAGCAACAAAAGCTGGATAGACAGTTCGGGAAGTTTCTGGAGGTGTTCAAGAAACTTCACATCAATATACCTTTCGCTGAGGCTCTGGAACAAATGCCTAGTTATGCGAAGTTTATGAAGACTATTCTTTCAAGGAAGGTGAAACTGGATGACCTTGAAATCGTTGCTCTCACGGAAGAATGCAGCGCGGTTCTGCAACAAAAGTTACCACCAAAACTGAAAGATCCAGGAAGCTTCACCATTCCTTGCACCATTGGCAATCTAACTTTTGACAAGTGCCTTTGTGATTTGGGAGCAAGCATTAATCTGATGCCGTTGTCGATCTTTAAAAAGCTGGATCTGCCTGATCCAAAACCCACATACATGTCGCTACAATTGGCGGACCGTTCCATTACTTACCCAAGGGGCATAGTTGAGGATGTGCTCGTCAAGGTGGATAAGCTCTTCTTTCCTGCAGATTTTGTTATTCTGGATTTTGAGGAAGATAAGAAGATTCCCATAATCTTGGGGAGGCCTTTCTTGGCTACTGGCCGTACCTTGATAGATGTGCAAAAAGGGGAACTTACTATGCGGGTCCAAGATCAGGATGTGACCTTCAACGTATTCAAGGCAATGAAATTCCCTACGGAAGATGATGAGTGCTTAAAAGTGGATGTGATTGATTCTGCGGTTATTTCGGAACTCGATCACATGCTAATGTCTGATGCATTGGAAAAGGCCTTAGTGGGGGATTTTGACAGCGATGATGAAGATAGCAACGAGCAATTACAATATCTGAACGCTTCTCCATGGAAGCGAAAGCTCGACATACCATTTGAATCTCTTGGTACTTCTGACCTTAAGAATGCTGAAGGGAAGCTCAAACCATCAATAGAGGAAGCACCTACCTTGGAGCTTAAACCATTACCTGAACACTTGAGGTATACTTTTTTAGGTGATTCATCTACGTTACCTGTTATTATTTCAGCTGACCTTTCAGGTAGTGAGGAAGATAAGCTCTTAAGGATTTTGAGAGAATTCAAATCGGCTATAGGATGGACCATAGCAGACATCAAGGGGATAAGTCCTTCATATTGTATGCATAAAATTCTACTAGAGGAAGGAAGTAAGCCAACTGTGGAACATCAACGAAGACTGAATCCCATCATGAAGGAGGTGGTGAAGAAAGAAATTCTGAAATGGCTAGATGCAGGCATCATTTATCCTATTTCTGACAGCTCGTGGGTGAGCCCTGTACAATGTGTTCCTAAGAAAGGAGGTATCACTGTGGTCGCAAATGAAAAGAATGATGGTGATTTCATCATATTGGTTCTATCAACATACGAGACCTTATTCGTTTTTCCATCACTTTCACTACCTGGTAAAGACACGCTCATCCCTACTCGAACAGTTACAGGATGGAGAGTATGCATGGATTATAGGAAATTGAACAAAGCCACAAGAAAGGATCACTTTCCTCTTCCATTTATTGATCAAATGCTTGACAGATTGGCGAGACATGAGTATTTTTGTCTTCTGGATGGTTATTCCGGGTATAATCAGATTTGTATTGCACCAGAGGATCAGGAAAAGAGTACCTTCACTTGTCCATTTGGCATATTTGCTTTTCGTAGAGTTTCGTTTGGGTTATGTGGCGCCCCGGCCACCTTTCAGAGATGTATGATGGCTATATTCTCTGACATGATTGGAAATAACGTCGAAGTGTTCATGGATGACTTCTCCGTCTTTGGACACTCATATGATGAATGTTTAAATAATCTGCGCGCCGTACTCAAAAGATGCGTGGAAACTAATTTGGTGCTTAATTGGGAGAAATGTCATTTTATGGTGCGTGAAGGCATTATCCTTGGGCATAAGGTCTCTAGCAAAGGTCTGGAGGTGGACAAGGCCAAGGTGGGAGTCATTGAAAATCTTCCCCCACCTAATTCGGTGAAAGGAATCCGTAGTTTTCTCGGTCATGCGGGTTTTTATCGGCGATTCATCAAGGACTTTTCAAAGATATCTAAGCCGTTGTGCAATTTACTTGAGAAAGATGTGCCTTTCAAATTTGATGATGAATGTTTGGCAGCATTCGAGACTCTCAAGGAGAGTTTGATCACGGCACCAGTTATTACAGCACCAGATTGGACAGAACCGTTTGAGATGATGTGTGATGCGAGTGATTATGCGGTAGGTGCAGTTCTGGGACAGCGCAAGAAAAATCTCTTCCATGTGGTCTACTATGCGAGTAAGACTTTAAATGGGGCCCAATTGAACTACACCACTACTGAGAAGGAGCTTTTGGCTATAGTCTTTGGTTTTGAGAAATTTCGATCTTATCTGCTTGGTACGAAAGTGACAGTATTCACTGATCATGCAGCTATTCGCTATCTGGTTTCTAAGAAGGATTCGAAGCCGAGACTCATTCGTTGGGTGCTTTTACTTCAAGAATTTGAGTTAGAGATCAAAGATAGAAAAGGTACTGAGAATCAAGTAGCTGACCATCTCTCTAGGTTGGAGAATCCCGATTCTACTTCACAAGATAGGACGTTAATCAATGAATCTTTTCCGGATGAGCAGTTGTTTGCAATTCAGGAGGAAGAACCATGGTTTGCAGATATTGTAAACTATCTTGTCAGCAATATAATGCCTCCTAATTTGACAGCCGCTCAAAAGAAGAAGTTTCTGCATGAGGTGAAGTGGTATATGTGGGATGAACCATATTTGTTTAGACAGGGAGCTGACCAGATCATCAGGAGATGTATCCCGTTCTGTGAGACGGAGGGGATATTACAAGACTGCCATTCCACGGTTTATGGTGGACACTATGGAGGTGAGAAGACGGCAGCTCGTATTCTGCAAGCAGGTTTTTTCTGGCCTACTTTGTTCAAGGATGCTCATCAGTTTGTTTTAAGGTGTGATCGTTGCCAAAGAGTGGGAAATTTGTCAAGGAAGGATGAGATGCAATTAAATGTGATGCTTGAAGTCGAGGTCTTTGATGTATGGGGAATCGATTTCATGGGGCCTTTTATCTCGTCTTGCAATAATCAGTACATCTTGCTGGCAGTCGATTATATCTCAAAATGGGTCGAAGTTAAAGCTTTACCGACAAATGATGCAAAGGCAGTGCTAAATTTTCTTCATAAGCAAATTTTCACAAGGTTTGGAACACCTCGGGTAATCATAAGTGATGAAGGATCGCATTTTTGCAACCGTAAGTTCACTTCTATGATACAGCGTTATAATGTGAATCATCGAGTAGCTACTGCCTATCATCCGCAAACAAATGGTCAAGCGGAAGTGTCTAACAGAGAGATAAAGCACATTCTAGAGAAGGTTGTTTGTCCGTCAAGGAAGGATTGGTCTTTAAAGCTCGATGAAGCTGTTTGGGCTTACAGAACAGCATACAAAACTCCACTTGGGATGTCACCGTTTCAGTTGGTGTACGGTAAGGGATGTCATCTACCGGCGGAGCTTGAGCATAAGGCCTACTGGGCATTGAAGAAATTAAACCTGGATTTAGATGCAGCTGGTAAGAAAAGAATGCTTCAGCTTAATAAACTTGATGAATTTCGACTTCAAGCGTACGAGAATAACAAAATGTATAAGGAAAAGGTGAAGAGGTGGCACGATAGGAAGCTACATCCTAAGTTATTTGTGCCAGGGCAACAAGTTCTGTTATTCAACTCTCGGCTCCGACTTTTTCCTGGGAAGTTGAAATCAAGGTGGTCTGGACCTTTTATTGTCAAAACTGTGTTTCCACATGGAGCGGTGGAAATTTTTGAGAATGATTCGGACCAAGCATTCAAGGTTAACGGTCAGCGGTTGAAACACTACTATGGGGACATGGCAAACCGAGAGGTGGTTAGTGCCATGTTGTTGAATACGTGAGAAAGGTACGGAACGTCAAGCTAATGACGAAAAAGAAGCGCTGCGTGGGAGGCAACCCATGAATTGTTGTTACAGGAACCCTTAGAAGTTAATAACCTATCCAAAAACACAAAAAAATCAGAAAACAGGGGCTGATTTTTTTTTTTTCCAGAGACCCTCTGCGCGCCCGCGCAGAAATGCTGAGCGGCCGCGCAGCTTGCTGCGCGCCCGCGCAGAAATGCTGAGCGGCCGCGCAGGGGTCGAGTTCCAGAAAATTTTTATCAGTTCAGAAAAAAAAAACAAAAACACAAAAACCCATTACAGCCCATAAACCCATGAATTCTTTTCCCATTACCCCATGATTTTATCCCTCAACCCCACTCCTAATCTAATTTAACCTACTCCACACCCTATATATACATACACCTATCCTACATATCTCCCACAACTTCCTACACTTAAACCCTCTCATAAAAATCAAAAATCAGTTCTTACACACTTTTATTCACAAATCAATGGCACCCAAGAGAGCACGCACTATTGACAGCAGCAGCACAGTTCCTACTGCTGATTCATCAAGGGGTACTGCTGCAAGGCCTCGGTTAACTGACAGAGCCGCGGAGGAGGAGTACACTAGGCTGTTGGGGAAGCCAATTCTGAAGGAGAGGGGGTTTTTACCATCAGGGAGGGATGGTGAGTTGTTGCCCATGATTGCAGAGAAGGGGTGGATAGCTTTTTGTGAGTCACCCGAAGCAGTACCGATGAGTGTTGTTCGTGAGTTCTACGCGAACGCGAAGGCTGAAAAGAATGGGTTTTCTGTAGTTCGTGGGCTGACGGTTGATTATCATTCTGCGGCGATTCGCCGTGTGATTGGACAACGAGAGAGGAAGCCCGAGGAGGAGAACTGGAATGAAAAGACTGCTGAGGACTTTGACTTGGATTTGATTTGTGCGACTCTCTGTCGACCGGGCACAGTTTGGAACCGCAGTCCAGCCAATAATGAGTATCGTCACTTTTCGGCGATCGCCATGAACAGGTATGCCCGTGCATGGAATGCATTTATATGTGCTAATATTTTGCCTTCTTCACATGCACACGAGGTCACAGTTGAGAGAGCACAGCTGTTGTGGGGAATTCTGAATGAGGAATACTATGTGGACCTTGGTGAGTTTATCTACCAAGGAATTCTGAAGTTTTTGAGGGGAGCAAAGTATATGAACGTCCCTTATGCATCCACGGTTACAAAGCTATGCCGAGCAGTAGGAGTGAACTGGCCGGCTCATGAGCAGTTACAGTTGCCAGCAGCTCCGATAGATTCTGGCACTCTGAATGGGATGCAGGAGTGGACCGGTGGTGAGCCTGAGGAGCATGGGCTGGGTTATCGTCTTCCAGGAGGGCGTCCAGCATGAGGTGCTACTATGGCCAGGCCAGGGCGTGGTGAGGCTAGTTCTTCGAGAGCTCAGGAGGGTGCTGGGATGGGTGATGCCCAGTATAGGAGGCTTTCACGGCGGATGGATGCCATGTATGAGACGCAGAGCAGGTTTGCTCAGAAGCTCACCCTTGCGTTAGGGACTGCTTTTCGAGGCCTTGGAGCTGATATCCAGTGGCCAGTTTTTGGTGAGAACTCTGCATACCCGCCGCCTGATACTCCACCCACTGAGGGTGATGATGGTGATGACTCCGAGTAGGTATACCCTGTGTTCCTTTCTACTACCTTCACTGGGGACAGTGAAGATTTTAAGTTTGGGGGTGGTAGTTAAGGAATATTTTGTGTGTGTCATATAGCTGCATATTCATGATAGTTAGTTCATATAGTTGCATAATTTTTGCCATATAGTTTTTTTTATATATAGCTTTATTTGTTTGTCATATCATATAGCTCATGCATATACCATGATCCCTTTTGCAATGATTTATCGACTGATTTGTGATATTGATGCGAGTGTAGTGATAGCATTAAAGTGTTATTAAGTTGTGTAGGTTGATATGCATGCTAGAAGCACTTGTATTTTCACTAAGTCTTAGAGAATGCTTAAGGGCTAGATTGTTGTTATGATCTGATTATTTTCGAGGATAATCTATTTATTATGCTTAGAATTTGATAATAGGTTCTTAGTGGTAAGGGCATGAAAAAGAAAAAATGGAGTAAAAATGGAATTTGTTGCTAGTTGTGGCTAGGCGTCAAATGGCTAGTAGCCGGCTCACATGTTATGCGAGTAGTCTAGGGTTGAGCAAGATGGAGCGAAACGCACTTGCTCAGAGAAAAAAATTTTTTTTTTGCATAATTGATCAAGAGTGGGCTCTTTGGTATTCGAGTTATTAAGTTCTTAGGGGACTTTGTGCCTAGTGACCTAAGGCTTTTAGAGTCTGGGATTCGCTAACCTAACGCTCGTTACATGGATACCATTGTATAAGTCTTTTGTGGACCTCACTCATTGCACGGTCAAATAAGCATTTGAGTTGTAAATAAAAAGCACGATTCCGTAGTAAGCTCCAGAGTTCTTGTAGTGTTGTATATCACTTTGTGCCTAGAATTTTTATTCTTTGTATAATCGTAGGATTACCTTGAGGATAGTCTAGTCATAGTAATTGGTCTAGTTCCAAAGCATATCTGTTAGGCATTTGCACGCACCACATTTCTGGCGGTATGTCCGTTTGCATGAGTTTATTGATCTTTAGTGTCTAACTGCATTCGTTGAGACGTGACAATTTGGTTGGTTAATTGTAGTAAGGGGGATCGTTGCATTTTCATATAGATTGCATTCATGCATATTTTTTTTAGTCTGTGACGCTTGAGGACAAGCATCGATTTAAGTTTGGGGGTGTGATAAGTGGCATTTTATACCACTTAGAACGTCTTAAAATGGCTTAAATTGGTGTCTTGAAATCAAGTATTTTGTGTATTTGATGCGTTTTTCTAGTGTTTATGCATTTCAGGGTATTAGTTGCATTTCGGAGGAGGAATCATCAAGAATAAGCCTTGGCATGTGTTCACCATTGAGAGAGGAAAAGAACGGGCAGATTACGACGAAGAAACGGAGCAAACATGGAATTTTTCCAGAAGGGTCCTGCGCGCCCGCGCAGCAATGCTGAGCGGCCGCGCAGCAGCCTTGCGCGCCCGCGCAGAAATGCTGAGCGGCCGCGCAGGGTCGGGGAAAAAGATATATTATTTTAGACTTCTACTTCTGTTTGGCTTCCAACTTCTATGTAATCTGAGTTTTATGGGACTATTATATAGGTATATTTGAGACGTTTTTATAGGGGTATTAAGAGGAGATTATGTTTTAGATTGTGTTTTGCAAGAAGCGAAGGAGATAAGGAAGAAGACCGATTTAGCACACAGCAACGAAGAGGAAGCATATATTCTTGTGATTCTTGTTTCGTTGTAACGTTGGATGCTAGTTTTCTTGCTTTGAATTATTTACTCTTGTGATGTACTCTGTTTTAATATAATCAGTTTAGTTATTATTTTCTTGTGTTTGTTTATCATGATTTCATATGAACCCATGATGGCGATAAGTTCTATTATGGGCTAATCGTGATCATGGGGTTGCAACGGATTTATTATGGAATTCTTTAGTTAATTGTTTAATACTTTAGTATGTGATGATTGCATGATATCTAGTATTGGTTGTGCGTATTCGTCTTATGTGCATCGCGAACATATAAGATAGGGTGTTAATCTCTTGTGAAGCGACGGTGGATCTTGAGATTTAGAACTTGCCATGCTAGCATAGGTTCATGTACGTTGTGCATGATTAGTGGGTAATTCTAACAGTTTTATTTTCCCTATGTAATCAAAAAGGGATAACTTGTGCTTAAATCGTTGTGTTGTCAATTTCTGTAGACATATAGGAACTCAACATAATTGATGACTATTCAACTTCTATCTTAATTGTGGATGTTTGGTAGAATGGTATTAGTACAATGAAAGTTGGCTTTTATCAGTTTCGTGTTATTCGATTAATATCATCACTGTCACATGCTAAAGGTAATAACTATGGCTATAGAAGGAAGTAATAATGAAGTTGTGATCTCATGAGTGTTTTATTATTGATAAATTGAAGTGTTAGTTAAGTGGTTAATTAAGTAGTTAATTATAGTTAATATTTAATCAACAATTTTAAGTGTTATTATCTTAACATTGAGAAGTAGTCATACATTGGTGAGTGAGTTAAATTAGACAATAAATTAGTCTGAGTCTCTGAGGGAACGAACTAGAAAGTATTCTATATTACTTGCGAACGCGTATACTTGCGTGAATATTAGTGCGTGATTTCGCCCTAACAACAGCGCCAAATGTTATGGATCAAAAACTAAGGTATACTAATTGCTGTGTTTATTACTAGGGAACGTGAGCTTCGAGGCTCGATTTGACTGCTCTTGTGTTTCGTGACTCGATCTGCCTTAACAAGATGCCTACATACCTTGCTATATGCCAAGGATCAAGTCAAAAACGTAGTTCTGATTTGTGGGGTGAGGCTCCTTTATATAAATGTTGAGAGTCCTTGAATTGGAATAGGGATATGAGACTTGGTGGACAAGTCTCTGAATTAGAATGGACTTTGGAGTCCTAGGAAGTAGAAAACTGATTCCTTATCCTATTAGGTCCCTTGGAGACTAATCTTTAAGGATTTATATCCTCATTGGGACTTATCTTGACAGCTGTTTTATCCCTTATTAATTAATTATGAAAATTAATTAATATTTAGAATTTTGGGCCCTCTCTAACTGGGCTTCGTCATCAGATCGTATCTGGTTTAATTAATTTTAACACCAATTATATTCCTGGGCTATTTTTGGACCCCTAACAAGGGCTTGGGCCTCTTCTAATGGGCTTAACCTCCAACCCAATATTAATTATGCAATCAGGGTTTATTTTATTCCCTATCAGTATTCCTCCGTGAGAGCGACTGTCTCTAAATCATCTAGCTTCATCTTCCGAGAGAGAATGCCTTTCATAAACTTTGCATAACTAGGCATCCGTTTCAGAACCTCGGCGAAAGGTATATTGATATGAAGTTTCTTGAACACCTCCAGAAACTTCTCAAATTGCTTGTCCAGCTTTTTCTTCTATAGCCGCTTGGGAAAAGGAGGTGGTGGATAGATCTGTTTTTCCCCTGTATTACCCTAAGGCGGAGTGTGCTCAACAGTAGTCTTCCTTGGTTCCACTTCTTTATCCTATTGCTCTACTTCATTCTCAGCCTCAACTTCTTCAGTCAACTCATGAGTTTATTCGAGATTCACAACCTTTCCAGACCTTAAAGTGATTGCTTTTACCTGTTCTTTAGCTTCCCTCTTTCCTGGCACTTCAGTGTCACTAGGTAGTGTACCAGGATGATGATTTAGCAAGGAATTATCAACTTTCCCAATTTGATTTTCTAAGGTCTTGATGGAAACAGTTTGACTCTTGGACATAAGCTTCAACTCCTCTAATTCAGATTTTTCATTGGCTTGTTGTAGCTGGAGTTGCTGTCTAGGTGCATACCGTGGTTGCTGAAAACCAGGGGGTTGTACTGCTTAGCTGGGTACTCTTGATAAGGCTGTTGAACCGCATTCTGAGCATTTCTCCGACTGAAATTAGGATGATTGCGGTTGTTGGGATGATAGGTGGCTGGCACTGGTTGCTGCGATCGCTAGAAGTTGCTCACGAACTGAGCTGATTTACTTGAAATTGCGCACTGATCAGTCTCATGGGCACCGACACAAAGTTCACAGACAATGGCGATTTGATTAACTCCATAATTAGCCAAAGTGTCCACCTTCATCGTCAAAGCCTTAAGTTGGACAGCGATCGCAGTTTCTGCATCCAACTCCAGAATTCCTGTGATTTTCCCTTGAGTCAGTCTCTGGGATGGATTATGGTACTCATTAGCAGCCATCAGTTCAATAAGTTCATAAGCTTCATCGTAGCTCTTAGCCCACAAGGCTCCTTCTGATGCTGCATCAAGCATGGGTCTAGAATTAGCACCCAATCCATTATAGAAACAATTACTAATCATCCATTCAGGCATGCCATGGTGTGGGCACTTCCTTAGCATCTCCTTATCTCGATCCCAAGCCTCAAACAGAGATTCCCCAGTTTGCTGAGCAAACTGGGTAAGAACATTCATGATTGCAGCAGTCTTCGCCATGGGGAAGAATTTAGTGAGAAACTTTTGCGCGAGATCCTCCCAAGTGGTGATAGATCCTTCCGGTAGAGAGTGTAAACAGCACTTAGCCTTGCCCCTCAGAGAGAATGGGAAAAGGCGTAGCTTGATAGCGTCTTCAGTCACATCATTGAATTTGAAAGTGTCATATATCTCGATGAAATCCCTAATGTGCATCTTGGGGTCTTTAGTAGGAGAACCCCCAAACTGAACTGAGTTCTGTATCATCTGAATCGTGCTTGACTTGATCTCAAAAGTGTTAGCCCTGATGGCCGGTCTGATGATGCTTGACTGAATGTCATTAATCTTAGGCTGAGAATAGTCCATCAAAGCCTTCAGATTTTTTGCTTGATCTCCCATTGCTACTACAAATGGTTCTTCGACTTTCTCTTCTTCCTCTACCTTCTTTTCTTCCTCAAAAACTTCCTTACGAACTACCACAACTTCTTCCTCGGCTTTATCCAGTGTTCTCTTATGAGTACGCGAATGCGTATGCATAAACCTTTGCTAAATACCTGAAATAAGACAATGAAACAAATAAGTAACAACGTCCGAGTCATTGAACTTTAATGACCACTGATGGAAAGCACATAAACTATCAATTAACACTGCAGTCCCCGGCAGCGACGCCAAAAACTTGTTAGTCGCTAAACACGCGCTAATATTACACACAAGTATACGAGTTCGCAAGTAGTATAGAATCTTTTCTAGTTTGTTCCCACAGAGACTGTACTGGATAACTAATTAATTTACGCACTTAAGCAACAATGTATGGATATTATTCAATGCTAAGACGATGACAAATTGAGGTTGTTTATAACTAAGAATTAAACTAATGATTATAACTACGAGAATAAGATTGATTGAATTAATATATATGACAAACATGGGATTCTAACTTCATTAAATACTTCATTCAATAGCCTTATTGTTCATAACCTTAGCATGCAATGGTGATGACACTAATCAGACAACACGAAAATGATAAACGCCAACTTTCATTGCACAGGTACCATACTACCAGACATCCACAAAAGAGATAGAAGCTGAATAGACACCAATTATATTGAGATCCTATATGTCTATAGAATTTGACAATATAACAGTTTAAGCACAAGTTATCTATCTTGTTTACACAGGGCAAGTAAGATGGTTAAAATTACCTACGAATCATGTATATCAAATACATGAACCTATGCTAGCATGGCAAGTTCTAAATCCTTAAATTCACTTTCACTTCATTAAAAATTAACACACTATCGTATAAGTTCGCGACGCTCATAAGACGATTACGCACATCCAATACTAGGATATCATGAAATCACCACATACTAAGGCATCAAACAATTCAACTAAAGAAATCCATAAATAAATCCGCTAGAACCCCACGATAATGATTAGCCCATAATCAGGCTCATCATCAATGTGGGTTCCGATGAAATCATGTATATAAAACGTAGTCTTTATACCGAATAAATAAAACCAAGTACAAAACAAGATTAAGGTTCACAAATAAGAAAACTAGCATCCAAATACAACTTAAAACAAATGTTCACAAGTAAAAATAAGATCTTCTTCATCTTCGTTGATTCGTGCTAAATCGGTCTTCTTACGCCCTCCTTGATATGTTTCTGGCTTGATTACTTATTAAAAATGACCTAGAGTTGTTTATATAGTAGCCCTATGCAGCATAGAAGTCTCTCAATTCAAACTAAAATAGAATCAGAATTCTGCATCCCGACACGGCGCGACCGCGCGCTTGATCAACGCGGGCGCTGGCATTCTGTACTTTAGCACGACCGCATGCTTGATCAGCGCGGGCGCGCTGGGCTTCTGCCAAAGCTGACTTCTTTATTTTTCTTGCAGCTTAGAGCCGGCTTACAAGGAGCTTTTATTCCAACACCACCTTGACACCAAATTAGCACCAAAATAATGCTAATGCACCTGATTACCGATATAATGCCTGAAATGCAAAAACACTTGAAAACACATTAAAACACTTAACAACTTGAGTACAAAGACATCAATTCAAAGCTTATTAGAGCATTATAAAGTGTCATAAATGCCACTCAACAAAGGATTCCAAATTTCCTACCAGTTTTTAGGTAGAAGCTGTTAACACAACATGTTACACTAAGAATAGATATTTAGTGAACAAAAATATTGGCAAGTCATATTATTCAATTATGTCAAAAAGGAAGCCTGGTGTTAAGCATCTTCATGTGTTTGGAAGAAAGTGCTTTGTGTTAAAAGACAATTATGCATATATTGGGAAATTTAAATCCAAAGTATTTGAAGCTATCTTTCTTGGATATTCATAGAAAGGACTGTCTGTAGAGTTTATGTGCTAGAGCAAAAGAAGATAATGGAAAGCACAGATGTGATATTTGATGATGGCAAGTATCCAGGCTTGGAATGTCTTGACGATACAAACTCAGGGGAGAAAGAGGTGAGAGTTCTACAAGTCATGACAACAATGATGAAAATGAAGATAATTCTAGTCATCAAAATCATTACACCTGAAAATGGGATAGAAGTTACAAACGAGACACTATAATTGGAGATCCTAATGCTGGAGTGAGGACTAGAAGTGTCACTATAAATGAATGTATGCATGCTTTCTATCTCAAATTGAGCCTAAGAAAACTGAAGAAGCTCTACTGGATCCTGATTGAATGACTACTATGCAAAAAGAGATAAATCAATTTGAACAAAATAAAGTTTGAGAATTGGTTCTTGCACCAAGAAATAGAAGCATCATTGGAACAAAATGGGTGTACAGGAACAAAATGGATGAAAATGGTATTGTAACAAGAAACAAAGCAAGACTGGTTGCCAAAGGCTACTCACGAGAAGAAGGAATTAATTATTATGAACTTTTTGCTCCAGTTGCAAGATTTTAAGTAATAAGAATTTTCCTTGCATTTCCTGTATATTCCAATTTTAAGGTGTATCAAATGGATGTGAAAATTGAATGCCTTAATGGTGAAATAATGGAAAAAGTCTATGTGCAACAGCCTCCTGGCTTTGAAGATCCAAAATTTCCAGATTTTGTTTACATAATTTTAAAGGCTCTCTATGGATTGAAGCAAGCACCAAGAGCATGGTATGACACCCTGTCAGAATTTTTAATCAATAATGGATTCACTAGAGGTACAATTGATAAAAATCTATTCTACAAGCTACATGGTCATGACATTATCCTACTTCAAATCTATGTGGATGATATCATATTTGGTTCTACTAATGAGAAGTTGTGTCAAAGATTCTCAAAACTCATGCAAATTGAATATAAGATGAACATGAAGGGAGAATGAAGTTACTTTTTTGGCCTTCAAATTAGCCAAAAAAAGTGATGAAATTTTCATCAATCAAACTAAGTATGTCAAATATCTTTTGAAGAAATTCGGAATGGTGGATTGCTCACCTGCATATACCCCTATGTCTACAGCTACCAAATTGGATGAAGATAAGAAAGGAAAAAGTGTAGACATCTCAAGCTACATGTGAATGATTAGATCTTTCCTTTACTTGACTGCAAGTAGACCAGACATCATATTTGCTGCATGTCTATGTGCAAGATTTCATGCAAATTGTAAAGAAACACACCTAATGGCTGTCAAAAGGGTTTTAGATATTTGAAGGGAACACCAAACTTGGGATTGTGGTATCCTAAGGGGACCGGTTTTGAAGCTGTTGGATATACAGATACAGATTTTGCTGGATGCAGGATAGATAGAAAAAGTACTAGTGAAACTGTCAATTTCTTGCTCAAATACTTATATAATGGTACAACAAAAAACATCAATTTGTGTCAACTTCCACAGTTGAGGCTGATTACTTAGCTGCTGGAAGTTGTTGTGCTCAAGTACTTTAGATTAGAAATCAACTAATGGATTATGACCTAGTGTTACAAAAGATTCCAATCATGTGTGACAATACTAGTGCAATATCTATTGTTTCTAATCAAGTTAATTATTCTAGAACTAAGCATATTGATGTAGGATACCATTTTATTAGAGAACATGCTACAAATGGCACTATTGAGCTTGTTTTTGTTCCAACAGGAAAATAGTTAGCTGACATTTTCACTAAACCTTTGGATGAAACAAATTTCACTAGACTTGAAATGAAATTGGTATGTTAAATTCTTCATCCTAAAGGCAAGAACTTAGCTAACATGTTGTAGCAGATTAATTCTTAATAAATCAATAAAAATCTGATTTAATTAGGATTTAACTAGAATTTGATTTATAAATATTTCAGAATTCTCTGAATATTTATTTTTCAAAAATCCAACTTGAATTTTTTCTAGTTCTAAGAAAAATTGTTCAAATATTAGTTCACATTATTAATATGTGAAATTAATATAAGACATGTTTAAGAAAGATCAAAAGTATGTAAAGAATTGAGTCATCGATAAGTCTAAATGACTTGTCGATAAGTCACTAATTGACTTCTCGATAGAGTTCTCGATAAGTCTAAATGACTTGTTGATATAATTCTCAATAAGTCTTTTTATAACTTCTCGACAAGTATTATAGAGATCTCGATATACTTATCGATATGGAGTTTTCTACAGTTCAAATGTCAGACTTCTCGACAACTCAGAACTGAAACAATTTAATTCAATAAATTATTTCACTAAAATACTTTTGATATAAAATCATTCTAATTTATGTTGAATTCTTCTATATAAATTAGAGTAATTTAGTCCAAAAAGGATAAACTGGGTATTTGTTCAACATCTCGATAAGTCGCTATCTAGTTCTCGATAAGAGTCTAGAAAGTGACATCTCGACATGAGATATCTAAGTCATGTGACTTCTCTATAAGGATTTTAAATCGTTCATTCTTCTCCTGTCGATAAGTCACATCTCTACACTATAAATACCTAGACATCTCGACACAACCTCTCTTTACACTTTCGAGATCTCAGTTGACCTAAACACTGTAATTTTTCACCATTCTCAACTTTTCGAGCTTTCTTTCTCTCAAAAATTCTTACACACTAAAACCTAATCTCTTAAATGGCTGCTAACAATGTAAGAATTGTCATTCCAAAAGATGGAACCAGATACCTAGCTTTGTTGACCTAACTTAGGCACCAGATAACTTCAAATGTTTTGTGAAGTTTATAGCTGACCCATACCTCTCAAGATCACTAACAGCTAGCCCAGTGCTTTACTTGGACGCTCTTAATGAATAATGGAACACTACAGTCATTCACACCAATATTAATGACAATCAAACAGTTTTCCTGGTGGTCAATTGCATAATAAGGGGTGTGGCTGTTGAGTTCATTACAAATGACATCAACAAAGCTCTGGGCATCTCTGCTGACAATATGGTTGAAGCTCCTACCACTCAAAAATTGGTTGAATTCATGGACTTCATAAATTACAGTGAGAAGATAGACCTGGCTAGGCTCAACAAGAAGAACCTGATAAGGGGTGGTCTTTTGTTTTTAACTCCATTGTCAGGGCATTCACATGCACTAGTTTTGAAAATATCTCCAGTGTGGTCCAAAAGTTGGTGTATTCCATGGCCTACAACAAACATCTGGATGTTGGCAGCTTGATCTTAGAGGAGCTAAGCACCAGGCTCACCATGCCCTTGATAAGTAGAGGTAAGAAAATTTTCTTCCCAAGGTTTTTTATATGTACTTTAATTCATAAAGTAAATGACATACACTTTGTAGAAGGTATAGATATTAATCAAATAGGCAATTGTAAACAAGTGCCCAAAATTCTATTTGGCTCACTAAATGCAAAGAATCAGGTAAAGGTAAGTCTAAATATCACTGACTTCATGTTATAGAAATTTGGAACTTACTTTTATCCAATAGCTAGTACATCTATGACCTATGGTCCTGTAGTAGAACCTAAACATGACAACCCACAGGGGCCTACCATAGCTGAAAACCCTTCTTCAAAACCTATACAGGCTAGGAAACCAACTCCTTCATCCTATTAAAAGCATGAAATTAGTGAAAAGAAGAGGAATCAAACTAACCTGATAGTTGTTAGTGAAACTGGTGATGAACCAACTGAGATAGTGTCATCCCACTACTAGAAAAAGTAGAATAGACATCGCCTTTTAAACAACGGTTGCTATTGGCACCAGTGTAAAATGTGCTTTTTACATCAGTTTTAATCAACCGATGTCTTTTTGTAAGATACAAATCAATGTTTTAGCCCAACCGATGTTATAAGTCTGTTTCAAAAAATTTATCAAGCGCGCCTCCCCCGTTTTCCCCCTTAACCAAATAATTCATTCCCTCTTAAAAAATTTCCCCCTCATTTTCTGCCTTAGCAAAATTACAAGCCACAGATCTTCCCCTCTTTTCAACATAACATTAAAATAAAATTAAAAATTAAAATTCACACACTCTTAAAATATAAAACATAAAACATAAAACATAAAATCAAACAAATCCAAACTCTCATCTCTCACTTTAGTCGACTGAAGAACAACTCTCGATCTATCTCTATCTCTCTTTGCTCAATTTTGCTCTCCATCCCTCTCTATCTCTCTTTGTCTGTGTGTGCTCTCTCTCTCTCCATGCACTCGTCGAAGTTTAAAGGGTCGTAGGAGGCTGTTCAAGTCGGAGTTTAAAGCTCAACTCCGAGTTTAAAGCTAATATGAATGTTAAATCTAAGTCGGTGGTTAAAACTTAAATTTGGTAAGCTTCAAACCCTAATTTTGTAATTGGGGATTTTAAATTTGAAACCCATATTTTGTATATTTTTAATTAGTTTAGTGATTGCTTTAATTGTGCATGTTAGATTGAGCATGTTACTCTAAATTTGATATTTTTTTTTATTTTTTTAGTTGATTTATTGTTGTCTCAATTGCTCTTTGAATTTGAATGGAGAGTGATTTATGAATATATGAAAGATAACAATCTGAGTGGCTCCACTGCTTTTACATAAAATATTGATGATTCAAGTAACACAAAATAAAGATACTTCAGGTGATGTGTTTATATTTATGTCCGACGTTTTAGTTATTTTTTGAAGCATGTGAAAACATGGTCATTTCTCATTATCATTCTCTATTTTGAATGTGTTATCAGGCATTGTTTGACATGGAAAATATAAACCAGGATCTTAAAAGTGATTTGAAAGATCTCTACATTAACTATACTGCGTAAGCTATTATGCAATATGTATTGTTAAAATTTCTTCGAAGGTTTGTCCTTCAGGTCTAATAATATGCTTCAAATGTTCTTGCACCCAAATCGATATTGCTAATCACAAAGCTGTTGTGATCCATGTGCCTTACAGGTTGAGGAAAGCTTTCCGCAAGATTCATCTGAAGCTCGTTAGAGAACTGGAGAAGAAATTCAGTGGAAAGGTATTTTTTATATATCCACAAAGTTCAATTCTTGACAAGGAAACAGTGAGGATGGATTACCTGGTTTATAGAATTTGAGAAAGAAAAAGCAGATGATGGTGATATGTTACTCCAGATCAGTCATCTGATGGATGGTTGACCGACTGCTTTGGCAATGCTAATATGTAATTCAGTCTTGAGGATATGTATGTTCGTGTGAAGCATTTTAATGTGTGTGTTTCTTTTCTTAATAGTTTAGATAATAAGCATTTAACACAGGAATCTCTCTGGTTCATCTAAGCTGCAAATTGATATTACATGTACTTGAAGATATGAATTCACATTCAGTACTATGCGCTGATTTTGTTATCGTCTTTTCATCTCAAATAATTTTCCCATAGGTGGTTTTTTCTTCAACACATCTTGTGTATATCATTAGCTTATTGATGTTTTCTATGTTATATATTGTTGATGCACTTTTGTAGAGTTTTTCCCCACCCCAGTGCAGTATGGAGAGTCTTCTGCAGCTCCTCAAGAGTGTCCTGCTAAGGCTTATCCAAACTTATTTTTAAAGGTTAAACTTCCCACATTTATAAACGGTAGTACATTGGCTGAGGGTCAATTTGATAAATGACTATTACAGTATATTTATATTTTGACAACTTGGCATCTTATTTTTCTTATATAAATGCAACGTCATCTGTATATAATATGGTATTTAGATATCTTGTAACTGAGCTAATCCAAGTAGCTCGTAACTTAGGTAAGAAGTCATACACATGTCCTCCTACAAAGTTAACTTCTTAAGTGGTCTATCCATTTTCCTTTGTTAAGCCATGTGGTGTTCTTGGAGATATAACATCATTTGTAAAAATTATTTCTTTCTGAAATCTTGATTTTTTTTGGGGGAAAAATTGCTAGGCATTCTTGATGTTATTGTGTTTAATATAAGTGGTGGGGGTTTGAGGCTTTTGATCTAGACTTTATGTCATATACCATGGGAATTGGAGGGTGGATTTAGTTGATCATTTTTATACCCCCTCTCTTGTATATCCCTCAGATTTAGATATGGTATGCGATATATACATATCATAATTTGGTTGGGGTTTTTTTATTTATCCGTTTCCATATATATTTATTTATTCCCCCTCCACTATAATTTTATTATTTAATTGATTTTCTTTGTCTGATGAACCCCTGTTAGGTCACACACACTGTAGAGGGGGTGAATACAGTGTATAACACAATCAAATCGAACTCTAATAACTCAAGTAACAGAAAACAAACTTTATTCAAAATAATAAACTCTGTTACAGTATGGAACTGTCCTCTCTCAGTGATGAACAAATATCACGAGAGCTGTTAGGGTTACAATGAATAATCTTCTCGATAATGATAACACTTATAGTGTAAACCCTATATCTGTGTTTATATACTACACAGTTACAAGATAATCGCTAATTGATATGGAATATAATTCTTCTTCCTAAAATATATTAATCACATATCTTTTCTTCCAAGTATTCCATTCTTCACAGAATTCCTTCTTCATGCATGTCTCTTCTTACGTTTGTCTAGATCTCCTCTTCCCGTAAATCAGCTGCCTTCCTTATCTGAATATTTCCTTTAAGTCCTGATATTATCTTCTGATAAATATCTCCTGAACCTTAAGTACTGATGACTTAAGTTCTGACTTCAGTATAAGTACTGATTTAAGTTAAGTACTGATTTGTCCTGTTTAAGTAAGATCTGAAAAACTAAACATAAATCATATTAGACATGACATTATCAAATATATGTAACAATCTCCCCCAACTTGTAAATTAGCATAATATACAAGTTTAACAGATATTTGATGATATCAAAAACATTAAGTACAAATGTATGAGAATTTGACTAGATAACTACAACTTACAGTCCTTAAAGCTTTACTAACTTTAACTTCTGATAACAACTTCAGTCTGTATACATATCAGAATTTGATCAGTTGTAGATCTTGACTTGACTTCACTTTCTGATCTCTCTGATGTCAGGAGTTGTTCTGAGATAGTTCTTTAACAAACATCTCTCAGCATATCTGAGTTCATCAATCATCCTCCTTTTAGCATCTTTAAGTTCTGCAGAATCTTCACCAGTTTGAAAGATTGCAGCCCTGAGATCATTAATTTTAAAGTTCCTTATGTCCTGATCCAGTCTGATCAAATATGCCTTGTCAGACTCAAGATTGAATTCCACAGCCTTATAACCCGGAAAGGTAGTTATAATCTTAGCAGAGTTAGGCTTCATCTCAACAATATCACCCTTGTGATCTCTGTACTTTGGAAGATATATGCTGTCAGACTTAACAGAATAAAGCCTTTTTTGTTTCTGAATTTGACTCTTCAAATAGTTTGCAGCACTTTCTGTTATTTTGTCATTCACTTGAAGTAAGAATAATACATGTTCCAATTCTTCAAAATACTTGAGTGGAATGGCATTTTCCCTTATATGATAAGCCCTACCATCTGTCATGAAGTACAACAAGATGTGTTCTCTCAAGTAGGTATGGTAAACCATCTGTACAGATTCTAGTTGATTCAATCTTTCAGGAGTTGCTCCAATACCTGGTTCACTTAAGGAAGTTGAATCATTGGTTGTGTTTTGTATTCTTCTTTCATCAGCACTACCCAATCCAGATTTATCTCTTGCTTCCTTTCCAGTAACCACTCTTGCTTCAAAACCACTTGCAGTAGTCTTCAAAGGTTGAGTCTGTTTGGCTTTGGTGAATCCTGGTAGGAGTATCTTTGAAGGTTTAACATGAGCAATGCTAGAGGTTTCCTTTGATTTATCTTCTGATATCAAGTTAACTTGAGCTATGTCAGAGGTTACTTGCTTCTTTGAAATATCAGAACTAACTATATCTTTACTCTGAACAACTTGAGCCATGTCAGAGGTTGTCTTAGAAATTTTTCTTGAAGTCAGAGCAAGATCAGCATCTTCAACAGTAATTTCTTCATCCATAGGAGGCACATAAACCTTGATAGGTTCACCAACTTTCTCTTTTCCTTTGGACCTTGGATCTATCTGCAATTGTGATTTAGCCTTGGTTGCTTCAGGATTTGTTTTTTCTTTTACCACAATGCCTTTGGCCTTTGGAAGTTTCTTTTTACCAACAGAAGCTTCAGATTTAGAATTGACTTTTTCTGACTTAAGTCTAGCCCTTTCCTGGATTTTCTTTCAGAAATAACTGTCTTGATATTTCTTCATCAAGATCCAAAAGTTCATCAGAACTTATCCTTTTACCAGTAGCAGAAGTAATTCTTTTTCCAGCATCAAAACTTGTCCTGTGACTTGTAATTTTAGCTCTTCTTGATGAGAAACTTCTACCTTGACCATGACCTCCATCCATTCCAGAGTTTCCCTGATCATCTTTTTCATCATCCTCCCCCTTCAGTGTCTTAACAGTTTTGCATTTCGACTTAATTACTTTCTCCCCCTTTTTGGCATCAGCAGGTAAGAGAAGAGAGACAAGCAATTCCACTGAGGCTTGGATTTCATCGAGTTGAGATTGCTGAGAAGCTTGACTTTTCAAAATATCATCAATCTGAGACTGTTGCTTCTCTTGGGTCTTCTCAATGTAAGCAACTCTGCCAAAGGTAGGTTGGAATAATTTTTTCTTATCAATTTTCTGAGTCGTTTCTTGCTTGAGCAATTCTTCCTGAATTTTATATAACTCTGCATGAGTTGTTGAATGGAGACCTTGAAGATGTCTAGTACTCAATGCAGTGACTCGAAGCTGTGTCTTGAAATCATCATTAATTAACATTTCATCAGCTTTTGCCAAGTGCTCAGCAAGAATCTTTTCAGATGGAACAAAGGTAACCGAGTTCCATTCCTTAGTCCACTCCTGTCCTCTAGGAGTTTCACTCCAAGGTACTGGTGCTGTTCTTGAAACAAACTTCTTAACTAGTTCAGATTTATGAACAGTTTGTTGAGATGCATGTCCTGAAGGACCAGCTTCATCAGCATCTGCATTAATAGCAGCATCACCAGTATCATCAGCATTTGAAGAATCAGAATTGACAGAATCAACATCTTCTGATAAAAGAACAGTATGAGAAGCAATTGAGGCTTCAACATCATCCTCTAAGTGCTGATCTGTTTCCAAGTTTTGATCAACAGCCATATCCTGATGCTCACCTATATTCTGATCATCAACATCTAGATGCAGAGAAGGTGTTGTAGATAATTCTGGAGTTTGAGTAACATCAGGAAAATGTGTTGTTAATGGATTAATTGCTATTGGAGCTTCTAAGTAGAGAACCTCAGGCACAACCAGGTTGTGAATATCAATTTCAACACTTGTGCCTGGGTCTACAGGAGATACAATTTCATGTACAGGAGACATAGATGGTGTGTTTGCCTTATCTGTAGCAGCTTCCTGAGTTGGGGACAATGAAGAGGGAGATGCAGTAGCTTCAGCAAATTCTGGTTCTTTTGAGATCAGAGATTCCTGATCTCCTTCCTTAGCTACTGCTTCCTCATCATCTGAAGCTGGCCTTTTAGCTCTTTGTTTCTTGTATCTCTTTGAAGGTGGGGATTCCTTGGGAGGTTCAGCAGAAGTCATTCTTCTAAGCCTTTTGAGAAGCTTAGATCCCCCAATTCCAGAATCCTTCTGAGAAGGGACCTTCTCAGCTTCTTTAACAACAGGTTCTGATACAGAAACCTGTTCCTCACTGTCTGACTCATCTCGCAGAACAATCCTCCTTCTCTTCTGTGGTGTCTGAGGAACAGTCTTTGTCCTCTTGGGCTTGGAAGATGAAGGCTTCACAGTAGGTACTGAGGATGAAGGTTGAGCTATCTGTGAAGGTGTGAGATAAGTTTTGAGATATGTTCTGAGAGAGGGTTGAGGTATAAATGTATGTGTGGTATGTTCTGATGGTTGGTGTGGTGTTTGGGATGTGGTGGTAGGTTGAACATCAGGATAAATAGATCTATAGGTTTGAGGATCAGCATTTACCAGGATCTGTTTTACAGACTGAGGAATCTGTAAAGGTCTAACCACCATTTTCTTAAGGTCAGCATTTACCAAGTCATTAAAAGCCCATTTTGCAAGTTTAAAGGGTGGAAATAAGTCAGTGGTAGGTTGGAGTTCATCAGCACAACATAAATTATATATAAGCTGACAGAATCTAGCAAAGTAGACAACATTCCTATCCTCTGTCATCCTATCCCCTATAAAACCTTGCACAACACTTGCAAAATCAAAATGAGTTTGGTTAATAATAGCATACCCGATGTGCTGACTCATTATTGGAATGGCATCAAAGTTGGAACACTTATTCACGAAGGCTTTAGTGATGCAGTCAAAGAAAAAGCTCCATTCCTTTCTGATATGTGCTCGTTTCAACTGTCCAAGCTTAGCCAAACTCTGCTCATACCCCAAATTGGCCATGAGCTGCTGTAGAGCTGGTTCCTCCGGTGTTGAGAAAATGCAGCCTTCTGGTAAATGTAAAGCCTTGCGAACTGTTCCAGGAGTTACCACATGCTCATCATCATTTACTTCAAAAACGATGCTGGGAGTACCAGTTGCACCACCATTATCAAAATGCCCAGTCCGCCAAAACGTCAGAACTTGTTGGCTTGAAAAGACTGAAGGCTGGGTCAATGCATACCCAATTTCACTGTGTGCAAGAAGATCTTGCACAAAATGTAACTCAGATGGAGCTTCATCATGGTTTAAGATTGCAGCATAGTTGTTGGGAACGAACTTGGCTCCATCTATGATCAAATCCTTAGGTGCCATGAGAAAAATTGAGAATTAAGGTTGCCTGTAAGGTGTTTGATAAAATGTTTGTATGAAAACCAACGTCAGGAGATGAAAGAGAGTAAAAGTAAAGAAAGAGAGATAAAGTGTAAAAGTAAATAAAAATTGTATAATCTTCTCTCTCTCTTACTTATACATGGTAAAAAAAATAACCGTTGGACACCTTTCAGACATGCAGCAATAATGAATAGTTAATGGGCACGGGAAAACAGTAATCATTACTTATCACATGGAGTTTTTCAAGAAAAAAAAACCCGTTCCACTTACCAAGTAATCCCATTAATTGAGGTAAGTCAGTTTTAATTCAAAATTTAAACTGTTGCCACTTATTTTATCATTTTCACTGCAAAACCAATATTCTGGAAAAATATTCAAGTGTGAGAATGACCAAAAAAATAAATCAAGTAAACACGTACTGACATTTCAGAATCAGAACTTAATTTAAATCAGCAATTAAAATGGTCATCAAAATATGGATATATCAGGATTTAAAAATGCAGTAGAATTGCAAACATCTCAGAGACAAAATCTTGCAAAAATATAAAATTCCATTAATATATTAAGAGAATACATTCATGAAATTGAAATTTACATCAGAACATTACAAGACTGTCCTAAGCTACTAAACCTAACATCAACACCTTTTGTCCTTGGCTAAGAAGCCGGAAAAAGCTGATGATGAAGAAAAACAGGAAGAAGAAAAAAATTATTTCTTCTTCCGACACTCTACAAAAAGAATAGCGAGTCGAATGATTCACTCTTGTTGGCGGAGAGCTTCCAGCCTTTCATCTTCCAATCGCTCCAGATGGCGATGGTAGTCCATGTAAAAGAATAGGAGGTGTGTGAGAACCTCCTGGGGAACCGAGTCCCAAATCTCATCAAGAATGACAGTTACATGCCATTCCTGCTGCCAGTCCTCACAGCTCAACTCCATGTTGAAGGTCTCATAGTTTAAAAACATATTGTAGTTAACCTTGATTGTGTTGGTATGAAGGAAAAGAGAGTGAGTATGTGAGAAAAGAAATGATGTGTAGGATGATGTGAGGTGATGGTTTATATAGGCAATAGAATGCCAGGAGACGCGAGGATAATTTAATACTAACAGGTAGAAATAATTCTTCCCCGTCTCCCTAGACCGGGAAGAAGAAAAACAGTCATTGGACATGTAAAACAAGGTTTAATGTGCACAAGAAACAAGTAAATATTACTGTGCATGTACGTGTTCCACTAACCCTAATTGTATTAACTGTTAATATTCCACCCAAACATATTCTGAATTAAAATAAGACTGTTTCAGATTTTAACCACAAATAAGTCAAGTAGAGGATCATAATTTAATATCAGCACTTAGACTTATATCAGAACTTAACAGTCATCAGAACATGATTTCTTAACTCAAAAAATGATTGCCTATCTGTGTGATTCTTCACACAAATTCTGATTTCGGTTCTTCAGAACTTATTTATCAGAACTTCCAGCAGAACTTGTCCTCAGAATTTATGCAATCTGACACATAAACTGTTCATCTAAAACAACATTGAACACCGCAGTAATTTTCATCATTCATATGGAGTGAAAGTGTGTGCATTAAGCAAAATATCAGACAAAGAGTAAAGTCTGATTCACTTCAGTACATCTTTGAAATAAGGCATAACATAGAACTTTACTTAAAATCTGTCATTATTCTGAAGCCTACTTTTGAATGAGTTCATGCATCAGTCCACCTCAACTGTTGTTGTGCTTATTTTATGCATCTTTTGAAATTCCATTTTACAGTGGCTTCTCAGTGTAAGTGAGTTACGACTGCTTATTAGAATTTATGCTATTGTCAGAGTATTTCTCCAGTAATCATAGAGTGTGAAAAGTCACCAAGAAAAATATTTATTTTTGCTTTTTCTGATGCATATTACTTAATACCAGCAATGCACTTGGGTCGTCCCTTCCACATTTTTACTCTAGATCTCAAAGGAGTACCTGATTTTTATTTCTTGTTTCTTTTCCTTTTTCTTTTGATAAGTGAGGTTTATCAGCACTTAGTACATTCAACAGATTTACTAACATCAGAACTTAACAGATGAGAAACATTATTCTAGTTTTTGACTTAGTAATAAGATAGACAAAGTAAACTTAACTAAGCTCAATATCAGAATTTGCATGTGTCAATAGATTTCCACATAAATAATTACTTCTAACGTGGGATCTCTAGTATATTAAAGACTGCTAGGTCAGCATCTAGCATAGTTATCCTCATAAGATTGAATAGTCACATAAACAGTCATATCACTATTAGAGTTTAGAAATTCACATTAGACAATAATCAACACTTAAACAATTTTCAATTAAGCACAGAATACAAAGAGAGTAATTTCTGTAAATACTGATCATAAAGTCTGATGCATCAGAACAAGAGCTAAGCAGATTTAGAGAAAGAACCTGAAACCATTCCAAGTTCATTAACCAATCTTGTAAAAGTAGCTTCATATAGTGGTTTTGTGAAGATATCTGCTAGTTGTTGATCTGTTGGAACAAAGTGCAATTCCACTGTACCTTCATCCACATGTTCCCTTATGAAGTGGTACCTAATGCTGATGTGCTTTATCATTGAGTGTTGAACTGGATTACCTGTCATAGCAATAGCACTTTGATTATCACAGTAAATAGGGATTTTAAAATATGTTAACCCATAATCCAGTAACTGATTCTTCATCCAAAGAATCTGTGCACAACAGCTTCCTGCAGTAATGTACTCTGCTTCTGCAGTTGATGTGGAAATTGACTTTTGTTTCTTGCTGAACCAAGAAACCAATCCGCCTCCAAGAAATTGTCAGCTTCCACTTGTGCTTTTCCTGTCAATTTTGCAATCTGCAAAATCTGCATCTGAGTAACCTATTAGTTTAAAATCTGATTCTCTGGGATACCACAATCCCAGATCAGTGATTCCCTTATGATACTTGAAAATTCTTTTCACAGCTGTTAAGTGAGGTTTTCTTGGATCTGCTTGAAATCTTGCACAAAGACAGGTAGCATACATGATATCAGGTCTACTAGCAGTTAGATAGAGTAGAGAGCCAATCATACCTTTGTAATCATTAATATCTACTGATTTACCAGTATCCTTATCCAGTTTTATTGTAGTGGCCATGGGAGTGGATGCACTTGAACAATCTTGCATGCCAAATTTCTTCAGCAAATTTCTGGTGTACTTGGCTTGACAAATAAAAGTGCCTTCTTCATTCTGCTTGACTTGAAGGCCCAGAAAATAACTAAGTTCCCCCATCATACTCATTTGATATCTTGACTGCATCAATTTGGCAAACTTCTTGCAAAGTCTGTCATTTGTAGAATCAAAGATGATATCATCAACATATATCTGAACCAGAAGTAAGTCCTTTCCATGGTTGAGGTAGAACAGTGTTTTGTCTATAGTTCCTCGGTTAAATCCACTTTCCAGAAGAAACTGAGCTAATGTCTCATACCATGCTCTTGGAGCTTGCTTAAGGCCATAAAGTGCTTTATCAAGCCTGTAGACATGATTAGGATATTTGGGATCTACAAAGCCTGGAGGTTGTTCAACATATACTTCCTCCTCCAATTTTCCATTGAGAAAAACACTTTTCACATCCATTTGAAAGACAGTAAACTTTTTGTGAGCAGCATAAGCCAAAAATATCCTTATGGCTTCCAATCTAGTAACTGGTGCAAATGTTTCATCATAATCAATTCCCTCCTATTGAGAATATCCTTTTGCAACCAACCTTGCCTTATTCCTTGTAATTATGCCATCACTATCAGTTTTATTTCTGAATACCCACTTTGTACCAACAACAGATCTGTTCTTTGGTCTTAGCACTAGGGTCCAGACTTTGTTTCTTTTAAATTCATTTAACTCTTCCTGCATTGCTTGCACCCAATCAGCATCTTGAAGAGCTTCTTCCACTTTCTTTGGTTCAGTCTGAGAAAGAAAAGAATTGTAAAGACATTCACTTGAAGTAGCTGTTCTAGTTCTGACACCTGCATCAGGATTTCCAATTATTAAGTCAGGTGTATGTGATTTAGTCCACTTCCTTGCAGATGGAAGGTTTTCTCTAGAACTGGATGCTCCCCCATGATCCATGCTATCTTCATCAACATTTTCTGATGCTCCCCCTGAAACTATGCTCTCTGAGTTGGATTTTTCAGAATTTAAGTTTTCAGAATTATCAGAACTTGGCTTATCAGAACTTGACAAATCAGAACTTGAAGAGCCAGATGTATGTTCTGATGCTTCTTGAGATGTGGTTGTATCTTGAGTACGCTCCCCCTGCATAGGTGCATCTTCCTTTGATGTAGTCACCACAGTTTCAATAAAATCAGAGTTTAATCCATCAGAGTTTGCAGTATCAGGATTTAGACTGTCAGGATTTTCAGTATCAGAATTTAAGTCTTCATTTTCAAATCTCAGCTGATCATGATCATTGAAACCTTCAAGTCCAGTAATCTTTTTATCATCAAAAGAGACATTGATAGATTCCATGACCACTCTTGTTCTCAAGTTATAGACTCTGAAGGCTTTTGTGGAAAGTGGATATCCAACAAAGATTCCTTCATCAGCTTTTAGATCAAATTTGGATAGCTGTTCAGGGTATGTCTTAAGAACAAAGCATTTGCATCCAAATACATGAAAATACTTCAGATTTGGCTTCTTTTTCTTCACCATCTCATATGGTGTCTTTCCTTGCTTGTTAATGAGTGTTTCATTCTGAGTAAAACAAGCAGTCTGTACAGCTTCAGCCCAGAAATAGGTTGGAAGCTTTGCTTCATCAAGCATTGTACGTGCAACTTCAATGAGAGTTCTATTCTTTCTTTCAACAACTCCATTTTGCTGTGGAGTTCCAGGAGCAGAGAATTCCTGCTTGATTCCATGGTTTTTACAGAACTCTTCCATTATCAAATTCTTGAACTCAGTACCATTATCACTTCTTATTATCTTCACAGAATCTTTGACCAATTTATCCAGTTGCCTGACATGATCAATCAAGATAGATGCAGTTTCACTTTTTGTGTGCAAGAAATACACCTATGTGTATCTGGTGAACTCATCCACTATGACCATGGCATATTTCTTCTTTGCAATAGACATGACATTTACTGGACCAAATAGATCAACATGTAGTAGGTGATAAGGCTCAAGAATTGATGATTCAGTCTTGGTCTTGAAAGTGGATTTCCTTTGTTTAGCCTTCTGACAAGAATCACAAAGGCCATCAGGAGCAAATACTGACTTTGGCAGTCCTCTCACAAGATCTTTCTTGACTAATTCATTTATATTGTTGAAATTTAAATGAGAGAGTTTCTTGTGCCAATTCCAGCTTTCTTCAATTGATACTCTACTAATCAGACAGACTGCAGAACCATCAGTACTTGTTGAAAGCTTGGCTTCATAAATGTTACCACGCCTGTATCCTTTCAGAACAACTTTGCCTGTAGATTTACTTACAACTTCACAGTGTTCTTCACAGAAATCAACATGATAACCTCTGTCACAGATTTGACTAACACTCAACAGATTTTGTTTAAGTCCTGAGACTAGAGCTACTTCTTTAATGATGACATTCCCAAGATTGATATTGCCATATCCCAATGTTTTTCCAATGTTGCCATCTCCATAAGAAACACCTGGGCCAACCTTCTCCACAAAGTCTGATAGCAGGGCTTTATTTCCAGTCATATGTCCTGAACATCCACTGTCCAGAACTAGGATGTTTTTCCCGTTGCCCTGCAATCACAAAGACCACTAATGATTAGTTTTAAGGACCCAGACTTGCTTGGATCCTTTTGCCTTATTAAGTTTGTTAACGTTTGCAGCGGAATTAGCATCAGAGTTTATGTTAACATTTTTCTTATCAGAATTTACACTATCAGACTTTGAATCAGAACTTATACTAGAAGGAACAATGGTAACTTTCTTTAAAGAAGGTTTTATTTGATAATAATCTTAGTACAAACTATGATACTCCTTACAAGTATAAATGGAATTCCATAAACTACCACAATGAAAACAAGGATTTTGTGGCTTATATCTAACAGACTGACTCTTAACTCCTGACTTTGAAGGTAAGGAGTTTATGTTCTTATTCTTCCTGCAAAAAGAAGCCAGATGGTTAGAACTTCCACAGTTATAACGCGTTTTTCTAGGAGCATCAGGAACAGGCTTATAATTATTACTTTTATTCACACCTTCCTTTCCATTCCTATTTTTCCTAGGTGATTTTACCTTGTTTGCATTCTTAACATCTTTCAGCTTATGCTTAAGTTGCTTCTTTGTCATTAAGCCTACGTTTACTTCAGTTGTCTTTTCCTGTTTTAGTTTGTCAGAAGCTAATTCCTTTTTAACTTCTGATTTCTCAGTATCAGACTTTACAGCTACAAACTTAACAGGTTTTAACTTTGGCTTTTGTTTAACAACTATAGGATTAATATCTACAGTTCCTTTATCATTCTTATCCTCTCCATAACCTAAGCCCTCTTTCCCGTTTTCACTACTTAACAAATTCTGAGTTGTTCTGCCAGAGTTAGTCCAAGTCCTGATAATCTCTCTTTCCTTTTCTAACTCAGCTTTAAGAGATTCATTCATTTTAAGTAATTCATCCCTAACATAGAAAGCATCATCTCTATCTTTCTGAGTTTGATGGAACATGACTAACTCTTTTTCTAAATAATCATTCCTCTTTTTGCAAGCAAGATTTTCACAAGTTAATCTTTCACATGTTAAAGTTTGATCTCTATAGCTAATGAACATGGTTTTAAGATATCTTCTCAACTCATTAATATCATCAGTATGAAAGGCATAAGTACTTTGAGGTACCTTTAACTCAGCAGCTTCAGAACTGCTTTCAGCACTTGCCATATCAGCATTTGCCATCAAGGCATAATTCTCCTCACTTTCAGAATCTAAGGTGTTTGTCCAGCTTTTGTTCTTTGTGACAAGAGCCTTGCCTTTGTCACTCTTCACTTTCTTACAATCAGGAGATATGTGGCCTTTCTCACCACAGTTGTAGCATTTGATATTTGTATAATCTCCTCTGTCAGACTTTCCTCATTTGCCCTCAGATTTTCTGAAATTCTTCTTATCAGAACTTGCACCTTTCCTGTAAAACTTCTTTCCCTTCCTGAACTTCCTGTATGCAATCTTTGTGATTCCTTTCACCATAAGGGCACACAGCTTCATCATCTCTTCATCAGCATCCGTCTCAGGCAAGCTTTCAGATTCTGAGTCATCATCACTATCAGAACTTGATGACTCAGTATCAGACTTTGTGAAGAGAGCTTTACCCTTGCCTTTCCTTGAGGTAGCTGCCTTGGGGGATTCTTCTTCAGCCTTAAGAAAAATTGTCCTTGACTTTCCTCCTTTCCTCTTGCTTCTTTGTTCCATCTCAAGTTCATGAGTCTTGAGCATCCCATAAATTTCATCAAGAGTCGTTTCATCAAGATTATAGTTGTCTCTTATTGTTGTTGCCTTCAAATCCCAGCTTTCAGGAAGAGCCAACAGGAATTTAAGGTTTGAATCTTCAAGATCATACTCCTTATCAACCAGTGACAAATCATTCAAGAGTTTGACAAATCTATCATATAAATCAGTCAATGACTCATTAGCCTTTGAGTCAAAGTGTTCATACTCTTGAGTGAGTATTGTCTTCCTGTTCTTTTTAATCGTATCAGTTCCCTGACATCTTGTTTCCAAGGCATCCCATTTCTCCTTTACAGTCTTGTAATTTATTACCCTGTTTGACATTACATTATCAATGGCACTATGTAGTAAGTGTCGTACCTTAGCATCCTTAGAAATTGATGCGATATCTTCAGCAGTGTAGTCACTCTTCTCCTTTGGTACTGACTTTGCTGCTTCACCTGCAACTACAACAATGAGCTTGGTTGGTTTGTGAGGCTCTTCCTTGATTCTATCAAGATATTCTCGATCTGTAGCTTCCAGAAACATGGTCATCCTCACCTTCCATATGGGATATTCAGATGGTCTCAATATGGGAACTCTAATAGCTTCATATCGGCTATGGATTTGTGTCTTTGGAGGTTCTTCAGTTTTGGTGGGCTTAGTTGGAGTTTCTACTTCAGACATGATTGTTTTTGGATCTTAAACTGTTTGTGTGTTAACAGAAGGGCTCTGATACCACTTGTTAGGTCACACACACTGTAGAGGGGGGTGAATACAGTGTATAGCACAATCAAATCGAACTCTAATAACTCAAGTAACAGAAAACAAACTTTATTCAAAATAATAAACTCTGTTACAGTATGGAACTGTCCTCTCTTAGTGATGAACAAATATCACGAGAGCTGCTAGGGTTACAATGAATAATTTTCTCGATAATGATAACACTTATAGTGTAAACCCTATGTCTGTGTTTATATACTACACAGTTACAAGATAATCGCTAATTGATATGGAATATAATTCTTCTTCCTAAAATATATTAATCAGATATCTTTTCTTCCAAGTATTCCATTCTTCACGGAATTCCTTCTTCATGCATATCTCTTCTTACGTTTGTCTAGATCTTCTCTTCCTGTAAATCAGCTGCCTTCCTTATTTGAATATTTCCTTTAAGTCCTGATATTATCTTCTGATAAATATCTCCTGAACCTTAAGTACTGATGACTTAAGTTCTGACTTCAGTATAAATACTGATTTCAGTTAAGTACTGATTTGTCCTGTTTAAGTAAGATCTGAAAAACTAAACATAAATCATATTAGACATGACATTATCAAATATATCTAACAACCCCATCTTTTCTTGCTGATTTATATTGGGAAAAATTCATTTTTAAAAAATAAATTATTTTGGTCTTTTGTTTATTTATTATTGTTCACTTAATTGTTTATGCTTACTACTACACTAGTTTCCTAATTTCGGTGTGGTGGTGCATTATTAATTTTTTGTAGGGTGAAAAGGTTGTGAAAGTGAATCACTATGTCCAAGGTATAGATCTTCTTGTACTCTACTATATTTATGAAAGCCTAAACAAAAATGGGGGCTTTCTTTTCAAGACTGTTAATTATACGTATTTTTGTGGACAGGTGCAAGTTCAGGACCCATAACACTTTTGCCAGACAATAAGTTATTATTGTTCATTCTTGACAAACTTCAAAAGTACTACTAACTTACTTCTTTTTGCCTTCCAGATGTCCCTTATGTTTTTCTACTATTTATGCCCCCTTTCTTTTTTCACCTTTTAATTTATATTTACTGACTCAACTGCAGGAAGGATAAGCATGATGTTATCTCCCAGCCCATCGATCCTGATGAGGTGACTCTCTATCTTCTCTTCTATCTATTATTTTCTTCATACATGCTTGCTGAAATGATTTCTTTATTACATTTTGTGTAGCTTCCTGATTACCATGACATTATTGAGCATCCTATGGATTTCGGGACTGTTAGGAACAAACTTGAAGCCGAATTCTACTCAAACTTGGAACAACTGGAGGTTGGTTGTTGACTATGCCTTTAAATAATTTAAATAAAATGCCTTTTATTTATTTGTTTCAGGGCACAACCTCTAGTTCTTTCTGAAATTGTCTCATCACTAAGTTGATTGGTGGGACATTGGCCGATCACACATTTATATTTCTTGGTGCTGGAGAAGTGAGAAACTAATCTATAACTTTGACAAATGAGAATGCTATTTAGAGTATTATCAATGTCTAATACTTTTTTATTTATCATTACTATTATTATTCCTCTAATGAATGCAAATAAGTTTGCTATTTGTACAGGTGAATCAAAAAGCTAAGTGATCAGATCCTTCACAGCGCAAAATTAGGGGACCTTTCTTTGGTTCAGAAGTAGAAGCACTGATTGAAGTAGTTTAGAATTTTGGCACCAGAAGGTTTGCATGTTGTCGGATATTGTAGCTAGTGCACAATTAGAATAGATGGATGAATGTGTAGTACTTGATGTTTGGATTAGATGAAAATATTGTACCTGATGTTTGAATATTGGTTGTTAGATATATAGACAATTAGTATTATGCAGTAATTAGTGTTTTGGGAGTATATTGGTTTGGAAAAATTTAGGCATCTATATTTTTAAAATGTACATTAATAAAACTAGTAATCATACATCATTATAGTGGAAAATAATGTTAATTTAACATTTATAACATCTGTATTAAATAAAAACTGATGTCTATAAATTTTAATATATCAGTTTTAATGTTACATTTACGCTAGTTTATCAATTAAAACCAATGTTAAATACCACAATAAACAAAGTCTTAAAAATACAAAATCGATGTTAAAGGGATTTTACAGAACGGTTGATAACTAGGAAATGTTGTTAATTATTATTATAGACATTGGTTCATGCACTATAGAAATCAGTTCCTAGTCACAAACCTATGTTAAAGATTTTATTAACATCGGTTTAGTTCAAAACCTGATGTTAAAGATACTAGTAACATCAGTTTACTGGGAAAATTTAAAATTATTGCTTATGTGGCATAGGTTTAAATTGATAAAAATATCATATTATAATAATATATAAATAATAGACGTGCATTAGAAACTTAACATCAAGAAATAGATATCAGTTTCATATAAAAAATGATGTTTTATGTCCTTTTTCACATCAATTTAAAAATGATGTTAAATGGGGGTCTTTAACATCACCCACGAAGACATCGAATATTTTTATTCATAGACATCGGTTTTTAGCCGATGTCTATTGATGTTTTTCTAGTAGTGTCCTTGGTCAAAAAGCCAAAGAAGTAAAAGAAAATAGAGCTGATCACTCATATGACCGCCTCTGCATCTTCTCAAAAAGATGCAGTTGTAAACATGGAAAGTAAATAGACTCTAGTGGCATCTTCTCAACAAGATGTCACTATTGAATCAAGCATAATCCCAAGTGCATTTTGTAAAGAGTGTGCACTCCCTCTTGAGCACTCTCAAAAGGGCAAAGAAGTAATTTGGCTGGCACACACTTGAGTGAAAGCACATCACTTGAAACTCCCTCTTATACTCAGGGTGAGTTGCCAACACTCAACACTAACCTCAAAAATCTTATTTCCCAAAATTCTTCTTCTTACAATGAAGAACTTCAATCCACTTCTCAAGCTCTTCCAAAATCAAGTGAAACAAATCTTGAAACTGTGATCACCACTCAGAACTAACCTTTAGATGGTGAGAGGCTACAGGCTGAGGTAGACCTTGATGACACCATCACAAATACATTGGTTTCATCAGTTTTCACCGAAGACCCTGTGATTCATGTTTCCAATGCACCTTCATATGCACCACAGTCTTTATAGACTGTAAGGTTTGAGGGTTAAACTCTTGAGGGGGAGCTACTCAAATCCTCTCCAATTTAATTGGAGGTTTTTCATGAAGAAATAACTGCCCTCAAAACTTTAGCTGAAATTGCCTTGACAATTGAAGCTAGGAGTTCAATTGCCAATGATCCAGCTATTGTAGGCAAGCACAATAGCACATTCAAGTGCCAGTTCTTTGCAAGAAGAACAAGGGTTTGAGGCCATGATGCACGACAATAACCATAGTTTCAACTGTGAGTTCAACTAGCACTACAAAAAACAGGGCAAAAGACATCACCCCTTTAACAACGGTTCGAAATGCCACCGATGTTAATAGTACTTATAATATCGGTCGAGTTTTAAATGATGTTAAAGCCATTTTAGACATCAGTTTTTTTTTAGGCCCTGTCTAATCTTTATTAAAAAAAATAAAAAAAAAGGTACATCAGTTTACTTAGCAACCGTTGTCTTAGCTCTATTTATTAAAAAATAAAAAATGCGCGGCTAGTACATAGATAAACTTCCCCCGTTTTTTATTTCACCAAAATTCAGTCCCCGCCCCAAAAATCTAATTTCCCCCTTCCTTAGTCCCGATTCTTCCCCCCTTTCCCCCTTTCACCCTCTACCGTTACTCTCTCTCTCCCAGTCAATCTCCACTCTCTCTCAGTCACTGTCCACTCTCTCTCACTCTCAACTCTCTCTCCCTCCCTCTTCAAACTTAAACCCTAATCTCTCAACCCAAATCTATTAACCCTAATTTCTCAATTACTGTGAGCATATTGTTCTTACTCCCTCTTCAGAATCACAAATTATACTAATTACCAGATTTGCTTTCGATTGTTCATATTTGATTTGCTTTAATTACTACTTGTTTATATTTGGTTTGATTTTTTTCTAAACTCTTCTTTTTTCCTCAGATCTTGAAGTTCTTGACTTGGGGTGTTCGTTTCTTTTATTAAGGTATAGTTTTTCAATATTTTTTGTATTGCATGTACAATTTTAGTGTTTAATTTTCCTTTTTAACTCTTCTTTTTTCCTCAGATTTTGAAGTTCTTGACTTGGGGAGTTCGTCTCTGGTATTAAGGTATATTTTTTCAATATTTTTTGTATTGCATGTACGATTTTACAGTTTTTTGTATTTTTAGTGTTTACTTTTTTTTTTTGACTTTTTCTGTGCAAGCATTGTTTTAAATTTACATGATTTTGATTATGTTTATGTTGTTAAAATTTACGATTATATTATTTTGATTTTGCAGCAACACATTGTTTTAACTTTAGGCAGTGTTAGAATAAAATTTTAAATTATATATGAAAGACGAATAATCTGAATTGAGGATAGTTCCTTGTTGTTCAAATTTGTTTCTTACATCTATATATTTTAATTTGAATTTATTTTGTATGTTTGAATGATAATCAGGTAGGTTGCTTGGTCGTACCTATTTTAGAACTTATAGATAAGTCGTGGATTTCGAAAGATAGGGATTCATTAGAGTACGAAATAGGGTGGAAAATTTCTTGATCTTTGCGGAAGAAAATTTCTTGGCCATTTGTCGAATGTGAATTAAAAAATAAGATGTGGAAAGATATCTAGGTAAAATTTAACACAATAAGAAAACTACCTTTCCATAAGTCCTATAGTTCTTAATTTATAGTTTTTATTATTTCAGAATGCATTTAAAATTCCTGGGGAATGCGAGTCGCTTGTTCTCAAGTCAGCTGGTACCAAGTGGAGACAATTCAAATCTGAACTACTGATTATGTAATTCCCTTGAAGGGAGACAAGAAGAAAATGATGAAGCCTCCAACACGGTAAGGATTTGTTGGTAAAGACGCCTGGAAGAAATTTATTGCTCAGAGGATCACTAAACAGTGGACGGTATTATGCTTTAAAATTATTTAAGTTTTTTGCTTATGTGATTCTGTTTAATATTATAAGATGTATTATATTGTCTATTAATTTTTTCAGGAACTTCGCAAATCACAGAGCAAAAGAGTGATGCAACGGAAGTATCTGCATCGGATGTCTAGGAAAGGCTACATTGGTTTGGAAGAAGAAGAAGTAAGAAAGCCCTTACTGTTATTGTAACTTCCAGTTTTTCAATATGATTATTTAAACTCCTCTATTTTAATCAGGTGAAAGCAGGAAGGTTGAAGCCCGGAGAAAAACCTGATTGTGCGATTCTCTGGAAGAAAGCACGCATGACAAAGGAAGGTATAGTGGTTGATCCCGGCTTGGCTGTTGTGGTGAAAAGAATTGTAAGATATAGACTTTGTGGCTCGTTTTTTTTATTTATTTTATATATTTTATTTTTTATGTTTTTATTAATGAGTTATCTGAACTTATGCCTGCTTTTTAAATGTATGTGGTGTTGATATATAGGATAATTTATTGGAGATGAAGGAAAAAGGTGAATTTCAGCCGTCCGGAAGTGATGACGTATTAGCTAGAGCACTTGAAACTCCTGAACATTCGGGCAGAGTTCGAGGAGTGGGAAGCTATGTCAGCCCCAAACTATGGTTCGATTTGCCAAAAGAAAAAAAATGTAGAATTACCAAGACTGAGCTGGTAGCCCGTGATCGTCAAAGGGATGACGAAATGGAGAGAACAAGACAGGAGATGGAGAGAACAAAGCAGGAGATGGAGAGAACAAGACAGGAGATGCAGAGAACAAAGTAGGAGATGGATGAGCTTAAGTCTCTGATTAGTGCATCTAATCTTATGAGCTCTTTATTGTCGGATAATGCAAGTTTCCAGGAGAAAACAGGACCCAAGGAAGCAGTTAAAGCTGCATGTGTTTTAACAAAGATGAAAGAGATGAATGTTGATGATGAAATTGAATATGTTGGCGGGGACCCTCCTCCACCTGAAAAGAAGGTAAAATATTTTATATTGTTTGTATATCACACACACACACACGTATATATATAGACAACTGACCACTGACAACACTATACATGAAAATTAAAAAATGGACAATATTATATGAATGCAGGATCCACGATCCTGTGAGCTGTCAGTGGATCAAATAAAAAACAAGGTTGCATTTGGTATGATATTTGATTATCCATTGAATTCTCTAGTTCATGGAGTGCCTATGCAGCCTGTAAATGTTCGCGTCTCGGTGGATGGAGCCATTCACGTAGATGCCTTGCTTCCTATGCCCATAGAAGGTGAACTGGAGACTGTGAGACAAACGATTGGTTCTACGGTTTCATGGCCTCAAGACTTGATCACAGTAGCATCCCTTGTGGTATAAATCTTTACTTTTATAATTTTTCCCTATTTAAGTTTTAAAATTTACGGACAAAATGGAGTCCTTCATGTTTTGATTAATTGTTTGCAGAAAAATAGAAAGGAAGGATTCTCGGCGAAGAAAAAAGAGAAAAATCAGTTGCAAAGGTCGGTTGCTATATTCAAAGAAGTGGAGGTAGTTGACTCTGTTCCAAATGGCTTTAACCTTTTGTATAAACATGCAATAATAATTATGAAAGATATCGGGTACTCTATTATAATTCCATGTGATACTGAGGTGTTTGGTTGCGAAAGAGTTATCTATATATTGCATGAAAATTTAATCACTTTGTTAAAATTTGAAGAGATTGGCCAAGCTGCAATATCTGCACATAAGTCATAAGTTTTTCCCCCTGCCATTTTATAGTCATTCTGCATATTAATGTTGTACAGTACTGTGATGTTTTTTGATATATTTATTCATATATATAGGTACCTGCACAGTGTGGTTCTTACGAATAATGATTTGAATATGTTTGCTTTTTTTGATCCTGCGGCCACATTTACCCTTAACAAAGAATTTGAAAGATATTTTATTCAACGGTTGACAGATGGATATGATCGCGTGTTTTTGATGCCGCATAATTTCCAGTAAGTTTTGAGAGCCTATTTCGAACATTAAATATTGATTTAGTCTGATCAATTTGACCTCTGTTTATTTTTTTTTATCATATTAGTTATCATTGGATTTTGATCGTAATTTGGGCTGGTGATATTTTCATCTTGAATCCTTTGTCTCATCCAACTAATTTTCCTCACTTGCAAAAACCATTATTAGGTAAAATCATTACATTACTTGCAGATTAAATATTTTCATTAATTTTGATTTTTTCTTATTACATGACAATATATGTCTCTGCAGTGCAATGAAGACTCTCAACGCTCACACCGAAAGGGGAAACATTGTTCCAAAGATTAAAAATCTGGTCGTAAGTATTTCATACTCCATGAATCAGTGAGCGAGTTGTAAGATTTTTTGTTTGTCGTTGATGGTATAATATTGTTAGATATATTTGAGATGTCATGTATAATATGATTTGTGTTTAGTTTCAGACTTAATATCAGGACTTATCAGGACTTACTGGAAATCAGGACTTACTGAAGTCAGAACTTATATCAGAACTTAAGGCCGTCAGGATTTATATCAGGACTTAAGTGCGGGTACTTCTGATAAGGAATGCGGCTGATTTACAGGAGAGGATCTGGACTAAAATAATAAAAGATATGCATGGAGAGTTGGACAGCTAGAAGACTTGTAGAAGATAATATCTGATTGATATATTTTAGGAGACATAATTATATTCCATATCAATTAGAAGATATCTTGTAACTGTGTACTATATAAACACAGCTTAGGGTTTACACTATAAGAGTTATCATTCACGAGAAAGATTATTTATTGTTACCTAGCAGCTCTTAGTGATATTGTTCATCACTGAGAGAGTAGTTTAACCTACTTTGTAATAGAGCTTATTATATTGAATAAACTTGATTATTGTTACATACTTCTGTTCTAAATCGATTTGATTGTATAACACTATATTCAACCCCCTTCTATAGTGTTGTGTGACCTAACAAGTGGTATCAGAGCCTCTCTGTTGATATACAAATAGTGAGATCCAGTTTACAATCATGTCTGAAGAAACACAAACTCCACCTAAGCCCACCAAAACTCAAGATACTCAAAATAATCAAACCCACAGTCGATATGAGAGTATTAGGGTTCCCATGCTGAGAGCATCTGTGTATCCTATATGGAAGGTAAAGATGGCTATGTTTCTGGAAGCCACAGATCCAGAATACCTTGATAGAATTAATGATGGACCATATAATCCTACCAAGCTCTCTGTTGTAGTTGGTGATCAACCAGCAAAGATGATACCAAAGGTGAAAGGCGATTACACACCTGAAGACATCTCATCTATTGCCAAGGATGCAAGGGTAAGGCATTTGCTGCATAGTGCAATTGATAATGTCATGTCAAACAGGGTAATTGGATGCAAGACTGTAAAGAAATATGGGATGCTTTGGAGACAAGATTTCAGAGAACTGAATCCATCAAAAATAACAGGAAGACTATACTCACACAAGAGTATGAGCACTTTGACTCAAAAGCTGATGAGTCATTAACTGATTTATATGACAGGTTTTCCAAACTCTTAAATGATCTGCCACTGGTGGACAAGGAATATGATCTTAAAGATTCAAATATAAAATTCGTTTTAGCTCTTCCTGAAAATTGGGATTTGAAGTCTACTACCATAAGAGACAACTATGACCTTACTGAAACTACTCTCGATGAAATTTATGGTATGCTCAAGACTCATGAACTTGAGATGGATCAAAGGAGAAAAAGGCATGGAAGAAAGTCAAAGACAGTTGTTATTAAAGCTGAGGAGGAATCTCCCAAAGTGGTTATCTCAAAGAGGGGCAAAGAAAAGGCTCTCATCATACAGTCTGATTCAGAGTCATCATATTTTGATGATGATGATTCCGAATCTGAAAATTTATCTGAAGTGGATATTGATGTAGAGATGATGCAACTATGTGCTCTTATGGTGAAGGGTATCACAAAGATAGCTAACAAGAAATTCAGAAAGGGCAAGAAGTTTTCCAGGAAAGGTGGAAGTTTTGAAAAGAAAGGGTTCAGAAAGTCTGAAGGCAAAGGAGGAAAGTCTGATAGAGGAGACAACTCAAATGTCAAATGCTATAATTGTGGTGAAAGAGGCCACATCTCTCCTGACTGCAAGAAAGGAAAAAGTGATAAAGGCCAGGCACTTATCACAAAGAAGAAAAACTGGGAAGACACTTCAGATTCTGAAGAAGAGGTGAACTATGCCTTGATGGTAAATGCTGATAGCAGTACTGAAACTGCTGAATTGAAGGTACCTCATTCAACTCTTGCTTTTCATACTGATGATATTTCTGAGCTAAGATTATTTCCGAAAACCATGTTTATTAGTTTTAGAGATCAGACTTTAGAAAATAAAAGAATATAATCTGAAAGTCTTGTTCTTAAAAACAGAATGACTACTTAGAAAAAGAGTTAGTTATATTGCATCAAACTTAGAAAGAAAGAGATGAGGCTTTGTATGTTAGAGATGAACTGCTAAAATTGAATAAATCTCTTAAATCTGAACTGGAAAAGGAAAAGGAGATAATCAAAACTTGGACTAACTCTGGAAGAACAACTCAGAAAATCTTAGAAAATGGAAATTGGAAAGAAGGTTAGGTTACCTAGATGATAGGGAAGAAAAGGAAACTGTCATCTAAACTAAACTTTACCAAGAAAGATGAAAAGCCAAAGGTAAATCCTGTTAAATTTGTTGCAAAAACTGATGTGTCAAAATATGAAAAGGTGAATGATTCTAAAACAGAAGTCAAAGAAAAGTCAACTTTTGACAATTTAAAACAGGATAAACCAGCTGTAGTAAACATTGGCTTAATGACAAAGAAGCAGCTTAAGCATAAGCTGAAAGAGATTAGAAATATGAACAAGGTAAAGGAAGCTACGAAAAATAGAAATGGAAAGGAAGGTGTGAATAAAAGCAATAATTATATGCCTGTTCCTAATGCTCCTAGAAAGAAATGTTATAATTGTGGAAACTCTAACCATCTTGCTTCTTTGTGCAGGAAAAATAAATATATAAACTCTTTACCTCCTAGATCAGGAGTTAAGAGTCGGTCTGTTAGGTTTAAACCACAAAATCATTGTTTTTATTGTGGTAGTTTATGGTATTCTATTTATACTTGTAAGGAATATCATAGTTTGTACTATGATTATTATAAAATAAAACCTTCTTTAAAGAAAGTTAGTGTAATTCCTTCTAGTATAAATTCTGATGCAAAGTCTGATATAAATGTAAGGCATATGTCATAGCCTATTTGTATATTCGAGGATTTAACTTAACTTAAATAAGAATGTAATAAGTAAATAGTGGATCTACCATCAAAGAGATCTCACATAGTAATATCTTTCAAAGGATTCAGAAACAAGGTTCATCTACAGACTTGAGGAATTAATTCACTGGAAGAAGTTCAACAAATTGATCATGCCTCAGTGATATAAATCAAGATTGTGGATTTAATCAAGTGACAGAGATCTCGTCAGGGTATCAATTAATTACAAGGAATTGATCTGAAGAAAATCAAGTTGTCAAAGTCAAGACATGAAGTAACGTCACGGAAGTTAGTCACTCATGAACCAGACAGTACATCGAGTGTCAACATTGAAATGGTGGAATTGATTCATAATTTTCAGTGATTTTCAGAAGATTTGTGGAAAGAATGGTTGCTGCTCAAGATTAGTATTAATTCTCTATTAATTAATTAAGTCATATAATTTAATTAAGAAAATAAATTATATCTGTAAAGATTAATTTATTGATTAATTGAATTAATTGATTAATTAATTCTGAATTAATATTAAGGATTTTCAGAATTTAAATTGGATTAAAATCTATTTAAATTCAACAAGACAAATCTGATTGAACTAATATGACAATCGGTATGACAATCAATAGTCATACCGAAAGTCATGCTAGTATAAATAATTGTCTTGCCGAAAGTTACACTGGAAGAGGATTGTCTTGCTAGTTCAATCAGATAGTCTTGCTAGTTCATTTGATAGTCATACCGAAAGTCATACTAGCTCAACTGATTGTCTCACCGAAAGTCTTGCTAGTTCAAAAGGATTGTCATGCCAGCTCTATTCTATTCGGTTGATTACTTAAAGACAGAAGCAGCCATTCAACAAAATATATCCAGAACACAGAAGTCAAGAACAAAGCAGAAAATAAAAACAAGCAGCAATATTTCATCTTTTCATCTACATATTTCAAGATCATATTTCTAGTTTTTATTGTTAAATCCAAACCACTAGAAATCTTTATCTTGCTCTTGTGTAACAATCTAGCGGATCAAAATCCCTAGAACTTAATCTCAAATTGCGTTTAGCATTTGAATCTTTTTATTGCAAAAATAGAAAAAGTTCATGTCGAATTTATTCTAGATTTGTGATAATTAATTTGAGATTAATTCCTTGTAATCGATACAGTTGTTGTAACACCTTTCAAGTTTAATAATATTCTTATTTAACTTGAATTTTGTTTCACATTTTTATTCCGCATTTAATTCGATTATTCGGTACTGTTTGTATTCAATCCCCCCTTCTACAAACACATTGGGACCTAACAATTGGTATCAGAGCCTTCTGATTAACGAACAAATCAAGATCCTAGATTTTTGTGATTTTTCAACTCCTTGAATTTTTATTTATTCAAAAATTCATAATGACTTCACAAAAAGTTGGAACTGTTAAAATTCCACAATTTGATAAAGAGAATTATATTATGTGGAAGAAGAAGATGCTCTTGTTTTTACAAGTGGCAAATCCCAAATATTCAAACTTGTTAAAGAAGGGGATAAAAACTCCGATGGTTATTGAACCGGAGGTGATAGTAGATGATGTTGTGATCACCAAAGCCAGAACCTATCCTAAAGATCCTGAAGATTTTACTCATGATGAAAAGGAAGAAGCCTCCTTGGATGCCAGCCTTCAATTAATTTTAATTGATTCCCTTGATCCCTTGATGAACAGACATGTGATGTGTAACGACCGAGAAATTACGCTTGTATTATTTTATAATAAAGATAAATTGTGTGTATTATTATGTGATTAACTGTGTTGAGTCATTAAACCCTAATCGTTATGTGCTACGTGTTGTCTGTTATGATCCGAATGTGTTTTGGATATTTATTGAATGTTTTATCGCAAGATTATATATTTTATATCAAAACCCGTACAGCTCAAACAGTGTTTTAAAAGCCCGTATTTCAAATAAAATTATTGGTCCTATTTTACCAAAAATGCCCTATACCATATCGCTATTTTGAACCCCTAGACGTTTTACAAATTGACCTTTTTCGCGAAAAACGACTTTTCCGGACCCCTTCGGGTACCAAAAACCCCACAAAAATCACATTTTTATTTTTATAAGATCATGAAATTATCATATATCATTTTTCTTTGTATTCTTGTAGTTTTCACAATTTTTGGGAATTTTTAGTATTTATTTTGTATTTATTGGATATTTAAAAATTCATTATTAATACCCAAAAATTATAAAAATTGGGGCCAAATATTTTTATTAGGAGTGTAATTAGACCCTTAATTTTACTTAGGGGTACTATTTTCATAAATATAAATACCTGAATTATTATTAATTAAATCAGTTAATTACAATTAAAAATCAGAAAAAATAAAAAAGAAAAAGAAAGGGAATTAGGGTTAGGGTTTGGTGAAGAACAGGGCAGCAGAATCAATCGGACTTTTGAACGTGATTCCGGTGTCAGAAATCGAAGTGTAAGTAGCCGTTTTGAAGCTTATAATCTCTACTTTTCGATTGTGTAACTATTTTTGTTGTTCGATTAATCGATTTTAAAATTGTTATTTTCGGGTTTATTTTTTTAATTCGGGTTTTGTGATTGAGTAGTTGTTTGATGATTCTGTTAGCATAGTTGTTTAGATCGTTGAAATTACAGTCGAACGGTACCAGTTTCGTCGAGTTTGGTGTTGATTTCGAGCTCGCCGGATTTTGCCGCCGCCGCCGTGTTCGTTGAGTTTCTGGCCGTTGTGGACGACGAGGACGAAGGAGGAACAGGAAGGGAGCGTCGTGGTGTTGCTGTGCGTCGAAAACGAAGAAGAACGAGTATGAAATCGAGCGTTTTGGCTCCAGTTGGTTCGCCGGAATCAGTCCGCCGGCGTCGGATTCTGGGGAAGGGACCGGTGTTCTTCGTGACCCGATTGGGTCGGGGACGACCCGGTTTGCGACCCGGTTTCGACCCGGTTTCGATCCAAAAATCCCCAATTTGATTTTCTGATTTTTGTTTCTGAATTCTTATTATTTAATTATATTTTATAAAAACAGAAATTAGATTTATTAATTCTAAAAATTTATTTAAAAATTAGTTTTAAAATCTGAAAAATAGTATTATTAATTTCTAGATTATTTTATTAAATTATAAATTCGAATTTATTTATTTAATTAATTATTTAATAATTTATCTAATTATTTATTAATTATCTAATTAATTAATAATTGGGTAATTAATTAATAATTAGGTAATTAATTAGTGAATAAAGATTAGAGATAATTAAGTGAGGTAATTAATAATCTAATAATTAGTTAATAGTGCGAATAATGATTCGATAACTAGAATTATTATTGGAGCGTTAGTTATTCGAATAATATTGTAATAATTATTCGTACCGTATAAATAGTTATCGGTAATTATCTGTTTAGCGAATCGTACGAGTTTTAATAATAATAGAATAATTCGATAATTAGGCAAGAATTGCGAGTAGCTCATAATTATACGAGTGATAAATCGTTAAGTGATTTATAATTCGAGTAATTCGTAGTTATTTGATAAATAACGTATCAGTTAATTGTATCGATTGATTATTTGTAAATAATCGATCTGATCGGGTAAGCGTTAATAATTAGTAAATTAGTGTAGTAAATTGTAATTAATCCTAATAATTAGGGATTAATTATTTTAAAATGCAATAATTATTAAATAATTATCTAAAAATATAATTAAGGATTATTTAATTATAATTAATTATTTATAATTAGTTATTAATTAATTAAATCTTGTTTAATTCATAATAATTAAACCGTTAGTCCGATTTGAGCAAAACGAAGACCCCTAAACTCAGAAAAATGAGACGAATCCAATAAAAATAATTGTGAGTCATAAATTCTCCCGGAAGAGAGTGATCTTGTGATAATTAATAGTTCGTAGGCCCTAATAGGTGTATAACTGAGTTGAATAAATCCCGAAAAATTATAATAAAATCAGATACGACTAGTAATGCAGGTATAAGCCCAGAATTGATTCTAAAAATAATTATAAATCTAAAAATTAATTATGTGCCTTACGTGCTACGTGCTTTATGTGATTATGTGAATAGATGTGCTGTATAAATGTATATATATATATATATATATGCGAGTCAGATAAAAACGCATGGGTAGACTGATAAGGTTGCGTGATATCAATTCAAGATACGCGTATATAGTAAATTATCTAAACGCCTATCTTTCCATGATTTGTTCAGTGTTAGCAAGGCAGAGCAAGCTAGGGTCAGAAGACAGTGAGTTAAACCAGGTTAAGTACGCGCAAGACAAGTTTTTCCCCTATTCTAAATCCAGAATAGTGATTTATATTTCTTTTCTATCATATCAATTCTCTTTGATAATCATTGTTCATATACACTGTTATCCATTTATTATTACTTGTTCCAGTTTCATTTCAATTCTTGATTTACCCAATTTATTGAATTCCCTGTTCATATTTCAATTCTTTTACCCTACATATACTCTGGTATATCCTGGTGTTGGGATATATCAATAGCATACCGATTGTTCCGGATGCTCAGCCTTGGACTGGATGGTTACTATAAAGGCTGGGTTTTTCCCAGACCATTAATTAATAGGCCATAGTTGCCTGAGTACTCCTTATGTTGGTTGGGTCTATGCAGTTGGGTATAGATCCGCACTATATTCTGACTGATCAGCAGATTATAGTGCATATGTTGGTTCTTGTTTCCAGTCTTGTTCATTTGGCACTCGCCATCATTGGCAAATTATTATCATATACAGATACAGATGGTTGTTCAAACCAGCAGCTTATTGGTTCATTTATTTCTCTCTCTTTATAATATATATATATATTGTTGCAGGCTTGTTGAGCAATTTTGGCTCATTTCTTTTATTGTCACTCCTATTATTTTACAGTTAAGGTAGAGAATGAAACCCATCAGGACCCGCATAGTCAAGACGCGAGTCAAGCAGCGGGACCCTCTTATACCAAGAGTGTTCCTTCCTATTCTCGAAGAGAGTTTTGAATTGCCAGATCAGGTGTAGCAGGATAAGTAGTAATGTTGGGTTGAATAAAAGTTTTGTGTAGTTTGAATAAAAGATTGTGTAGTGAAACTGTAGATAGAATAAAGTTTGTAATAAAGAGAGTTATTGAGACAGGTTTTATTTAGTTGGGTTTGTAATAAAGTGTAGTGCATGATTCTTGTTTTCAAACTCAACCCTTAAAAGATCCTGAGTAGTGATAGTTCGGGGTAATTATTATATTTATATTCCGCTTGTGCAGGTATAGTTGGTAATTGTTGTTAATAATGCCCCAAATCTATACCCCGGATTTGGAGGGTGTTATAGTTGGCATCAGAGCTTAGGTTTGACCTTTGAAAACAAGAACGTTAGGGCTAAGATAAGATAGGAAAATGAGATAGGATGAGATTAAGAGTGTTAGGATTGTTTGTCTATGTGATTAGAAGTTATGAGTTTAGGATTGTGATTTGATTGTTTTTGTGTATTATTTTTATGTGTATTAGATGGCTTCTTTATCATCCTCTACGGAGAGGACCGAGACAGATCCAGTGGATGTACAGGTAGTAGCCCCAGTGTCAGAGCAGATCTTACCTCCATTACCACCTGAGCCAGCACCAGAGATACCACTTCCCCCAGAGGTACCAGGTTTTGCAGATTATTTTCCATATTTTGAGCCAGAGATACCAGATTTTCCACCATTAGAGTTCCCGAGGTTCGATATTCCTGATATGGTTGATATTCCGCAGTGGGAGGATTTAGAGCCTCAGATTCCTATGCCACCAGTCGAGATTCCAGAGTTGCCACATATGGAGCCAGAGGCAGAGCCGCCAGTGTATGCGCCTATGGAGCAGCCTGTCTTATTTCCTGCCCCATTAGCCATTTATGCACCTGTTCCAGGAGTTTATCAGTTTCCTCAGCCGGAGTTTATAGATGAGATCGTGGTAGATGGACCATTACCTTCTCGAGGTTCCAGCACTGATCTTCATGAGCATCATACAGTGACTTACCAGCGCTTTCAGGCAGAGAGGGAGGAGAGGATTAGATGGCAGAACCAGTGTAGAGAGATCCTTGGATTGTATGAGACGCAGACAGATGGTCCTGTCAGAGCATTACGACCAGATTATATACTGAGAGAGAGACTACATCAGATTCGTCAAAATAGTTTTCAGCAGCTTACTGATTTGAGACAGCAGGATCTTAGCGCGGAGACAACATATCGCAGAGCATTAGGACTTACCGAGGCAGTGCTAGAGGCATTGCAGGAGGAGTTGAGCCACGTACCACCAGGATTTTGAGATTAGCAGATCGATGAGTGTTGTATTATGTATATTTTGTAGATAGAGGCAGTATAGTATTGTATGAGTGTAGCTACTGACTCTGACTGACAGTAGTAGCAGTACGACTGTTATATCATAGGGTTTTGTATCAAGCATTGACACCTGTAGCTGGTGTTCTACCTATATATATATATGAGATAATCTTTTGCACGTTTTCTTTATTTTATTCCCAATCATTTAAGCATTTACATTTCTTTCAGTACCATTGCATATTTACAAATGTAGTTTTATTCACGATCATGTTGTAAAAAAAAAATATTTAATTAAATTTAAGACATATCATACTGTTTTATCTATTCAGTTATTTAATAAGTTATTTTATTTTCTCAAATCGACTGTTTTAATATATGTTTAATATACTGTTATTAAATAAGATCCATTATTTATTTACCAGAAAAATGGCACCTAAGAGAAAAGCGCAGCCCGACTCATCGAATGGAAACACCGATGGCCAAAACAATAATAAACAGATGGATCAGATGTTTAATCTCATGCAACAGCAGATGTTGATGATGCAACAACAAATGCAGCAGCAGCAACAGCAGTTCCAGCAACAGATGTTACAGCAAGCCGCTCATCCAGGACATCAAATACCACCAGTAGCACCTACGACTACTTTCAAGCAATTTCAGTCAGTGAAGCCACCGGAATTTATGGGTTCCACAGATCCCACAAAAGCGAGAGCTTGGCTGAAAGAGATGGAAAAGGCTTTTTCGTTGGTAAAGGTTGAGAAAGAGCAGAAGACAGATTTCGCTAGCTATTTTCTAAAAGGCGAAGCTAATTACTGGTGGGAATCAAAGAAAGCTTTGGAAGAAGGTGTGGTGACCTGGAACAGATTCACTAATCTTTTCTTGGAGAAATATTTTCCTCGTTTTATGAAGAACCAGATGGAGATCAAGTTCCTGGAGCTGAAACAAGACAACTTATCGGTTGCGGATTATGAGACCAAGTTTACTGAATTGGCAAGGTTTGTTCCAGAGCAGGTAGATACGGACGAGAAGCGGGCCAAGAGATTTCAGTAAGGACTGAAACCATGGATTCGTAGCAGGGTAGCTGTGTTTGAATTGACAACTTATATGGCTATTGTTCAGAAGGCTATGATTATTGAAGGAGAAAGCGAAGCAGCTCAGAAAGAGAAAGGACCAGGGAATTTGCAGAATCGTTTCAACAAAAGGCCGGGATTTCAAGCTCGGGGAAAAGTAAATTTCAAAAGGCCAGAGCAGAACAATCAGAGGATGGGAAATCGACTTCCAGCCCCAATTCAGCAGAGACTTATCCGACCGCTTATACCTGACTGCAGAACGTGTGGTAGAAAGCATACAGGAGTTTGTAACAAGCTAAATGTTACGTGTTTCAAGTGCAAGCAAAGGGGACACTATTCTGGAGAATGTCCAATGGGAAAGGCAGAAGTTACTTGTTTCCAATGTGGGAGAAAAGGACATATCGCCAAAGACTGCAGAGGAATTGCAATGGCTGCCAGTATTCCAAGAATTTTAGCATTACCTCCACCTCCACTACCACAGCAAAATCAGCCCAGAGCAAGGACTTTTAACATGTCAATGAAGGAAGCGGTACAGAGTCCGAATGTGGTTGCAGGTACACTCCCTGTAAATTCCGTAAATGCTTTGGTATTGATTGATTCAGGAGCTACTAGATCTTTTATTTCTGAAGCTTTTATCTCTAAGATAGATTGTGAGATTCAGTGGTTGGATGAAGTGTTAGTCATAAAATTAGCGAATAATGATCAGGTTGCAGTAGATCGAGTATGTCCGAGCTGTGATATTGAGATAGGGAGATGTCATTTTTCAGTTGATTTGGTACCTTTTAGGTTAGGGGAGTTTGATATTATTTTAGGAATGGATTGGCTGACTAGTAATAATGCTCAAATTGATTGTGCGAATAAGAGAGTGAAATTGCAAACTGAAGAAAATGAAACGGTAATATTTAAAGGTGAGAAGCAAAAGCAGAAATTCCTATCAATAATGCAGACGAGAAGATTGCTACGTCAAGGATGTCAAGCTTATTTAGCCTATGTACGGGATGTTGAAAAGGGAAATTTGAAGATTGAAGATATTCCTGTAGTTTGTGAATTTCTTGATGTTTTTCCAGACGAATTACCAGGACTTCCACCAGATCGAGAAATCGAATTCACTATTGACTTGACGCCAGGGACTGAACCAATTTCGAAAGCTCCATATCGAATGGCACCTGTTGAAATGAGGGAATTAGCAAAGCAGTTGCAAGAACTTCTTGACAAAGGAATTATAAGGCCAAGTGTATCCCCATGGGGTGCGCCAGTATTGTTCGTGAAAAAGAAGGATGGTAGTATGCGACTGTGTATTGATTATCGTGAGCTGAACAAGTTAACTATCAAGAATAAATATCCTTTACCTCGCATTGATGATTTATTTGATCAACTAAAAGGAGCAGCATGGTTTTCGAAAATCGACTTACGATCAGGCTATCATCAGTTAAAGATCAAGGCCGAAGATATTCCAAAGACAGCGTTTAGAACAAGGTACGGACACTATGAATTTCTTGTAATGGCTTTTGGATTGACGAATGCACCTACAGCGTTTATGGATTTGATGAATCGAATATTCAAGAAGTATTTGGATAAGTTTATCATTATATTTATTGATGACATCTTGATCTATTCAAAGACGGAAGAAGAGCATGCAGCGCATTTAGGAACGACATTGGAGATATTACGGAAGGAGCAGCTTTATGCAAAATTTTCCAAATGCGAATTTTGGTTGAAAGAAGTGCAGTTTCTAGGGCACATCATCAGCAGAGAAGGCATTCAAGTTGATCCAGCAAAGATTGAAGCTGTGTTGAATTGGGAAAGACCAAAGACGCCGACAGAGGTTCGAAGTTTCTTAGGTTTGGCAGGATATTATCGAAGATTTGTCAAAGATTTTGCGAAGATAGCAACACCGCTGACCAAGTTAACTCGACAAAGTGAAAAGTTCGAATGGAATAGTAAGTGTGAAGAAAGTTTTCAAGAGTTGAAGAATCGGTTGGTGACGGCACCAGTATTAGTACTGCCAGACGAGCAAGGAAATTTTGTTATTTACAGTGACGCTTCATATCGTGGTTTAGGATGTGTGTTGATGCAACATGGTAACGTCATTGCATATGCGTCGAGACAACTTAAACCTCATGAGCAGAAATATCCTACGCATGATCTGGAATTGGCAGCAATTGTATTTGCATTGAAGCTTTGGAGACATTATCTGTACGGTGAAAAATGTGAAATCTACACGGATCATAAAAGTCTGAAGTATATCTTCACGCAAAAGGAACTGAACATGCGACAACGTCGATGGCTGGAATTGATTAAAGATTACGATATTACAATCAGTTATCATCCAGGAAAAGCAAATGTTGTAGCAGATGCGCTAAGCAGAAAAGAAAGATTGAATCGGTTAACTTTATGCGAAGAATTGGCCAAGGAATTCGACAAATTGGAAATCAAAATTCGTATTCCCAATGAATCTGCAGAAACTATCTACGCTATGACTTTCCAACCAAAATTGCTGGAAAAGATTCGCCGTTGTCAAAAAGAAGTGATGAGTCAAGACGATAACTTAACAGGAGAAGAGATTACAACTCAGAAAGATAATGAAGGAATTTTACGTTTTGCGTCAAGAATCTGGATCCCTAACGTGGCAGAATTAAAAGAAGAAATTATGCGAGATGCGCACAATTCGAAGTATTCCATTTATCCAGGAAGCACGAAAATGTATCGCGATTTGAAGGAAAACTTTTGGTGGCCGAATATGAAGAAGGAGATAGCAGGATGGGTGAGTAAATGCTACACATGCCAGCGAGTTAAAGCAGAACACCACGTCCGAGTGGGTTATTGCAACCATTAGACATTCCAGAATGGAAATGGGAACATCTAGCGATGGATTTTGTGGTAGGACTACCGAGGACTAGGGCAAATCATGATGCGATATGGGTAATCATTGACAGACTTACGAAGTCTGCATATTTTCTACCAATTAATGAAAGATTTTCGCTCGACAAATTAGTGCACATGTATCTCAAAGAAATTGTGATGCGTCATGGAGTACCAGTATCAATTGTATCGGATCGAGATCCTCATTTCAATTCAAGATTTTGGAGACAATTCCAAGAATGTCTAGGAACGAAGTTGAATATGAGTACAGCCTATCATCCGCAAACTGACGGTCAAAGTGAAAGGACAATTCAAACGATTGAAGACATGTTACGAGTTTGTGCGATCGATTTTGAAGGTAGTTGGGATGAACATTTACCCCTAGTGGAATTTTCTTATAATAACAGCTATCACGCCAGTATTGGAATGCCACCGTATGAAGCATTATATGGAAGGAAATACAGATCACCAGTGCATTGGGATGAAGTTGGAGAACGCAAGATTTTGGGTCCAGAATTAATTCAGCAGACAAAAGAAAAGATTAAACTCATTCGAAAACGAATCGAGACAGCACAAAACAGGCAAAGCAGATATGCAGACCAAGCAAGGAAGGATGTGGACTATCAGGAGGGAGAACGCGTATTGCTCAAAATATCGCCATGGAAATGATTGACCAGATTTGGAAATAAAGTAAAATTGAAGCCACGATACATTGGACCATTTGAGATTTTGAAGAAAATGGGGAAGGTTGCGTACGAGTTAGCTCTACCACCCCATATGCAGCATGTTCATAACGTATTTCATGTATCTATGCTTAAGACATATAACCCTGATATAAGACATGTAATAGAGTATGAGCCAATAGAACTTCAGGCAGATTTATCATATGTAGAGCAGCCGATAAGAATTCTAGATAGACAAGAGAGGGTATTAAGGAATAAGTCTGTATCATTAGTAAAAGTTTTGTGGAGAAACCCAGTGGTTGAAGAATCAACCTGGGAGCTTGAGAGTAATATGTTAGAAAAGTATCCTCAGTTATTTACATAGTATGATTCTGAGGACAGAATCCTGTTAAGGGGGGGAAAATGTAACGACCGAGAAATTACGCTTGTATTATATTATAATAAAGATAAATTGTGTGTATTATTATGTGATTAACTGTGTTGAGTCATTAAACCCTAATCGTTATGTGCTACGTGTTGTCTGTTATGATCCGAATGTGTTTTGGATATTTATTGAATGTTTTATCGCAAGATTATATATTTTATATCAAAACCCGTACAGCTCAAACAGTGTTTTAAAAGCCCGTATTTCAAATAAAATTATTGGTCCTATTTTACTAAAAATGCCCTATACCATATCGCTATTTTGAACCCCTAGACGTTTTACAAATTGACCTTTTTCGCGAAAAACGACTTTTCCGGACCCCTTCGGGTACCAAAAACCCCACAAAAATCACATTTTTATTTTTATAAGATCATGAAATTATCATATATCATTTTTCTTTGTATTCTTGTATTTTTCACAATTTTTGGGAATTTTTAGTATTTATTTTGTATTTATTGGATATTTAAAAATTCATTATTAATACCCAAAAATTATAAAAATTAGGGCCAAATATTTTTATTAGGAGTGTAATTAGACCCTTAATTTTACTTAGGGGTATTATTTTCATAAATATAAATACCTGAATTATTATTAATTAAATCAGTTAATTACAATTAAAAATCAGAAAAAATAAAAAAGAAAAAGAAAGGGAATTAGGGTTAGGGTTTGGTGAAGAACAGGGTAGCAGAATCAATCGGACTTTTGAACGTGATTCCGGTGTCAGAAATCGAAGTGTAAGTAGCCGTTTTGAAGCTTATAATCTCTACTTTTCGATTGTGTAACTATTTTTGTTGTTCGATTAATCGATTTTAAAATTGTTATTTTCGGGTTTATTTTTTTAATTCGGGTTTTGTGATTGAGTAGTTGTTTGATGATTCTGTTAGCATAGTTGTTTAGATCGTTGAAATTACAGTCGAACGGTACCAGTTTCGTCGAGTTTGGTGTTGATTTCGAGCTCGCCGGATTTTGCCGCCGCCGCCGTGTTCGTTGAGTTTCTGGCCGTTGTGGACGACGAGGACGAAGGAGGAACAGGAAGGGAGCGTCGTGGTGTTGCTGTGCGTCGAAAACGAAGAAGAACGAGTATGAAATCGAGCGTTTTGGCTCCAGTTGGTTCGCCGGAATCAGTCCGCCGGCGTCGGATTCTGGGGAAGGGACCGGTGTTCTTCGTGACCCGATTGGGTCGGGGACGACCCGGTTTGCGACCCGGTTTCGACCCGGTTTCGATCCAAAAATCCCCAATTTGATTTTCTGATTTTTGTTTCTGAATTCTTATTATTTAATTATATTTTATAAAAACAGAAATTAGATTTATTAATTCTAAAAATTTATTTAAAAATTAGTTTTAAAATCTGAAAAATAGTATTATTAATTTCTAGATTATTTTATTAAATTATAAATTCGAATTTATTTATTTAATTAATTATTTAATAATTTATCTAATTATTTATTAATTATCTAATTAATTAATAATTAGGTAATTAATTAATAATTAGGTAATTAATTAGTGAATAAAGATTAGAGATAATTAAGTGAGGTAATTAATAATCTAATAATTAGTTAATAGTGCGAATAATGATTCGATAACTAGAATTATTATTGGAGCGTTAGTTATTCGAATAATATTGTAATAATTATTCGTACCGTATAAATAGTTATCGGTAATTATCTGTTTAGCGAATCGTACGAGTTTTAATAATAATAGAATAATTCGATAATTAGGCAAGAATTGCGAGTAGCTCATAATTATACGAGTGATAAATCGTTAAGTGATTTATAATTCGAGTAATTCGTAGTTATTTGATAAATAACGTATCAGTTAATTGTATCGATTGATTATTTGTAAATAATCGATCTGATCGGGTAAGCGTTAATAATTAGTAAATTAGTGTAGTAAATTGTAATTAATCCTAATAATTAGGGATTAATTATTTTAAAATGCAATAATTATTAAATAATTATCTAAAAATATAATTAAGGATTATTTAATTATAATTAATTATTTATAATTAGTTATTAATTAATTAAATCTTGTTTAATTCATAATAATTAAACCGTTAGTCCGATTTGAGCAAAACGAAGACCCCTAAACTCAGAAAAATGAGACGAATCCAATAAAAATAATTGTGAGTCATAAATTCTCCCGGAAGAGAGTGATCTTGTGATAATTAATAGTTCGTAGGCCCTAATAGGGGTATAACTGAGTTGAATAAATCCCGAAAAATTATAATAAAATCAGATACGACTAGTAATGCAGGTATAAGCCCAGAATTGATTCTAAAAATAATTATAAATCTAAAAATTAATTATGTGCCTTACGTGCTACGTGCTTTATGTGATTATGTGAATAGATGTGCTGTATAAATGTATATATATATATATGCGAGTCAGATAAAAACGCATGAGTAGACTGATAAGGTTGCGTGATATCAATTCAAGATACGCGTATATAGTAAATTATCTAAACGCCTATCTTTCCATGATTTGTTCAGTGTTAGCAAGGCAGAGCAAGCTAGGGTCAGAAGACAGTGAGTTAAACCAGGTTAAGTACGCGCAAGGCAAGTTTTTCCCCTATTCTAAATCCAGAATAGTGATTTATATTTCTTTTCTATCATATCAATTCTCTTTGATAATCATTGTTCATATACACTGTTATCCATTTATTATTACTTGTTCCAGTTTCATTTCAATTCTTGATTTACCCAATTTATTGAATTCCCTGTTCATATTTCAATTCTTTTACCCTACATATACTCTGGTATATCCTGGTGTTGGGATATATCAATAGCATACCGATTGTTCCGGATGCTCAGCCTTGGACTGGATGGTTACTATAAAGGCTGGGTTTTTCCCAGACCATTAATTAATAGGCCATAGTTGCCTGAGTACTCCTTATGTTGGTTGGGTCTATGCAGTTGGGTATAGATCCGCACTATATTCTGACTGATCAGCAGATTATAGTGCATATGTTGGTTCTTGTTTCCAGTCTTGTTCATTTGACACTCGCCATCATTGGCAAATTATTATCATATACAGATACAGATGGTTGTTCAAACCAGCAGCTTATTGGTTCATTTATTTCTCTCTCTTTATAATATATATATATATTGTTGTAGGCTTGTTGAGCAATTTTGGCTCATTTCTTTTATTGTCACTCCTATTGTTTTACAGTTAAGGTAGAGAATGAAACCCATCAGGACCCGCATAGTCAAGACGCGAGTCAAGCAGCGGGACCCTCTTATACCAAGAGTGTTCCTTCCTATTCTCGAAGAGAGTTTTGAATTGCCAGATCAGGTGTAGCAGGATAAGTAGTAATGTTGGGTTGAATAAAAGTTTTGTGTAATTTGAATAAAAGATTGTGTAGTGAAACTGTAGATAGAATAAAGTTTGTAATAAAGAGAGTTATTGAGACAGGTTTTATTTAGTTGGGTTTGTAATAAAGTGTAGTGCATGATTCTTGTTTTCAAACTCAACCCTTAAAAGATCCTGAGTAGTGATAGTTCGGGGTAATTATTATATTTATATTCCGCTTGTGCAGGTATAGTTGGTAATTGTTGTTAATAATGCCCCAAATCTATACCCCGAATTTGGAGGGTGTTATATGATGAACTGTAAAAATTCCAAACACATGTGGGAAACTATTGAGGTGATCAATGAAGGCACGGAGGAAGTTAGGGAGAACAAGTTGGAGATCCTAACCTCTGAGTATGAATATTTTAAATCAAATCCAGGAGAAGGAATTACTAAAGTGTTTGAGAGGTACAATGCGTTGATCAACAACCTGAACATAAATGGGAAATATTATTCAATCAGGGAGGTCAACAAAAAGTTCCTTTTAACACTGCCAACTCATCTTGAACATAGAATCACTGCCATTAGAGAAGCTAGAGATCTGAGTGAGATTTCTTTGGATAGACTCTATGGTGTGTTAAAAACCTATGAGTTGGAGCAGATTCAGCAAAAGGAAGTCTACGGGAAGGATAGAATGGTCAGCACATCTACTGCACTTGTAGCTGAAGGTCAACAACAACAACAATCTCAACAATTGGAGAGAATAGTACAGTGTTCCAAGGCTGAGAAAAATATGTTAGTAGCAGAATATGATCCTCCTACTACAAATCAATCAAGTGATGATTTTTATTCCTTGGAAGAGCTGGAGCAATTGGAAGACGAGTCAATGGCCCAAATTGTCAAGAGATTCTCCCATGTCAGATTCAAGAGGAATCCCAATATTAAGTACAAATCCAACTACAACAAATTCCAGAAAGGTGGATCTTCATCCTCTAACACCAGCAGTGGTGGATACAAAACAGGGATGGTTGATCGGAGCACCATTAGATGCTATAACTGCAATGAGTTGGGACACTTTGCCACAGAATGTAGGAAGCCAAAGCAAGTAAGAAAGAACTCTGAAAGGGCTTATCTGGCAAAGGGAAGAAGCTGGGATGATACTGACAGTGAAGATGAAGATGAAGGAAATCTTGCTCTTATGGCTATTGATGGAAAAGCTTCATCATCAAGAATAGAGGTAAAACTTTCTGATGCTGAAATGGTTTATCATCTAAGAGGTAACTTAGATTGTGCACGTCGTGATAATGAACTGTTAAGTTTACAGATCACAGACCTTGAGAAAGAGGTCAATGAATTAAGACTTGTGCACATTAATCAAGACAAATTAAAAGAACAAGTATCTTTTCTAGAGAATAGAGTTGACTATTATAGAAAACTCGAAACTATTCTCAAAGACAAGATCACCGGTCTCGAGACTAAGGTTAGAGCCTACTTCAATTCTTGTTCGAAGGCTAAAGAGTTCTACAGTAAGCAATCTGTTAATCAAACATCTGGAATAGGTTATGATTACAATGTTGCTATTGGAGAATTAGGCATAAACTCCCCTCCTCGTGTCTGTGCTAAAGGGAGGGAAGTACCACATGTGCTTAAGGGTGTTGATGAACCCCTCTATAAACCATCAATTGCTGAACCATTTGATGCGACCTCTTCTGTTATTCAGGAAGAAATACGTGCTGAATATCATGCTAATGAGAAGGTTGTTTCCAAGTCGAGTGTGTCGAAAGTTCCAGTCAAAGTTGTGAAAGCAACTGAGACTAACTCAGACACACATGAGTTGGATAACAAAAATGCCATGTCTGCCATGCATAAATTGCCTACTATTAATCACTCTCATAAAGCATGTGGTGTTTCTAATTGTATGTCTTGTTCTTTTAATATGATGTATGCTTATTTTAATGGTAAGCATGTTTCTAATGATAAGACTACTCCTCGTCAGCATGTGAATAACAAGAAGCATGATAGGTCTAAGACTGCTAGTCCTTCTAAGGCTAGAAAGGAGACATTTATGCCTAAGCTTAAACAGAAATTTGTTAAGGCTGTTTACAAGGTCAAATGTTCAGTCATTGAGAAAGTTGAGGCAATTAAAATTAAAAATGTTGTTTTTCCTGACAAAGGACAATTCTACAAGTATGCCGGGCCCAACCAAGTTTGGGTTCCGAAGAAGGTCTAATCCATTTGAAGTGCAGGGCAGTATACAGGTGTAACCGGTAGTGTGGATTCTTGACAAGTGGATCATCAAGACATATGACCGGAGATAGAGCCCTGCTATCAAATGTGGATTGAGAAAGCTGGCCCCCTGATTACCTTTGGAGATAACAACAAAGGTTTATCTGAGGGATATGGCTGTTTGCAAGCTGAATATGTTATCAGTGAAATTTTGTATATTGTGCTAGGTTATTATCAGGAAGCAGTATCTAACATATAGCACCAGTGACGAGACTTGAGAATATTACGACATATCAGGCACCTGCTGCACATTACACTTGGAATTGTACTCTAGTAAGATGTGTACAAGTGTACTTCTGGTTGGTGAGTTAAAAGAGGAAGTCAGTGCACCACAGTTCATAGACTTTGCAGTTGCAGATCTATTGGACTATGCAATCTCTTCTTCACAATCTCACTTCAGGTTGGTATGAACTAGTATACTGCTCAAGCAATCGTCAAGGACATGGTATGGCACTCTAACTGCAATTGCAGTTTTATATGAATAAGTAGAGTCGTCATATTAATAACTATCTTATCACTAGGCACAAACATATTGTTTTATATGTGCAGTGATATATTGATAATGCTATCATTGAACTCAAACTTCTTTCTACATTAGTGATTTCTTATGTCATGTAAAATCTTTTGAAATCACTATTGTAAATCATTTTCTCTCTATTACCATATGTACTGTGATACAGGTTCAGTCTCCAATGGCTTTCTTTCATTGACAGTCATGTGGTTGAAAACCCACAACGTCTATCCTAGACTGTAAAGACAAACACAAAAAAACAGAACCAACCAACACTCTCTTGCCACTAAATGTAGTATGAATAAGCATGAGGGAGATAGTTCCTTAGTACACCACATAAGGAAGGTTCTGTAGTCAACCCAGTAGCTCTGTCTCCTACAAAGATGAGTAGTATTTAAACCGAGACAACTGCTAACCCCCATACATCTTCTCAAAACGATGTAATGGTTGAAAAGGCACAAAAACAGTTACTAGATTCATTCTCTCAACAGGGTGCGTCTATTGAAATTTGCCTGTCGGCCAAGGTATCCTATGTAGTGTCACCACCTCAAATATAAACAATTCTTAATGCACAAGGAAATGTTACACACACAAAGGATGAGTTGACGGAAACAAGAGTTTCGACCATTTTAAGGTCAGATTCGATTGTTCAAGGTTCGTTAATGGACCAATTGCCTTTACAGGTGTTAGGAGGGGATACTGATCCATAAGCCATATGTCAATGGTCAGTGTCTACCTCCCCAGGCTTAAATCCCCTGGATGCATCTGCGGATAGTGGATCTGACATAGGTGCAGATCGGCAACTTGTTGACAGTGATTCAGATATTACCTGATGAGTCACAAGGAAATGTCTTCACAGACATTAGAAGGGAACCTTGATCTTTATGCTAAATTCTTTGGATCATTGTTTACCTTCCCAGAATTCAAATCTGGAACCCTAAAAGGGAAACTAGCAACTTGTAAATTATGACTCAGATTCATCTGACGAGTTTAACAAGGATGAGGATTAATGAACTCCCATTGCACCACCTGTGACCTCCTTAAGGATGGCTAAGGTGATTTTCCTTGCAGGTACAACTGATTTTTGGAGCTATGAGTGGAGTGATACACTTGTGAGAATGAGTGTAAACACGAGTGGAGAGAAGAGTGAAACACATGTGAGGTACACTAAACAGAATCACAGACTCACAGTGAGGAAGAAAGAGAAACACTGGTTATTTCTTTTCCAACCAAGTGAAATATGAGAACTCCTTCAGACGACGGCATACATTCCTTCTTTAAGGGGGAGATAAAAGCTTAAGTAATAGTTTGGAGGATTCCTCAACTAAGGGGAGAAATAGCAGGGAGGAAGAAAAAGATCCTACACATGTACACTACACCACACCATTGTTGTTTGTAACTACTGATCCTATTGTATGGGAGAGGTGGTAAACACAAGGTGATTTTCTAGTAAGGGAAGAAGTTGTTTTCAAAAGGGGAGTACCATTGGTTTTTATCTGCGGATCCTATTGTACGGGAGAGGTGGTAAACGAAGATGATCTTCTTTAATCAGTTGATTCTCATAGGGGGAGAAGTAAGAGAGATATGTGCTTCTCAACAGGAAATATGGTTGTACAAAAGAAGATGAAACTACTTGAAGATATGTTCAGTCTAGAGGAACATCTATTTGGAATCTGGAAAATGTTAAATGTTATCCAGAACTTTTCTGCTATTTACTTTGCATTTCTGTTTATATCTTTTTCTTATTTGTTAGTTGAGTTATCCTCTAGGTATTTGTGTGTTATTGTCTAACAAACAAATAGGGGGAGATTGTAAGGCATATGTCATAGCCTATTTGTATATTCGAGGATTTAACTCAACTCAAATAAGAATGTAATAAGTAAATAGTGGATCTACCGTCAAAGAGATCTCACAGAGTAATATCTTTCAAAGGATTTAGAAACAAGGTTCATCTACAGACTTGAGGAATTAATTCACTGGAAGAAGTTCAAGAAATTGATCATGCCTCAGTGATATAAATCAAGATTGTGGATTTAATCAAGTGACAGAGATCTCGTCAGGGTATCAATTAATTACAAGGATTTGATCTGAAGAAAATCAAGTTGTCAAAGTCAAGACATGAAGAAACGTCACGGAAGTTAGTCACTCATGAACCAGACAGTACATCGAGTGTCAACATTGAAATGGTGGAATTGATTCATAATTTTCAGTGATTTTCAGAAGATTTGTGGAAAGAATGGTTGCTGCTCAAGATTAGTATTAATTCTCTATTAATTAATTAAGTCATATAATTTAATTAAGAAAATAAATTATATCTGCAAAGATTAATTTATTGATTAATTGAATTAATTGATTAATTAATTCTGAATTAATATTAAGGATTTTCAGAATTTAAATTGGATTAAAATCTATTTAAATTCAACAAGACAAATCTGATTGAACTAATATGACAATCGGTATGACAATCAATAGTCATACCGAAAGTCATGCTAGTATAAATAATTGTCTTGCCGAAAGTTACACTGGAAGAGGATTGTCTTGCTAGTTCAATCAGATAGTCTTGCTAGTTCATTTGATAGTCATACCGAAAGTCATACTAGCTCAACTGATTGTCTCACCGAAAATCTTGCTAGTTCAAAAGGATTGTCATGCCAGCTCTATTCTATTCGGTTGATTACTTAAAGACAGAAGCAGCCATTCAACAAAATATATCCAGAACACAGAAGTCAAGAACAAAGCAGAAAAGAAAAACAAGCAGCAATATTTCATCTTTTCATCTGCATATTTCAAGATCATATTTCTAGTTTTTATTGTTAAATCCAAACCACTAGAAATCTTTATCTTGCTCTTGTGTAACAATCTAGGGGATCAAAATCCCTAGAACTTAATCTCAAATTGCGTTTAGCATTTGAATCTTTTTATTGCAAAAATAGAAAAAATTCATGTCGAATTTATTCTAGATTTGTGATAATTAATTTGAGATTAATTCCTTGTAATCGATACAGTTGTTGTAACACCTTTCAAGTTTAATAATATTCTTATTTAACTTGAATTTTGTTTCACATTTTTATTCCGCATTTAATTCGATTATTCGGTACTGTTTGTATTCAACCCCCCCTTCTACAAACACATTGGGACCTAACAATAAAGTCTGATAAAAAGCATCTTAACATAAACTCAGAAACTAAATCCGCTGCAAATGCTAATAAAATTAATAAGGCCAAAGGATCCAAGCAAGTCTGGGTCCTTAAAACTAACTAATAGTGGTCTTTGTGATTGCAGGGCAACAGGAAAAACATCCTAGTTCTGGACAGTGGATGTTCATGACATATGACTGGAAATAAAGCCCTCATATCAGACTTTATGGAGAAAGCTGGCCCAGGAGTTTCTTATGGAGATGGCAACATGGGAAAGACTCTGGGATATGGCAATATCAATCTTGAGAATGTCATATTTGAATCAGTAGCTCTTGCCTCAGGACTTAAACACAATCTGCTAAGTGTGAGTCAAATCTGTGACAGAGGTTATCATGTGGAATTCTTTAAAGAACACTGTGAAGTTGTAAGTAATTCTACAGGAAAAATGGTTCTGAAAGGTTATAGACATGGTAACATATATGAAGCCAGACTTTCAACAAACTCTAATGGTTCTGCAATCTGTCTGTTAAGCAGAGCATCAATTGAAGAAAGCTGGAATTGGCACAAGAGACTCTCTCATTTAAATTTCAACAACATAAATGAGCTAGTAAAGAAAGATCTTGTGAGAGGACTTCCAAAATTAGTATTTGCTCCTGATGGTCTTTGTGACTCATATCAAAAGGCAAAACAGAGAAAATCTTCATTCAAGAGCAAAACTGAATCCTCAATTTTTTAGCCTTATCTCTTACTGCATGTTGATCTATTTAGTCCAGTCAATGTCATGTCCATTGCAAAGAAGAAATATGCTATGGTTATAGTGGATGAGTTCACAAGATACACTTGGGTGTATTTCTTGCACAAGAAGAATGAAACTGCATCTACTCTAACTGATCATGTCAGACAGCTGGATAAGTTGGTCAAAGATTCTGTTAAAATAATAAGAAGTGATAATGGCACTGAGTTAAGAATTCAATCATGGAAGGGTTCTGCAAAGAGCATGGAATAAAGCAGGAATTTTCTGCACCTGGAACTCCACAGTAGAATCGAGTTGTAGAAAGATAGAACATGACTCTTATTGAAGCTGCACGAACTATGCTTGATGAAGCAAAGGTACCAACCTATTTTTGGGCTGAAGCTATGCAGACTGCTTGTTTAACACAGAATGCTACACTCATAAACAAGCATGGAAAAACACCATATGAGATGGTGAAGAAAAAGAAGCCAAATCTGAAATACTTTCATGTATTTGGATGCAAGTGTTTTGTTCTTAAGACTCATCTCGAACAACTGTCAAAATTTGATCTAAAAGCTGATGAAGGAATTTTTGTTGGATATCCACTTTCCATAAAAGCCTTCAGAGTCTACAATTTAAGAACAAGGGTTGTAATGGAATCTATCAATGTGTCTTTTGATGATAAAAAGATTACTGGACTTGAAGATTTCAATGTTAGATATATTTGATAATGTCATGGCTAATATGTTTTATGTTTAGCTTTCAGATCTTGTGTGAATAGGATAGATCAGTACTTAACTGTTGATCAGTACTTATACTGGAAGTCAGGACTTAAGGATATCAGTACTTATATTATCAGGAGATAATCATCAGAAGATAGATATCAGAACTTAAGTGCTGAAGGACAATCAGATAAGGACAGTAGCTGATTAAAGGAAATAAGATAGAGATAAAACATAAGAAGAGATATGCATGAAGAAGGAATTTCGTGAAGAATGGAATACTTGGAATAGAAGATATCTGATTGATATATTTTAGGAAGCAGAATTATATTCCATATCAATTAGCGATTATCTTGTAACTGTGTAGTATATAAACACAGGCATAGGGTTTACACTATAAGTGTTATCATTATCGAAGTTATTATTCTATATAACCCTAGCAGCTCTCGTGATATTTGTTCATCACTGAGAGGTAACAGTTCCATATTGTAACAGAGTTTATTATTTCAATAAAGTTTGTTTTCTGTTACTCAAGTTCTTTAAGTTCGATTTGAGTGTACTATACATTGTATTCACCCCTCTACAGTGTGTGTGTGACCTAACAATTGGTATCAGAGCCTATCTGTTAACTTACATACAGTTAAAGATCCAAACACAATCATGTCGGACACAGAAACTCCAACTAAGCCTACCACAACTGAGGAACCACCAAAGACACAAATTTAGAGTCGGTATGAGACCATCAGAGTCCCCATACTGAGACCATCTGAATATCCCATATGGAAGGTAAGGATGACCATGTTCCTGGAAGCAACAGATCCAGAATACCTGGATAGAATCAAGGAAGGTCCTCACAAACCAACCAAACTCGTTGTTGCAGTTGCAGGTGAAGCAGCAACGACCGTACCAAAGGAGAAGAGTGATTATACTGCTGAGGACATAGCATCAATTGCTAAGGATGCTAAGGTACGACACTTACTGCATAGTGCCATTGATAATGTAATGTCAAACAGGGTAATCAACTGCAAGACTGCTAAGGAGATATGGGATGCTCTGGAAACAAGATGTCAGGGAACTGACACAATTAAGAAGAACAGGAAGACAATACTCACTCAAGAGTATGAACACTTTGACTCAAAGACTAATGAGTCATTGAATGATTTATATGATAGATTTGTCAAACTTTTGAATGATTTGTCACTGATTGATAAAGAGTATGATCTTGAAGATTCAAACCTTAAGTTCCTGTTAGCTCTTCCTGAATGCTGGAATTTGAAGGCAACGACAATAAGAGACAACTACAATCTTGATGAAACAACTCTTGACGAAATCTATGGAATGCTCAAGACATACAAGCTGGAGATGGAACAAAGAAGCAAGAGGAAAGGAGGAAAGTCAAGGACAGTTGCTCTTAAGGCTGAAGAAGAATTTCCCAAAGCAGCTTCCTCAAAGAAAGACAAGGGTAAAGCTCTTTTCATAAAGTCTGATACTGAGTCATCAAGTTCTGAGAGTGATGATAACTCAGATTCTGAAAGCTTGCCTGAGACTGATGCTGATGAGGAGATGATGAAACTGTGTGCTCTTATGGTGAAAGGAATCACAAAGATTGCATACAGGAAGTTCAGGAAGGGAAAGAAGTTTCCCAGGAAAAGCATAAGTTCTGATAAGAAGAATTTCAGAAGATCTGAAGGAAGAGGAGGAAAGTCTGACAGAGGAGATTACACCAATGTTAAATGCTATAACTGTGGTGAGAAAGGCCACATATCTCCTGACTGCAAGAAGGTAAAGGGTGACAAAGGCAAGGCTCTTGTCACAAAGCAGAAAAGCTGGACAGACACCTCAGACTCTGAAAGTGAGGAGAACTATGCATTAATGGCAAATGCTGATAAAGAAAGTGCTGAGAGCAGTTCTGAAGCTGCTGAAACAAAGGTACCTCAGACTACTTATGCTTTTCATACTGATGATATTAATGAGTTGAGAAGATATCTTAAAACATGTTTGTTAGCTATAGAGATCAAACTTTAACATGTGAAAGATTAACTTCTGAAAATCTTGCATATAAGAAAAGAAATGATTTCTTAGAAAAAGAGTTAGTCATATTCCATCAAACTCAGAAGGATAGAGATGATGCTTTTTATGTTAGGGATGAAGTGCTAAAAATGAATGAATCTCTAAAAACTGAGTTAGAAAAGGAAAGAGAGATAATCAGGACTTGGACTAACTCTGGCAGAACAACTCAAAATTTGCTAAGTAGTGAAAATTGGAAAGAGGGCTTAGGTTATGGAGAAAATAAGAATGATAAAGGAACTGAAGAAATTAAGCCTGTTGTTAAGCAAAAGCCAAAGTTAAAACCTGTTAAGTTTGTAACTGTAAAGTCTGATAATGAGAAATCAGAAGTTAAAGAGGAATTAACTTCTGACAAACTAAAACAGGAAAAGACAGCTGAAGTAAACATAGGCTTAATGAAAAAGAAGCAGCTTAAGCATAAGCTGAAAGATGTCAAGAATGCAAACAAGGTAAAATCACCTAGGAAAAATAGGAATGGAAAGGAAGGTGTGAATAAAAGCAATGATTATAAACCTGTTCCTGATGCACCTAGGAAAACATGTCATAACTGTGGAAGTTCTAACCATCTGGCTTCTTTTTGCAGGAAAAATAAGAATATTAACTCCTTACCTTCGAAATCAGGAGTTAAGAGTCAGTCAGTTAGATACAAACCACAAAATCCTTGTTTTCATTGTGGTAGTTTATGACATTCCATTTATACTTGTAAGGAATATCATAGTCTGTACTATGATTATTATCAAATAAAACCTTCTTTGAAGAAAGTTTCCATTGTTCCTTCTAGTATAAATTCTGATTCAAAGTCTGATAATGTAAATTCTGATAAGAAAAATGTTAACATAAACTCTGATGCTAAATCCGCTGCAAATGTTAACAAACTTAATAAGACCAAAGGATCCAAGCAAGTCTGGGTCCTTAAAACTAATAATTAGTGGTCTTTATGATTGCAGGGCAACAGGAAAAATATTCTAGTTCTGGACAGTGGATGTTCAGGTCATATGACTGGAAATAAGGCCCTGCTATCAGACTTTGTGGAGAAAGCTGGCCCAAGTGTTTCTTATGGAGATGGCAACATTGGAAAAAACATTGGGATATGGCAATATCAATCTTGGGAATGTCATCATTAAAGAAGTAGCTCTGGTCTCAGGACTTAAACACAACCTTCTGAGTATAAGTCAAATTTGTGACAGAGGTTATCATGTTGATTTCTTTGAAGAACACTGTGAAATTGTGAGTAAATCTAAAGGCAAAGTTGTTCTGAAAGGATATAGACGTGGTAACATTTATGAAGCTAAGCTTTTAACAAGTACTGATGGCTCTGCAATCTGTCTGTTAAGTAGAGCATGAATTGAAGAAAGCTGGAATTGGCATAAGAAACTCTCTCATTTAAATTTCAGCAATATAAATGAACTGGTCAAGAAAGATCTTGTGAGAGGATTGCCAAACACAGTATTTGCTCCTGATGGTCTTTGTGATTCATGTCAGAAAGCCAAACAAAGAAAATCTTCATTCAAGAGCAAGACTGAATCATCAATTCTTGAGCCTTATCATCTTATACATGTTGATCTATTTGGTCCAGTAAATGTCATGTCTATTGCAAAGAAGAAGTATGCGTTAGTCATAGTGGATGAGTTCACCAGATACACATGGGTGTATTTCTTGCACACAAAAAGTGAAACTGCATCTATCTTGATTGATCATGTCAAACAGCTGGATAAAATGGTCAAAGATTCTGTGAAAATTTTAAGGAGTGATAATGGCACTGAGTTCAAGAATTTGATAATGGAAGAGTTCTGCAAAAGCCATGGAATAAAGCAGGAATTTTCTGCTCCTGGAACTCCACAGCAAAATGGAGTTGTTGAAAGGAAGAATAGAACTCTCATTGAAGCTGCACGTACAATGCTTGAAGAAGCAAAGCTTCCAACCTATTTCTGGGCTGAAGCTGTGCAGACTGCTTGTTTTACTCAAAATGCAACACTCATTAACAAGCATGGAAAAACACCATATGAGATGGTGAAGAAAAAGAAGCCAAATCTGAAATATTTTCATGTATTTGGATGCAAGTGTTTTGTTCTCAAGACTCATCCTGAACAGCTATCAAAGTTTGATCTAAAAGCTGATGAAGGAATCTTTGTTGGATATCCACTTTCCACAAAAGCCTTCAGAGTCTATAATATGAGAACAAAAGTGGTCATGGAATCTATCAATGTCTCTTTTGATGACAAGAAGATCACTGGTCTTAAAGATTTCGTTGACCATGATCAGCTGAGATTTGAAAATGAAGACTCATATTCTGATACTGAAAAACCTGACAGTCTAAGTCCTGATACTACAAACTCTGACGGATTAAACTCTGATGTTATTGAAACTGTGGTGACTACGTTAAAGGAAGATGCACCTATGCAGGGGGCGCATACTCAAGATCCTACCACATCTCAAGAAACATCAGAACATGCATCTGGCTCTTCAAGTTCTGATTCGTCAAGTTCTGATAAGCCAAGTTCTGATAGTGCTGAAAATCTAAATACTGAAGAATCCAACTCAGAGAGCATAGTTTCAGGAGGAGCATCAGAAAATGAAAATGAAGATAGCATGGATCATGGGGGAGCATCCAGTTCTAGAGAAAACCTTCCATCTGCAAGGAAGTGGACAAAATCACATACACCTGATTTGATAATTGGAAATCCTGATGCAGGTGTCAGAACTAGAACAGGTACTTCAAATGAGTGTCTATACAATTCTTTTCTCTCTCAGACTGAGCCAAAGAAAGTAGAAGAAGCTCTTCAAGATGCTGATTGGGTGCAAGCAATGCAGGAAGAGTTGAATGAATTTGAAAGAAACAAAGTCTGGACCCTAGTGCCAAGACCAAAGAATATATCTGTTGTTGGTACAAAGTGGGTATTCAGAAACAAAACTGACAGTGATGGCATAATTACAAGGAATAAGGCAAGGCTGGTTGCAAAAGGATATTCTCAACATGAGGGAATTGATTATGATGAAACATTTGCACCAGTTGCTAGGTTAGAAGCCATAAGGATATTTTTGGCTTATGCTGCTCACAAAAAGTTTACTGTCTTTCAAATGGATGTGAAAAGTGCTTTTCTCAATGGAGAATTGGAGGAAGAGGTATATGTTGAACAACCTCCAGGTTTTGTAGATACCAAACATTCAGATTATGTCTACAGGCTTGATAAAGCACTTTATGGACTTAAGCAAGCTCCTAGAGCATGGTATGAGACTTTAGCTCAGTTTCTTCTGGAAAGTGGATTCAACAGAGGGACAATAGACAAAACACTGTTCTACCTCAACCATGGAAAGGACTTACTTCTGGTCCAGATTTATGTTGATGATATCATTTTTGGATCTACAAATGATAAACTTTGCAAGAAATTTGCCAAACTAATGCAGTCAAGATATCAGATGAGTATGATGGGGGAACTTAGCTATTTTTTGGGCCTTCAAGTCAAGCAGAATGAGGAAGGCACTTTTATTTGTCAAACCAAGTACACCAGAAACTTGCTAAAGAAATTTGGAATGCAAGATTGTTCAAGTGCATCCACTCCAATGGCCACTACAACAAAATTGGATAAGGATACCGGTAAATCAGTAGATATTACTGACTACAGAGGTATGATTGGCTCTCTACTCTATCTAACTGCTAGTAGACCTGATATCATGTATGCTACCTGTCTTTGTGCAAGATTTCAAGCAGATCCAAGAGAACCTCACTTAACAGCTGTAAAAAGAATCTTTAAGTATCTTAAAGGAACAGCTGCTCTGGGATTATGGTATCCTAGAGAATCAGATTTTAAACTAATAGGTTACTCAGATGCAGATTTTGCAGGTTGCAAAATTGACAGGAAAAGCACAAGTGGAAGCTGCCAATTTCTTGGAGGCAGATTGGTTTCTTGGTACAGCAAGAAACAAAAGTCAATTTCCACATCAACTACAGAAGCAGAGTATATTGCTGCAGGAAGCTGTTGTGCACAGATTCTTTGGATGAAGAATCAGTTACTGGATTATGGGTTAACATATTTCAAAATCCCTATTTACTGTGATAATCAAAGTGCTATTGCTATGACAGGTAATCCAGTTCAACACTCAATGACAAAGCACATCAGCATCAGGTACCACTTCATCAGGGAACATGTGGATGAAGGTACAGTGGAATTGCATTTTGTTCCCACAGATCAACAGTTGGCAGATATCTTCACAAAACCATTATATGAAGCTACTTTTACAAGATTGGTAAATGAACTTGGAATGGTTTCAGGTTCTTTCTCTAAATCTGCTTAGACTTGTTCTGTGTTATCAGACTTTATGCTCAGTATTTACATAATTAATCTCATTGTGTATTCTGTGCTTAATTGATAAATGTCTTTAAGTACTGACTGTTGTCTGATATATGTTTCTAAACTCTGATAAGTGATATGTCTGTTCCAGTAATTATTCAATCCTATGAGGATAACTGTGCTAGATACTGACCTAGTAATCTTCAATAAACAAATGATTCCATGGAAGAAGTAATTATTTCAGTGGAAATCTTATGACACTAGCAAATTCTGATAATTGAGCTTAGTTAAGTTTACTTTGTATATCTTATTACTAAGTCACAAATTAGAATAATGCTACTCATCTGTTAAGTTCTGATACTAGTAAAACTGCTGAATGTACTAAGTGCTGATAGACCTCTCTTATCAAAAGAAAAAGCAAAAAGATCAAAGATTAAAATCAGGTACTCCTTTGAGATCTAGAGTAAAATTGTGGAAGGGACGACCCAAGTGCATTGCTGGTATTAAGTAAATATGCATTAGAAAAGCAAAATATTTTCTTGGTGACTTTTCACACTCTATGATTACTGGAGAAATACTCTGATAATAGCATAAATTCTGATAAATAGTCGTGACTCACTTACACTGAGAAGCCACTGTAAAATAGAATTTCAAAAGATGCATAAAATTAGCACAAAACAGTTGAGGTGGACTCAAGCATAAACTCATTCTTCAGTAGGTTTCAGGACCATGACAGATCTTTAGCAAAATTTTAGTTATGCCTTATTTCTAAGATGTACTGAAGTGAATCAGACTTTACTCTTTGTCTGTTATTTAGCTTAATGCACACACTAATCACTCCATCTGAATGATGAAAATTTCTGTGGTGGTCTATGTTATTTTAGATAAACAGTCATTGTGTCATTATTGCACAAATTCTGAGGACAAGTTCTAAGTTACACGTTCTGATGATTAAGTTCTGACGTCCAGAACTCAGAACTTGTATGAGTATTTACTAAGATGAGCATTCCTTTTTCGAGTTAAGAAATTATGTTCTGATGACTGTTAAGTTCTGGTATAGGTCTAAGTTCTGATTTCTCAGTCTAATCCTTTACTTGGCTTATCTTTGAATGAAATTTAATAACAGTCTCAGTTTGTACTCGCATATGTTGAAGTGGAAGATTAATAGTCACTATGATTAGGATTAATGGTTTTGTACTTGAACAGTCCACTGTTTCTTGTGTCTTGTGCGGTCTAGACCATGATTCCTCCTTCCAATGACTGTTATTCTTTTTTAAAGTCTAGGGAGTTGAGGTAGAATTAATTCTACCTGTCAGCATTAAATATCTTTGCGTCTCTTGGCATTCTCTTGCCTATATACACAGCCACTTCACATTAGTCTTCTCATCACACTTTTATCACAAATTCAGTCTGGTTTTTCATTTACTATCACAAATGGCTGAATTTGGCTGGTTCTACAATTACGGTGATGAGACTGTGCATGTCTTTTTGAATGGAATTCCAACTCCCTACCCTATCACCAACATCCCTCACAATCTCTGGATTCAATTTCCAGAGGTTATCAAACGTGATCTGGTGGCCGTTCGAAGAGACCTTCACCTTCGTCGTATCCGTCTGCAAGAGCGAATCATACGACTCACCATCTTGTTTGTCGAAGATAGGAAGAGGACGATGACTTAATCTCGTCTTCTTCCTGTTCTTCTTCATCCTCAGCTTTGTCAGGCTTCTTAGCTAGGACTAAAGCTGTTGACGTTAGGATTAGAAGCTTAGGGCAAATCTTGTATTGATGTAATTTCTATTTCATATATGTATTGACTTGATATATTAATGAAAACTGTTTTTACTTCAAGATTTTGTCTCTGAGTTATTTTATCTTGTGTTGATTAAATCCTGCTTGATACTCTGATGACCATTTAAATTTTGTCTTCATTTAAGTTCTGATTCTCTGTCAGCACTTAATCATCGAAATTATCTCGGTCATTTTAAACATGATTCATTTTCAGAATATTAATGTTGCAGTGAAAAATAATTCAATCAGTGCTAACGGTTTAAATTTTGAATTAAAACTGTGTCTCTTGATAAATGGAACGGTTTTTCCTTGAAACAAGGCAACTGGGTAAGTAATCATTCCTGTTTTCTCGAGCCCAGTAACTATCCGTTATTACTGCATGTCTGACAGGTGTCCAACGGTAACATTTTTTTTCAGAGTATAAGAACAACAGAGAGAAGATTTCTTTAATCTTTTATTTTCTTTATACTTTATCTCTCTTCTTACTTTTACTCTCTTTCTCATTCTTTCTCACGTTGGTTTTTCATATAGAAATTATCTCAAACACCTAACAGGCATACTTGAATCTCAATATTTTTTTCACATGGCACCAAAGGATTTAATCATTGATGGAGCAAAGTTTGTTCCAAACAACTATGCTGCAATTCTTGATCATGCTGAAGCTCCATCTGAATTGCACTTTGTGCAAGATCTTCTTGCACATAGTGAGGTTGGGTACGCCTTAACTCAGCCTGAATTATTTTCAAGTCAACAAGTTCTGCGGTTCTGGAGGACTGGAGTTTTTGATGATGGTGGTAAACGAGGCACTCCCAGTATTATCTTTCAAGTGGGTGATTCATCCTATGTAGTCACTCCTGGTACAGTACGAAGAGCATTACATCTTCCAGAAGATTGTACCTTCTCTATACCAGAGGAATCAGAACTTCGGGGGTTAATGACTGATTTGGGATATGAAAAGAGTCTGACGAAACTTGGACAGTTGAAACGGGCTAATATCAGAAGCGAATGGAGTTTCTTCTTCGATTGCATCACCAAGGCTTTTGGCAACAAGTGTTCAAATTTTGATGCTATTCCCATTATGAGTCAGCATATCGGGTATGCAATTATCAATCAAACTCATTTTGATTTTGCAACTGCTTTAATTGGTTTTATTGGGGATAGGATGACAGAGGATCGAGATGTTGTTTATTTTGCTAGATTCTGTCAACTTATTTACACTTATTGTACTGATGAACCTCAGTTAGTCAGCACTCAAACCCCACCTTTTAAGGTTGCAAAACGGTACTTTAATGATCTGGTAAATGCTGATACTAAGAAGAAAATGGTTAGATCATTACAGATTCCTAAGTC